>NW_024425897.1:19708139-20005405 GCF_017311325.1 Ursus maritimus
GGGGGGGAGGTAATGATCGAAGTCGGGAGAGGACCCGCTGCGCCGCCCGAGATACCACGCGGAGGAGAGGACGAGGGGCGCACCCCTCGGGTTTCCTCAGGGCGCGCGTTCCCCAAGAAAGCAAGCCACTCCGGCCCATTCAAAGGGAGGGAATGCCTTCAGAGGGTCGAACGGAGATACTCGGGCCGCCAGAAAAGCCCCACGTTCCCGCTGGGCTGCAGAACCACCACCACCACCCCCCACCCAAGGCAAGAGTGTTTCCACTGAGGAGCAGGGAGGTGCAACTGAAAATTCTCTTTAGCCTGAGGGGTAGGTCAGCTCCAGAAGCCCCGAAGAGTCCTCACTCCGGCCGCTGCCCCGCGTCCCGGGCTGGAGAAGACAGGAAAGACGCCCCCCAAGCCCCAGCTCAGCGCGCCTCAAAACTCCCACCCCGGGCGGGTGTGTGCCTCTTCGCCGGTAATTAATTACCGAACTCAAGGGGGAATATGCAAGCCGCATATTACTAACTCTACAGGGCTTAAGTGATTGGAAACAGATTATTATCTTGTTTGTCTTTTGTCTGTTTTACTTATCCCGCCGCCGTCTGTCGAGTTGTAATGTTGATACTCTTTAGTCTAGGAGGAAGATTTTTATATAATAAATTCCATCAACATCTTGTATAAGTGACATTGCGTCTCCATGCATTACCCTGTTAAGACACAAGCGGTTTATTAGTTACATATAGGAGGGGATTTCGCTGCCTGGTCGCCATCTGTTAGCGCTGTTAGGGCGGGATAATTCGTCTAATAGTTGGTCTGCTGGCGTTTTTCGGATGCTGCGCGCCCTGGAAGGTGGAGGGCTGGCAAAGGCCAAGCAGGCTTTCCTGCAGCGGGGCTGGGGCATGGAAGTTTTGGACTGGGGCTTGGCTGTGTGGAGGTTCCCAGGGCGACTTCAGGGGGGCTGTGACCTGGACAGGATGGGTAAACCCAGCTTTAGGAGCCAGAAGGCCAGACAGGCGCTTCTGGAAGCAGAGCCCTCATCTCCTGCAACCCGGCATTCAGCCCCCTTGCAACATCCAGAGCTGCTCTCTGAGGCTGTCCCCCAATTCCTGCTCCCTCCCTGGCCTGGTACACTGGTGCTGGGGCCTGGCTGCGCATTGGCATTTAAGCACACCCAGGAGGTTGGGGGTGGGTGGATTTGCCCCACATGGAACCCAGGGCACAGCCCCCAGCAGCCGGGCAGCGTTGGCAAAGCCAGGGCTTGGGAAAACACAGCAACCCAGCTCTCAGGGAGGACAGAGGTGGGGGGGCGTTAAAGAAGGGTGGGTTCGGGGCGCCTAGTCCAGAGCTGGGGAAAGGCTGTCAGATGGAGGCTTTTAATGACTGTATGTGAGTCTCCCAGCACCCCAAGAGCTGTATGGTGCTCGATGAGAATTGTTCATTGCAGCGTTGAGCCGGGTGCTGGATTTGGACGCCCAGGAGAGAGGCAGAGGAAGGGAAATAAAAACAGTGAAATCAAGAAGGAAAGTGATGGAGAAACAGAGGGAAAGGGAAATGGAAAGAGAACAGAGGTTGAACTTGAGAAAGAAAAGGAGACAGAAAGGAAAACAGACGTGCAGAGAACGCGGGAGAGAGAAACCCCCGTGAAACAAAGGGTGAGTCGGCAACCCAATTGGCCTCCACTTCCAGCCTGGTACCTCTCTCCTCCTGTGTTCTTGGTTATCTCTCCGGACCCTGCCCCGCTGGGGCTCAGGGCTCCTCGTGCCCCAGGTGGGCAGGGCCAGGCCCTCCAGAAACTGCAGTTTCATTTGGGGCCCTTGGACCTCTCCCAGCTGGGCCTGGGGGACCAGGCGAGATGCAGTCTACTTGTGCTGGCCGAGCCAGGCTCTAACCAGCCACACTGCTATGCTACGTGGTGTAGACACCTGTCCCTGGGCAAGCCAGAGGATGGAATAACAGCACCATCAGGCAGAAGCTACCTGATTTGGGGACTTCTTTTCAGAGGCCCAGCTGTGGGTCAGTGTCCCACCTGGTGACCAGCATCTGTCAATTTCCTGTCCCCAGCCAGATCACCTCCCCTAGAGACTGTGGGGGACAGCACTAGGCCTAGACAGGAACAGAGAGAGAAGTAAGCATCTCTGTGCTTCCACCAAATGCCCCAACACAGGCATCCAGAAACCCTGCCCCTGTCACACCCACAAAGGTAATGCTAGGAGTACACACACTGTACCCCCAAAACCTCCAGGAGTCACAGAAACAAAAACACTGCTATCCCATGCAGACACACACATCGTGACTGGCACACAAACACAGACCCACAAAATTCTGCACTCACAAACACACTCAACCCTGCTCAGTCACATCCACATGGGGTCTCAAGCATGCACACGGTCACCCGCACAAAAACACACACATGGAGATTTTTCTTAAAGTCCACTTACACATCAATGCTAGTACACACACACGCAATAACTGTACACAGATGCACACTCATGCACGCAAACACCCTCACATTCGAGTGTCCAAAAGTAAGCATACACGCCTATACAGAGACCAACGAAAATAAGAGTACACAGACGAATACACAGCAGAACTATACACAACTACAAACACACAAATTTGCACAAAAAAGACACATATCGAAATGTACTCGCATGATCGATTACTATCTATAAACAGAGGCAAAAAATGCAATTCTCCAACAGCAAATATGCACTAACAAATTCAGTACATGCACCCAAACACGCATTCACAGCCAAAGCTTGGCACAAACACACTTTTCTGGCTGCCTCCCAGGGCCTACCTACCGGGTCAGCGGGCAGCTGAGACTTTCCGTGAGCAGGATGGAAAAATCCTGCGGAGCCTTCCCAGCCTCCCAAACTTGGAGAGCCCCATCGCCAGATTGGCCCCTTGGGAAAGGAGGCCTGGCCTCTCCCGGCGTTCCCCAGACCCCCGTCTCCCCCTTCACACACACCTGCAAGCACTCCCGCGCACACACGCTCCCCAGACCCTCAGCTCCCCAACTTCGAGCCGCTCTTCTGCGTCCCACGGAGATTGGAACCCGCACACATAGCCCGAGCGCACCGCGTGTGCAAGCAGCGCCCACGCAATCTCTAGCGTCCCCCGCCTCGGCAGTGCGACCCACTCACCACCGCGCCCTGACTGGCTGACCTGGGATCTGGAAGGTGCGTCGAGGAAAGGAGAGACGGGGCGAACACCACCTCTGATACGGCTTCAGAAAGACCCGCCTGCCCTGACCGCCTCCTCCCCACGTCTCCTCCTGAGCCCCGTGGGCTGCGCGTTCAGGCCTGAAACTCCGGGGTCCCGGGCTAGGCCAGATGATACCCTCCCCCAACTTGGGCCTAGGCCTGCGCGGGGAAAACACCCAAAGGGCGCGGCTCGCGCTCACACGCAAGCCCACTTGCCCTCTCTCGCCCTCGCTTCTCGCTCTCTCTGTGTGTCCATGAGAAAGGCCGGGCTGGGCCCCAGCTCGGTGTATGACAAAAGAACCCGGGCCGGGCTCTGGGAGCCGCGTGAACCGCGCTGTCGGAGCTCCAGTACGCAGACCCCAGGGACGCCGGGATGAGGGAGTCTAATCTGGGCGGGCTGGACTAGGGAAGAGGAGGCGGATGTAGAGCGCGCTCCCGGCCTCGGGCAACTTCTGCAAGTTCCGGGGATGGCGAACGGGGCAGGGGTCCTCTCCCACTAGGCCCTGGAATTCTGGCCCCCAGATATTGGTGAGAAGAGAGAGGAAGGGAGATGCAGTTTTCAGATCGCGCGGCCCCCCGCCCCCAGCCCCAAACTGGAAGGTGAATACTTACTTAGCCTCCGAACCAGGTACAAGCTAATACTCAACAATACTGATGCCTTGTTTTTTTTGCTCTGTCCGGACCGCAACGCTGTAGCCAATTTAGATATGCTATAAATTTAAGAGGTTGCCATGGCCACCGCGCGCCCATTGGCCGCTGGGCCCCCTACGTGCCGCGCCACGTCACCAAATCTGAATAAGGATGCGCGAATTAGGCGGCGGCCAGACAAAGATGAGGATCGGGACCGCTTGAAAGTGGGGGAAAGTGCCGGCGCCTCCGCCACCGGGGAAAGCCGCTCCGCAGCGCCGAGGCCATTGGCCACCCAAGACACCTGGGGGAGCCCGGAACAAGCACTGGGGCGCGCGGCCCGGGGCATGAGGCTGTGAAAACCACCCCTCCCCACCCTACCCCGGGCAGCCCAGCGCCAGGCCAGCGATCACCCAAGGACTTGACCGGCTGAGTCTTGGTCCGGACCGGACTCGTCCGGCGGCGGCCGAGATAAGAGGCGGAGCGCAGCGGCGGGGCCCGGGGGCCCGAGGGCCGGGGGCCCAAAGGGAGGGCAGAGCGGCCCGAGCCGCCGGGGCGCTATGATGGTGCACTGTGCCGGCTGCGAGCGGCCCATCCTCGACCGCTTTCTGCTGAACGTGCTGGACCGCGCGTGGCACATCAAATGCGTTCAGTGCTGCGAGTGTAAGACCAACCTCTCGGAGAAGTGCTTCTCGCGCGAGGGCAAGCTCTACTGCAAAAATGACTTCTTCAGGTAAGAGGCCGCGCAGCCCTGCCGCCCGCGCGCCCGCCCTGCGCGCGCTCCGTTGGGGCGCCCGGGAAGGGGAGACCGCGAAACCAGCCTCCTGGGCTCACAAGCTTAAATGGGAAGCGGGGCGGCCCGCTGCTCTCGTCCTGTCCTTGGTCCGGGAAAGCGCCCGAATCGGGCGGGGTAAGAAGAACGCTGCTTCGCTGGCTTTAGTTCGCTCTTCCAGGCCGGCTTGGAGCCGCGGTGGGGCAGGGCGAAGAAGCCCTGACAAACTTGCTCCCCGCTCTGTGTCTGCGCCCTTCCCCGCAGCTGCGACCCCAGGGCGGAAGTTCAAGCCCGGTTCTGAGAAAGGAAGAATTTTTGCCCAAGTTAGGGGCTGCTGGAGGCTTCTCCCACCAGACAGAGTGCGGGAGCCCAGGGGCTGACCTCCTGGCAGGCCAGGGCCCCAGAGCCCTCCTGGACAAACAGAAACTTCCCCAACTCCAAGGGGGCTCAGCCGGGAAGATCTCTTCTGATGATGGGGGGAGGGAACCTTCTCCTCCTCGCCCCCCACCCCACCAACTCCTTACACATTTTCTCCCGTCTTGAAATGTACAAACGAAATCGAAGCTGAGAACCAGGACCTCCAGGGTCCAGTCTGCGATGTGTCACCTCCCCTTGCTGCCCATAGGGGCCCTCAGGTGAGCCAGGGCAGAGCACTTTTCTGGGCCTCAGTTTCCCCACCTGGGAAACGCCAAGGGATAGCCTGGAAGTCTGTGGGTTTTCCGGCAGCTCAGCACTGCCTGCTTCCGCCAGGCGCCGGGAACCGGCTTTGTGCCTGTGAATTCCGGGCACCGAGGGAAGGGGGGCGTGATTAACACCGTGGAGAAAGGCTGCTCACGGGCCCCAGCGGCTCGGCACTAGGGAATTTGAATAGGAGAAAATGTCAGCCACGGCTTTACACGTGTAAACTCCCTGGCTCCGGAGGCCTGAGGCCCCTAATGTGACTGTGCTTGCAAAGTGCCTAATGATTTTTGATAAGGTGCATATGGCCAATTACACTGCCGGATAAGGCCAAAAGTGACTTATGGCTTCTAATGCCCTCACTACATCAACGTCACCCAAATTCGCCCTGTTTAGAGACATGGGTATGAGTAGATGTGGGGCCCCAATGTCCTGGGCCCTCGCTCTCCCCCTCAACCTGCACCTCACCCCTCCCAGTGCTGGCCTGCACCACCCATTTTGGGGGAGGCTGGCCTTCTCCAAGTGCTCAAGGAAGAAAGAAAGGATTTAGATCAGGAACGTGGGCAAGGGGGGAATTTAAGAGATCCTGTATACCGGGGAATTTGAGAGATCCTGTATACCGGCCCTGCAGGTTTAGGATTGCCTTCTGGTCACATTCTCCCCGTGTCTGCCAGGGCCAAAGATTTTGGGGGGTTGGAGACTCAATCCCTGCTTTCCAGAGTCTACCGTTCTGAGGCCCTGCTGTCTACAGGGCCAACTAGCTCCTGTGGATCCCAGAGTCGAGACTGGAAGGCCTCCGGTGTTGGTGGCCCTGGGAATCAGCCAAAGGTTCCTTCCTGCCTGCTCAGGTCCAGCTCAGGAGCGGAGCTCCTAACCCCATTATTAGGACCTGCCAGCCAGGCCAACTGGCCTTACCTGGGCCCCAGCAGATTGGACAGGATCCAGGAGGCAACGCCAAGGAGTGGCCTGAACCTGGCTGCCCTGGCTTAAAATGCTAAATAACTTGGCCGGCCAAGTTTGCCCCAGGCAGCCTAGGCAGATCTGGTAGGGATGCAGGGAGCATCTTGGGGTGCTCTGTGCTTGGGGAGTCTGCTTGGCTGAAGGCTGCACCCATTGCTCTAAACCTTGTGGAGGACAAATAAACCTGAACAGGGCGTGACAGTCCCAACCCCACGAACAGCCCAGGACATTCGTCTCACCTCTCTTTCACTAGCCAGGGAGAACAGGATTGGGGTCCCATTGGACAGATGTGGAGACGGGGGCCTCCCAGAGGCTAGGCTGGGTGGGAAGGGTCAGGGGCTCAAGAGGACGGGACCTGGGCTGCTGCAAGGTGACAGGCCATGTTGTGTGTGTGCAGGCGCTTCGGCACGAAGTGTGCGGGCTGCGCGCAAGGCATCTCGCCCAGCGACCTGGTGCGCAAGGCCCGCAGTAAAGTCTTCCACCTCAACTGTTTCACCTGCATGGTGTGCAACAAGCAGCTGTCCACGGGTGAGGAGCTCTACGTCATCGACGAGAATAAGTTCGTGTGCAAGGACGACTACCTGAGCTCCTCCAGCCTCAAGGAGGGCAGCCTCAACTCAGGTAGGCGGCCGCCTCCCCTCCCCGGCCTCAGGCCCTAAGACCATGCAGCCGCAGCCCGCCTGGCACTCTCCACTCGGACCCTTGGGCACTTTCTGCACCTGGCTCAGGGCTCTCCACTCCCATCGGGCATTTCTAGGGCAAATGGAAGGGCGGGGAGCGAGGGGCTTGGGGGTCTGGGGAAGGGGGATAGCATTTGGAGTCTGTCCTACAGGATACAACTACTAGCGGCTCTCCCCCCTCCTCCTTCCATTGAGGGGCCTTTTCCAAGTTGTTGGGGGCCTTTTTCTCCTCCCCCAATTTGGAGCCACACAATCCTCCCCCCCTTCCGAGTCTTTTCAGCTCCTGGTAATTTCAGGCTGCACTGGGAGGACGGTAATTGGGGTCTGGAGGAAGGAGAGATGGGGGAGGAAGATCCGAGGCCCAGAGGGCGTCTGTGGCCTCCTCCGGTCCCCTCTCCAAGGAGCCGGGCTCCCCCAGAGGGCGTGCCTCCCCCTTTCCCAAGCGGTAGGCGAAAAGTGCCGCGAGGGCTAGGGAAGGGTCCCTCCGAAGGCCCGGCCCCGCCTGGAGGGAGTGGGCGGGCGCCGGGCCGCTGGGGGAGGGGCTGTCGCTAGGCTCGGAAGGGAGCCTGGCGCGGATGGCGGGGGCCTGGGTCGGCGGGGGCCTGGGTCGGCGGGAAGGCTACCCGATTGGAGAGACCTTGGGCCGCCGCTGACGCCGCTGTCCTCTTTCCGTTCCGTCCGCCCGCAGTGTCGTCCTGTACGGACCGCAGTTTGTCCCCGGACCTCCAGGACCCGCTCCAGGACGACCCCAAGGAGACGGACAACTCGACGTCGTCGGACAAGGAGACAGCCAACAACGAGAACGAGGAGCAGAACTCCGGCACGAAGCGGCGCGGCCCGCGCACCACCATCAAAGCCAAGCAGCTGGAGACGCTCAAGGCCGCCTTTGCCGCCACACCCAAGCCCACGCGCCACATCCGCGAACAGCTGGCGCAGGAGACCGGCCTCAACATGCGCGTCATCCAGGTGCGGCCGGGCCCGGGTCACCCTTCCCCAGCCTCCTGAGCCCGGGAGCCGGGAAGCTCAGAAGAGCCTTCCACGCAGCCTCCTTGGCGAAGAGTGCGCCGAGTGCGGGGCTGCTGGAGGGCAGACTGTGTGCCCGACATCAGGGCCCGCTGGTCCAACTTCTAACCAAAAGATTCCGCTTAGTCCTGCTGTCCCCCTGAGGGTGCGATCTTGGGCGGGTCACTCACCCCTCGGAATCCCGCCCCCTCCCCGTTCGAGGAGAGTTTAAAGCCTCGCTGGGGTACCCCTCTTTTCCTCCCATCTTTCGGAGCAGAGAAAGAAGCAAGGCTCTTCACGTGCCCCCCTCCCCGCGCGGGTGCATGGGCAGACAGACAAACCGCGAGAACCCGGCTGGGGAGGTTGGGGAGGCTGGGGAGCCGAGGGGCCGGGACTAGAGCCCTGCCGGGCGGGAGGCCTTTATAAAGCCGTCAGGCCGAGGGCGGGCCGAGGACCAGGAAGCCCAAGTCTTTATGAGTCGCCCCACGGGTCCGCAAAATCCTTCACCCTTGGCTGGTTCCCCGAAGCCCCTCTCCACCTCTCCCGGCCTAATCCGCCCGGCCCCCGCCTCTGGGCAGTCTTGGTGCGGAGAAGGCTATAGGACCCAGAAGGGGCGGCCTGGGCAGGGAGGGGAGGGCGCCCTGGACCGAAGCTCACAATTCCCGCCCTGTCCCAGGTGTGGTTCCAGAACCGAAGGTCCAAAGAACGCAGGATGAAACAGCTGAGCGCACTCGGCGCCCGGAGACACGCCTTCTTCCGGAGTCCGCGGCGCATGCGTCCGCTGGGCGGCCGCTTGGACGAGTCTGAGATGTTGGGGTCCGCTCCGTACACCTACTACGGAGGTAAGGACCCCCCACCCCCACCCCGGAGCGCGCTGCCCTACACCCAGGCCCGTGCGGTTCTGGGGTCGGAGGACGCAGGGCCGGATGCTGGCACTGGTGGCCGCCAGAGATCCCTCCCTCCCTTCTACGCACGCGGAACAGACACAATCATGAACACACCTTAACAGACACACAGCCACAGACGGACGCACGCTCACCCATAGACACCTCCTGGACACAATCAGACACAGGGGTTCACTCACCCATACAGTGATACACGCAGATAAACACACGCACCCACAGTTCAGAGACCTCAGGGATACAAATCTAGGCACGTGATCACACACAACAACACACACAGGTGTGCGCCACTCCCCAGATTCACTCACTGACAAACATACCCAAAGAGATTCACAGGCTCACACACTCGCAAGCATCATACCAAGGCGAGCGCCACAAATCCACATGCACCTGCCCCAACCGGACACCCAGCCTTCCTGCTGCCCCTGCACTTGGAACCAGCAGGAACACAGGCACTGGAGGGCAGCGCGGGCAGTAGGGATGGAGGGGTCAGAATCCATCCCGGGTCACCTGCTAGCGAGCTTCCAAGTCGCACCTCTTGTTCCGCCTCGGGGACCACGCGCTCAGCGACTGGCACTGTTAGCCAGGATTGCGGGCGGTTGCTCTGGGCAGGACTTTCGCCCATTCTCCAGCCCCAAGCCCACCAGGGTTCATTGGGGTTGGAAGTGAAAGAGTTGGGCCCACCCAGTTCCCCACTCTCTGTCTTTAGGCTGCAGGGGCAAGGAGCTGGAGTTGGCAGAGTTTGCATTCTGCGGCTGGCATTCCGGGGCTCTGGCCTGAGTGAACTCTCCTCACCGGCACTCCTTTTCTTCCTTCTCTCCTTTTTTCCTCCTCCCTTGTCCCCTCACCCCTGCATTTCCTTCGTACTTGCTTGGCGACCCATCCCAACCCCCCACGACCATCCCAGCTCCCTCGTGCTGGTATTTTGAGACCCCAGGTGCTCTAGGGAATCCACTCACTGTCTTGCACTTCCTCAACCTTTGGGCCGGAGGAAAACACCTCCCGCTTGTATTTCTGAGCCTCTGAATTTGGAGAGCCCGCGGAATGCCTGTGCCTGAGACTGATCTCTGCTGAGTTCTGTGGTGGGGAGGCTAGCGGCCCAGTTTGGGGAGAGGTGACTTTTCTTACAAACATGGTTTTGGAGGCAATGCCGAGGCCCCTGGTAGCGTAGGCAGCGCGGTACACCCAGGCCGACCCAGGAAGGCAGGCTTCAGTGCACGGTCCACCTAGGGGGTTAGGTCTTCAGGTCCGGCCAGGGTCCCCTGAAATTGTGGGGAAATTGCGCGGCTGATCTTCTGGGGGAGAGACTCTGCGCTGGCATGGCCTGGATTGGGGACTACAGACACGGAAGGCAGCTCAGAGGCTGGACGTGTGGGGCCGTCTTCAGCCACGAACTCTCCCTACCTATCTTTGCCTCGTTCCGCATACCATCTCCGCCCCGGGCTCGGGGAGGTGGTGGGGCGGTGCAGTCCGGAATTTCTCCCCGCCTGGGTAATTAAGCAAGGTTTCCCCGAGGACTGGTGTGCCCCCACCGATGCCGCTGCCTCTTCTGCCCGCGCGTCTGCTGGATGGGGTGGGAGCCTGGACACGCGGGCCCCTCTTTCTCCGGAATGGGGGCCAGGACCCCCCAGCCCCAGGGAGGCAGCCCCGCCTAGTCCGCGCTGGGAGATCCGGGCGGCGGCGGCCGGCAGCGGGCGAGAAAGGGGCTGGGCGGCGGAGCCGGCGGCTCCCCGTGGGAGCGCGGACAAAGCCCCAGCTGCGGCTTTTGTGCCCTTTTCAGACGGCGTTTGTTCCAATTACCTCCGGCCCGGCCGCCATATGGGCGGAGGCGGCGCGCTCCGCGCGGGGGCCGCGGCCCTTGCTGGCTTGCCGGCTCGCTGCGGACCGCGGCCGTCCCCCATCCCCGTCCCTTAGGGGCCCCAAATTCGCTGCGTCCAACCTTTCCCTTCACTTTCGGGGAGAATGGAATGAGTGGTTTTTAAAAAGTAATTGGCGACCGTTTTAGCTGTTGCTTAAACCGTCTACAAGGCGCGCCTCCGGGCACCCCCATTGGGACTGATTTCAGGGTTTGGAGAAAGAAGGGCGGCGGGCGGCAGGGGACCTCCAGAATTCGCCCAGGTGACTGAGACCCCAAGACCCAGCGCGGGGTGGGGGTGTTGCAGAGGAAACCCGGTTTGGGGGTGCGCTGGTTTTCCCACCGCACAAAGCGGGTAATTGTCACCAGTGCCGGCGACAAGTGCTCCTTTCCTGGGGTCCCATACCCCAAACCTTCCCGAGGCCGACCTGGAGGAAGTCCCCAGGGTGGGAGCTCTGGGAGGAGGTCAGAGAGTTGATGCAGAAACACTTTATTGAGAATGGGTGGGCTTGTAACCTGGAGTCCCTGAGCCCCGATTTTGCGGGCAAAAATGCAATTTGTGCATTTTTCTGGAGAGAGCCCATAGCTATCACCAGATTCTCAAAAGGACTCAGTGTCACCAAATGTTTCAGAACCTGGGTGTCCTGGCAAATGCACGCTTAAGTGCCCATGATCAGGCAAACGCCCTCCCTCAAGTCAGGCCTAGGGAGGCGGGAGCGGACCCTAGGGACACATTCACCCAGAGGGTCGCAGGGCTGTACTTGAGGGGGTGAAGGGCTGGCCAGGTCCGCGGGGTGCCTGTGGTGACGAAGAGGGCACTCAGCCGCCTTACGAGCTCCGAGTGCTATTGCCAGGTCCTCGGCCCAACTCGACAGCCCCTTTCCGCTGCTTGGGCGTGGGGTCCAGGTGTGGCTTCTCCCCTGCCAGGTGGCCGCTCCCTCTCAACCGTTTGGTGCTCTGGTCTCTGTCCACCCAGCTCTACTCCAGGCATCTCTGGCGTCTCTGACCCATCTGGCGGTTTTGTGGGCGCCTCTGTCTTTCCTGACCTTTCATCTCGCCCCTGGTCTCTCACCGGTTATTACCAGTGTGGTCTAACCACGCAGCTGGTCTCCTCTCTTTCTCTGTGCTTGTCCTAGACAATCGCCCTGGTCTCTGTCTTTGCCTTGAGCTTGGTGCCTCTGGGTCTCTTTTCTGACCTGAGTCTGGGGGCGCCCGTCTTAGCTCCCCTGTCACTCTGTTCTCTGCCGATCTCTCACTGACTGTTGGCTGTTTCCATGTCTCAGATTCTCTGTGGATCTCTTCCCAATTCTAAGACACAGTCTAGGGGTCACTGTATGCGTCTCCACTGCCAGTGTCTCTCTCCATCTCTGTCTGTCCGGAAACCTCTGACTTTGAAGTCACAACATCTTTCTGTGTTTCTGTCTCTGAGTCCATCCCTCTGGTCCGTGGGTCTCTCAGCATAGGTGCCTGGGCACCTCTCATGGTCTCTCTCTGAGTCTGCATCCTCTGACACCTCAGCCAGCCGCCCCCTCCCTTGCTCTGCCGGGGCTCGCCAACCTGAGTTAGTGTCCCGCGGTTCCCTCTGGGTCTGGGCCTCCATCCGCCCGGGGCCCCTCCCGCGTTCCCGAGTCCCTCCTGGCCTGGTCGCCTCTGACCTCTCCCTGTCTCCTCCTGGTCCCCTCCCGCAGACTACCAAGGGGACTACTACGCTCCCGGAGGCAACTATGACTTCTTCGCGCACGGCCCGCCGTCGCAGGCGCAGTCGCCGGCCGACTCGAGCTTCCTTGCCGCGTCGGGGCCCGGCTCGACGCCGCTGGGCGCGCTGGAGCCGCCGCTGGCCGGCCCGCACGCCGCCGACAACCCCAGGTTCACCGACATGATCTCGCACCCGGACACGCCGAGCCCCGAGCCGGGCCTGCCGGGCGCGCTGCACCCCCTGCCCGGCGAGGTGTTCAGCGGCGGGCCCAGCCCGCCCTTCCCCATGAGCGGCGCCAGCGGCTACAGCGGACCCCTGTCGCACCCCAACCCTGAGCTCAACGAGGCTGCCGTGTGGTAAGGCAGCCGGGCCGGGCCGCCCCCGGACGCAGCCGCCCGAACCGACACGCCGCCCTCAGGGGTTCCCTCCCGGGTCAGCACGCAGCGGCCGCTGCTCCTCGGCAGGGCGCACGGGGGGCGCCCCCGAGTCCACCCCGCGGGCGCCGCGGCCCCCCCCCCCCCGGCCGGCTGCCAGCGCTCTTCCCGGCGGTGCGAGCGGTGCCTGGGACCAAAGTCGATACTGCGGAGGGTCGAGAGATTTGTCAAGCACGCTCTAGACTTCCCCCGACCGCTGCCACCACCTCTTTGGACCAACAGAGGGTTGAGACCAAGGGGCGGAGCCGATTTTTCCCCATCTCTGCAATCCGAGTGGCATTTTGGTAACCTTATTTCTCACTCTGCTTTCCCCGTCTTTAAAACGAGATAAGAAAAAGAGAGAGAGTGAAGGGAGAGCGAGGGAAGGGAGCAAAATGAGGAAGAGAGAAGATGGAGAGAGCGCCAGCCGGAGAGAGCGCGAGAAGATGGAGAGAGAGCGAGAGAGGAGCGCGCTCGAGTGGGGGTGTCACCGGGAGGAGGACGGAGCCGCCTGCGCGCGGGCGCCCCCAGGTGGCCACACTTGAGGATCAAGGTCAGCTTTCTAGGAAGGGGGCGGTCCGGACCTCGCGGCCCCGGGCCAGGCACCCCCCAACCCTTCCTTCCTTTGACATTTATTGTGAGCCCGGGGGTCCAGACCAGACTGGAACACTCGCCCACCCTGCTCTCCCCTTGGGCAAGGCGCCAAGATTTCTGGGCTCCGGCCCACAGACCACCCTCCCTGCCCGGGGCCTGGAGGCTGGGTCGTCAGGATGTACAGTATTATACTTTTTTGGAAGTCGAACGCTTCTAGTTTCCTTATTTTGTATAAAGAAGAAACAAATAAAGTATGTTTTTGTGTTTACTGTTTATTTATTGTACTCTAGTTATCCGGGGTTGGACATTTTTATATTTTTAAGAGGAGGGTGGGCAGAGTGAGGGAGGGGAGACAGAAAGAGGTTTACCTAAAAAAAACCCACAAAAAACAAAAAATCAACTTTTTTTAAAAGAAAGATTAATAAAAAAAATTCTTTTTTCCCTCAGTGCTGTGTAGTTTTCTTTCGTGTGTGTGCCTGTCCGCAGAGTCCCTCCAAGTGAACAGAGTCCTTCTCTCTAGTTCATGTGTCCCACATAAAACAGACTTGATGGGTATAAAGCCATCTGGAAGGGGGTGCTTTTGGTAATCAAAGTAGCTGCCAATTTTTTTGACAGTCACTATGTGTCCGGCACAGTATGGCCCCATGCTTTATATAGAGACCACCATCTAACACGAGCCTGCCCCTCGCATAGTAGGCTTTCAAGATATTTGACGGATGAGTGGTTGTATGATTTGTCCCCGGGGTGTCAGAAGAACTCCAGCTTCCCTCCCGATGAGGCCTCCTGTAAATCCGGCTGGTAAGCTGTTGCTAGTTATCTGCAAGGCTGTATTAGGGCGGAAGGACCCCAGGGAGAGCAAAGCGGATGTGTTCTCCACCTCCTATCTGGCCCCGTTAGGTAAATCAGTGTGATGGGAAGAGTGCTAGGTGAGATTTGGGAGGCCTGGGCCACTGCCTGAAGACAAGGCCTGTTTCCTTACTTGCAAAAGTGGGGATGGGAGATGGGCTTCCTGCCCTCCCTTCCAACTCAGACACTGTAGGGCTAGGAAAGCAGATGAGGGAGATAAAAATAAATATGAGCGTGTCCTGCCTTGGTTTTCAGCCAAACTGGGGGGCAGGGGCTTGCCCCCTTTAGTGGCAGCCGGACACAGGGGAGGGGGGCGAAGGAGAGGAGGAGACGTGGACCACCAAGGAGTGGGCTAAGAGTCCTGCTCATCTCTCCCTCTTGTATACGGACCTCGTGAGAATCACACAAGCTGGTTTGGCTTTTTCTTTTCTCGCCCTTACATGCGTTTGTCTTTCTCAGAGGAATGCTCCTTGCTCATTGAGGAAAATTTAGAAATTTCAGATAAACCAAGGGAAGAAAATGTAATCACCCAGAATCTCAAGCACCTTGGTAATGTATCTGCTGCCTTTCCTTCCAGACTTTTCTTTTTTTCTTCATTTTGATACTAGCGATCATTCTCAACATTGCCATGTGGTTACCGGCTCCGGTTCACTCAACAGTATCTCCCAGATTAATGACCTGATCGTAGTCAAAGTTATGGCATCCTGGGATTGACTGGCTGAAACCTGCTGGTGATGGCTGACCCACCCTTGCTGGGTTTTTGTTTTCTTTTTAACCAGGGCTATTGTTGGACATTTGGGTCTGTTCCTTTTTTTTTTTTTTTTTTTACCACTTAAAACCATGCTGGAATAAATGTCCTCCTAGCTAAATCTTTGGACTTGTATCAGCGTAGGTGTTATTTGCCCCATTAGGATGCTCACAGAGGTCAAGGGACTTGCCCAAGGTCACATAGCCGGGGAGTGGCAGAGCAGGGATTCAAGCCCACGTAGGCATTGGGTTGTGCTTCTGTCCCACAACGGTGCCCTGATGGTAATGAATCATAGAACCCAAGAGAGAATTTGCAAGATTCTGGGCCCCATCTCTGCCAGGCCCCCAAATGTTTGCTGAGCACATGTGAATTTTTTGAGGAGGGCTCCCTTAGAACTTTCACCAGAGAGAGACCCGGGGAAGTGAAGTTCAGGGGAGTGGACCTACTTCCGCTCCCCACAGACAGGCCTGTGACTGGGTGGCGGAGGCAGGGAGGAGGAAGGAGAAGGGGATTTGCAAGAGGTGGGAGCACTCCCTCCTGTGGGTGCACTCAGACCCCCAGCTGCCTACCCTGGTGGAAAGCTTGAGCCAGAGCTGCCAAGGAACTCCGTCACGGGGCAGCCGAGTGGACACACAGGCTGGGAATTCACTGTGGCACCACCCCTCCCCCCCGCCATCCCGCTACACACACACACACACACACACACACACACCCCAAACGTGTATATGCTCACACAATTACACATTCACACACACAAAATGTGCACAAACAGAAACACCCACACATACAGACATGGGCCCAGGCACGTAGACACACGCACCAGCCACACGGACACACTCCTGCAGTCGCACACACACGCACACTCTTGATGACAGGCACACACTCCACACGCTGGTGCACACGTAGGTACGTGCAAACACACGCACGTTAATGTGCAAACCCCCCCGCGTGAGTGCAGATATGCAAGTGCATACAAGCACACACGTGCATGTCTANNNTGCTCTGTTGTTTTTTAAAAGATTTTATTTATTTATTTGAGAGAGAGAGAATGAGCAAGAGAGAGCACGAGCAGGGGCAGAGGGACAGGGAGAAGCAGGCTCTCTGCTGAGCAGGGAGCCTGATGTGGGGCTCGATCCCAGGACCCTGAGATCATGACCTGAGCCAAAGGCAGACGCTTGACTGACAAAGCCCCCCAGGCGCCCCCAGATACTTGCTTTGAACCCACATGCCCAGCCCCTGTGGACACACACAGACCCAGGTATACACACGTATGCACGGAGTGTATACCTGCCCTTCACACGCCCACGGTTTCCAGCTGGGAGAATGGGTTTGGAAGGAGCCACCCCGTGCATCAGGGGGTACTTGAATAACCCTGGGGTGGTCCCGTCGAGATCTCGGATGCTAGTTCCAGACACCAGACTCCAGGAGGGAGAGGCATCTGTGGGGTCCAGGTCAGTACTTGAGGCTAACTCCCAGGGCCCTTCCTCTGAGTGTTTTTGAGTGAGTCGGGATGGGAGCAGCGGTCCCCTGGGAGGAGGATGGGGGCAGAACAGAGCAAGGGCCCTGGGGTCTTGGAGACTATCTGGTCCCTGTGTCACCTTTCCGAGCCTTGGTTTGCCCCATTGCAAAATGGACTCACAAGGGCATTTCATTCACGTTGGAGGGATGTCGTTCAACCTGTGGTCAAGGTTCTGGAAATCTAGATCCCAGGTTCAACCCCCACCCCCATCTCCCTGCCCCCACCAGCTTCCTTGGAGAAGGACAACTGGTGGCCGGGGTGGGGGGGCAAGGGAGGTGCTGGTCAACATCAGCTCAAACCAACCCCCACTCCTGTGAGCTTCTCTCAACTCCCCAAGAGCCTACTGGACCCAGGGACTGTAAGAGTAGAAATTGCAGCCCCAGCCACCCCGTCGCAGTGCCCTGCGGGGCCCACGGTCATGGTATTGGGCCCACTAAGGTAGGGAGGTAGTTCCCTAGGACAGCGGGACAGGGAAAGGGGAAAGCTGGAGGATTGCTGGTCCCTGGACACCCCCAACCATTTTCTCAAAGTGTGACCAGAGGACGGTGCTTGCTAGAAGTACGTATCTCCCCAGGCCTCCGGGCCCACGGCTGGCACTGCTCCCAGGCATGGGGCCCCGGATGTGCCACACGTTCAAGCTCCCAAGCTGATTCTGATGTCCCCCAAATTTGCAGGACCACTGCCCGACAAAGCCTTGTCCATCTGGAGTCCACAAAGACCCTCACACACCACCCTTCAGCATGAGTGCCATTAACCCCACTTTGCAGATGAGAAGACTGAGCCCCGAGAGGTGAAGTGAGCTGCCTGGGGCATGCAACCAGGGAGTGATGACAGAGCCAGGTTTGAATCCAGAGCTC
Source organism: Ursus maritimus (assembly GCF_017311325.1). NCBI lineage: Eukaryota > Metazoa > Chordata > Mammalia > Carnivora > Ursidae > Ursus > Ursus maritimus. The sequence continues at coordinate 19,725,476 of NW_024425897.1, forward strand.
CTGCCCCCAGAGCTCATGTTGCCCCTGGATCCAGGACACAGCCTGACCCCGGGAAGGTCTCGTTCTCGGCAGAGCAACAACTACACGAATGAATGTATGCATTCCAGCTGCCATGAAAAGAGGCTCTTTAGGAGAAATTGTAATGAATTCTAATTCTCACTGGTAGCCACCTCACTGGATTTTGTTCCGGGGGTGGGGGGTGGGGGTTCAAGAAAACCAGTCAGAGGGCAAAGGGCATAATGAAAACTGCCAAGGTCAAAAGACACAAGGACTTCCGGCTTCTCCACCTGCCCTTGCTTCTCCCGATCACCCTCCCATCGCCCCTCCGCGCCTCCCATCCTTCCCCTTCCACCTCCATTAATGTATCTGTTCCTCTCCTTCTATCTCTCCATCACCTGTATTTATTATCATTTAAAAATAAAAGATTTCTGAGAGGGGAAAAAAATACTCTGAGCTGTGCCAGTAAGGAGGTTAGCCAGCTCCTGGCGTGCCCTCCAGCTTGGGGCAAAAGGGGCCCCGTCACCTGTCCCTGGCGGCCCCCAGGCTGTCACCCTGGCAACACTGACCAGTGAAACCACATGTATTCCAGCCCCCATCGTCAGGCTCTCCCCCGGCCCCAGCCCTGTGCCCCTGCCCTGAAATGAACACCCCACAGAGCACGAAAGCTGACCCACTGTGCTTAGGACTAATATTTAAAATGCAGAATGGCTGTGGAGAGCTCCTGCTCCCAAGCCTTGTCGTGCAGTAAAAAGATATAAACAGAATAAATTACCTCTCCAGCTCGGATTATGAGAATACCCATCTCCTGACCGGAATTTTAAGTCCTGTCTCCCTCGTAGCGCCGCACACGGCTGATTTATGGAAACCTGAACACTTCTCTGCATATTTCTTCTGTTCAGCCAAGTGACCGAGTTTACCCTTCCTATGCCATTAGCGTTATTAACACCTGGGCAACCGATCATTGCAAATGGGCCATTTCTGTGATGAACAGAAACCTCTCCCGCCACTTCTCTGGGGCCTTGCTGCCTCTGGCCTCCTCTTCCTGAGTTTTCTGCCAGGGCTCAGGACTGCCCCCACTCCCCTCTCGCACCTGCTGATGGGCTCCTGGGGGCTCTGGGAGGAAATCCCTCACCCCAGCAGGTGCCCATGGCTTTCTGGTGCCAACACCACTTTTTTTTTTTTTTTTTTTTGATCCTTCAGAGAATGTTCCAGATGGAGGACAATGCCCCCACTGACCAGGGAAATAAACCGAGACTCAGAGAGGGCAAGAGACTGGCCTAAGCTCCCACAGAGAGTTCACAGCAGAGTTGGGAACCAAATCCAGATCTTCCAGCCCGGTGATGCTCCAGGTGTGGTCCTGAGCCCAGCAGCGGCAGCACCTGGGAGCCGGGGAGAAATCCAGAACCTCAGGCTCCACTCTGGAACTTCAGAGCCACAAGGCGTCCGATCCTCAGGGGATTGGAGCGCACAGTTGGTTTCTGAAGGACTCGCTTAGAACACACCCAGATTCTGACTGATCCCTTTCTTGCTGGAGGAAAATCTCACCACGCAAGTCTTCTTTGCTCAGAAGCAGCAGGGTTCCCAACTCCTCGGTCAAACTGACTAAGGGAAGATGAGGCCACCAGCCGAGCCAGTGTCCACATCTTCCCCATGGAACATCCCAACCCACACTGGGTCTCTGTCCCCATCCCCAGGCTGCGAGCAACTTGAAACCAGGAACTGTGTGACTTGACGTTGGACACTCAACCTCTCTGAGGTTTGCCGTGTACAGAAAGGGTACAATCAGATCTAACCCGAGGGTTCATGGTCAGGATTGAGGTCAGACATTTCTCAGAGTCCAAGCACAGTGCCTGGAAGGGAGCAGGCCACAGAGTCACAGACCCTGACTGACGTAATAATGGGATAGTTAGAATAACAGTGACCTCTTCCTGGATGCTATTGTTACCATGAACCTGTTTTCTTCTTTGAAGAAGTGCCTAAAGCATTTTTTAAAACAAGGACTAACTTCACAGCCTATTTAGACAGACACGCAATTTACGACTTTTCAGAACGTCCTTAAAGATATCCATGTTGTCAGCTGGAAAATGATAGGGCCTGGGAAGATAAGAATGTGTCTGGCACGTAGTAGGAGGTCGAGGCTTAATCAAGAATAATTTGGCAATCTGTCTAAAAAGAAATGCACTGTCCACAATTGGAGGATGAACAAGATGTGGTACGTCCATTCAGTGGGATGTTATTACCCAGCCATAAAAAAGGAATGAAGGACTGACACCTGCTAAGACACAGGGGAACCTCAAAAACACGACGCTGAGGGAAAGAAGCGAGGCACAAGAAAACCACGTATTCCGGCTCCCTGCTCATTGGGGAGCCTGCTTCTCTCACCGCGCCCCGCCCCCCTTGTGCACGAGTGCGCACGCGCACGCATGCACGCTCTCTCTCTCTCTCTAGATAAAAATACTTCAAAAAAAAAAGAAAGAAAACCACATATTGTCTGGTCTTATCTATACAAAATGTCCAGAACAGGCACATCCATAGACACAGAAATCTGATCGCTGGTTGCCACAGGCTAGGGGGTGGGGGATGGGGGGTGGCTGCTTACTGGGCACGAGTTTCCTTTGGGGACACGGAAACGTCTTGCTGGCTCGAGAAGGTGGTCGCACCTCGTTATGAATGCGCTAAACACCTCTGAATTGTTCACCTTCATGCGACTAATTTTATGTTGTGTTTCACCTTATTTTTTAAAAATGAGAGAAAAAAAAAGAAATGCAATTTGATTATGTTTGGGACCTACAGGACACCCAAACCTAACTAAAAAATCCATCCCTGCTGCTGCACGAAGAAGCTTTGGAGCCTCTGCTGGAGCTGGTGGGGGGGGGGCTCCTCCTGGCGGACCCTGCTAGAGGGAGTTTGCTTCAAGCACTTTTTTGGGGGGGAGGGGTCCCTGAAATAAGATCGACATCTTTGTGTGGTTCTGCCAGACCATTATTTAATCAAGGCAGAGTGTCCCTGCAGCGAGGGACAGGGACCTCTGGGGGAATGGGCATTTTCACGAAGCCCGATACACAGCAGGAGGTCACACTTGGGGTTCTTTCTCCGCTCCTCTGTCTGGGGGCCAGTCTCTGTTGGGTGCTGGTGTGTCTTACACGCTCGTCTCACGCTTGTTTATCAGATGCACTACAGGCAGGCTGGGAGACGTGGCACACAGAAGCCAGCGACCACGTAAAGGGATCGTTTTGTTTCTCCTTTTATTTATCGCTATGTTTATTACCTAATTCTGAGAAGTGATACCGTTTCTCCACTTAGAGTGGTGATAACATTTTCTTTCTAAAAGGCATTTAAGGTTTCAAGAAACGTACGAACTGGGTAACAGTAAAGATGACGCATGGAGTCACACAATCCGAGGTGGCAGCAGGAGTTCGGGGACCACGTTTCAGGAACGTGCGTGCTCCAGCAGAGCTGGCCGCGATCTGGCCCACTCCAGGTCACCAGAGACTTCTCTGTGGTCAACGCGCAGCCCCAGGGGATTCTCCCCCTGACGAGGTGACTCATCCCCTCTGGGCCTCAGCCTCCTCATCAGAAAAATGGACCAAAGACCCTGTGGCCAAGTTGTACAGACAGACACCTGCCTGACTTCTTGAACTTTCTCTCCGTTCATTCATTCCTTCATTCCTTCCGTTAGCACATATCTGCTGAATGCCTAGTATGTGTGGGCATTCTTCTGGGCTCTGGGTTACCGATGTGAATACAATAGGCTCCATTCCAGTCCTCATGGAGCTGATACTTCACTGGGAGGGACAAGAGCCAAGAGAGAAGAAGCATCATTTCAAATAGCAGTAGGAGGAGAAGGCGGTGAGATCAAGAGGCCCTGGGTGCTGGGAGGGGCATCTGGCCAGGCCAGGGTGGGGCAAGAGGGGTACTCGCCTTGGGTGCAAAATTTAAGTGGCGGGGTGGGAGAGATGCTCACCCAAAACTCAGTTATCGAGGTAAATTGTGTTTTCATATAATATTTTGAAAAATCACAATTAATGCAAAATAGCCCATAATGAGCAAAATGGCAACCTGTCCAGTCAAGACAGGATCTGACAGGCCTGGGATTCAGTGAGGTAAGACACGCAAGGCCAAGTGAGACCCTATCTTCATTTAAAATGTCACTATTTTCTTCATCACAATTTTCTTTTGCATTAATTTTAATTGAAAAAATCTTTTATTACAATATAATTTATCTTGATTTCTGAGTTTGGGGCATCCCTCACTCTTTGCTCCCCAGGTGAGTGCCTTGCTTGCCTCAACCTAGACTCAGCCCTGCGAGGCAAGGCTGTGAGCCAGGAGGGCCCCTCTGAGGTAAGGCCTGCATGAGGAGAAGTGCCCACTTAGCTGAGATCTGGGGGAAGAGTGTGATAGACAAAGGGAACAGCACTGATGATGGCCCTGAGGCAGGATCAAGCTTGGTGAATTCTAGGAAGAGAAGGAGGCTGGTCTGGTTGTAGTTTGGGGAGGGAGGGGAGGAGGGGCCTGGAAAAGGCAGTTGTTGGGGTCTGAAAGGTCAGCAGAGGTCAGATGATATAGGGTTCTGTAGGCCAAAGTGAGGGGTGGACCCTTTATTCTGAATACAGAGGGGACATGGGATAATGTAAGCAGGGTGAGGGCTGGGAGCAAAGATCTGCCTTTGGCTTGTTCAAGACTCCAAACAGATCAGGGGGCAGGGGGCAGCCTCAAAACTGGTCAGGGGGCCCAGTGGGGTCTTTTATTCCTTGTTTTGCAAGAGGGGAAACTGAGGCTCAGAGAGGTGAATTCTCCTGCTCAGGTCCCCCCTAGTAAGAAGCAGAGGCAGAGTTTGAACCTAGGTCTTTAAATACCCAGCCTGGCCCTCTCTCTGCTCACCTCACCAGCTCAGAAGAAGCGGCTGCGTCACATAACGTCAGAGGAGCCTCCGCTTCCCTGTCTGTAATGTGGGACGGATTAGAGCTCCCACTTCCCAGGCTTGACCAGTCAAGGAAAGTGCTCGGCCCCGCTCAGGCCAAGCACTGATACGTTTTACCTTAAAGGGAAAATCAAAGGCCCTTTCCCACCCACTTCTCTCCCCGCTGCTTCTGCCCTCAATGGAGAAACTTTGGTATTTGTTCTTCAAACATTTATTTTATTCTTTGGGTTGGTTTTTTTCTTTTTTCTTTTTTTTTGGGGGGGGAGGAGGTGGGAGGGAAGAGGAAGGATTGGTGAAGGTAATCAGTTTTCGGACTTAAGATAAAAAATCGCAGCAAAGGGTCGACTTGACTCTTTATAATTAATGGGGCGGCTTGTAATAGGATTCTCCTGCCTGTGGCGCTCCCAGGAAACACCTTTTTACATAAGATATTGCCCACGCCGGAGTGGCAGCCAGGTGATTTATGGGGTTCCTTGCTCCAGAAAACCTCTCCTGGGGTTGCCCGGCCAGTGGAATTTATCAGGGAGTTTGGAAGCAATGAGAGAAACCAGCCCGTGACATTTTTGGTGGAGTTTAAAAAGCACAAACACTGGGGAAGGGAGAGGCCAAGGGGTCGGGGAGAGGGGCGGGAGAGTCTGTTTAGGGTGGCTCAGAGTCCGAGCTGGGGATTCTTGGCACCCAACTTCTGGAGGGAGGGCTCGAGCTGGGGATTCTTGGCACCTGACTTCTGGAGGGAGCGCTCGGAGTCGGAGGGCAGTAGGAGTGAACAGAGGGAGAGGAGGGCTGGGGGGGGGGGTCTGGCCTCAGCCTGATCCCACCCACCACCCCTGGGATCCCTGCTCCAGGGATGGCACCACCAAGCTGCCCCCCCCCAAGCTTGCAAGGGGGTCTGCCTTTTCTATCCCTCCATCTGTGGGTCATCGGCTATGGGCTACCCCAGGAGGGCAGGACCTCTCATGCGTCTCTGGACACAGGGACTCCCATTGGCTATTCTCTGGAGACAGGTGGAAGCAGCTATGGGCTGTTAGCAGCCACACACCCAGCAGCTGGGGGGGCCCACCTGATAAAGGGGTTTGAGTCAGGGGGAAGGGCACCCATAGAATCCACTGCAGAGACAGAGGTGTCTCTGGACAGGAGATGGAACTCAAAGCTGGGGACAGGGCTGAGGGATGCAGGCGGGGGGATGTGGTCTCATGCTCTACTGTCCCAGGGCTCTCCCTCATGCTCAGAGTAAAAACCACAGTCCTAACCCACAGCCTGCAAGATGCTCCATGATCCAATGTCCTGTTCCCTTCCCTACACACATACACTCTTAACCTTTCTGTCTTTTCCCATCTTCTGCCATTCTCTCCCTTACCCACTCCCCTGCAGCCATGTTAGCATCCTCACATGTCCCTACCTCAGGACCTTTGCATGGGCTGTTCCCTCTGCTCTTCCCTCACATGTCCCACATGGCTTGTTCTTTCATTTCCTTCAGACGTCAGCTCAGATTTCACCTTTTCTAAGAGGCCTACTTGGCCCATCCTACCTCAACCTACCAATAGATTAAGAGACCCAAGAGACCCATTTCACAGCCAAATGCAATGTGAACCCTTTGGACCCTGATTCCAACAAACCAACAAGACATTTTCAAGACAATCTGGGAAAAGCTGAATACAGCCTGAGTAGTAGATAACATTAAGGAGTTATTTGTTAATTGTGATTGATGCGGTCATGGTGTGATGCTTACATTAAAAAAATTTTTTCCTGATCTGTTAGGGACCATACTGACGTACTGTATGAGTGAAACTACATAATACCTGGGATTGCTTTGGCATACTCCAACAAAATAAAATAGCCCCCCACCTCTTCCAGGCGTTCTGTCTCCCTTTATCCTGCCCCATCCTTCCTCACAGCATCTATCAGCACCTGACATGTCATATTTTTATTTGGGGATTTGTTATTGTCTGTCTCTCTCCATTAGAATGTAAGCCCGCTGAGGCCAGGGCTTTTGCTGTATTCCCAGCACCTACAAAAGTGTCCAACACAAAGTAGGTGCTTGATAAATATTTGCTAAATGAATTACTGAATGAATTACTGAATGAATGAATGAATGAATGAATGAATGAATGAATGAATCCACTAGCTCTTCTTCCCACATCCTCCCTCCTTTGGATCTCCCTTCTCAGCTATCTTCCCAGATGGTCACCAACCCTGGGGGTCCCCTCACCACCAAATGAATCACCAGGTTGGGTCGATTCCACTTTCTCGATATTTCTCCAAACTCATCACCTCTTCTCCAAAGCAAACCACATGGTCAGACCAGATGGTCAAAGCCTCCAGGGTCTTGCCCAGCATCACCCAGCCAAGCAGAGGTGAGTCTGGAGCTGGGCATCTTCCCATCTAACCCCGGAGCAGACAGACTTCAGTCCAGTCAGGGCCCCTCCTACCCCCTCATCCACGGCCACTCAGTTACCCATCCCTTCATTCCTCATCCTAGTGAAGACTGCTAATTGCCCTTTGATCCCAGTTCTCCCCTGAGCTTCAGTTGGGTAAGTGCCTCCTGGGCTACAGACTACATTTCCCATATTCCTTTGCAGCTAGGTGAGCCATGTGATCTAGTCCAGGCCAGTGGGCTGTGAATGGATGCAAAGTGTGCCACATTCTGGTGATGGCCTTACAAAAGAAACTTCTTGCCCTCTATTTTCTCCCACTGCAGCCTTGGTTATTATGGACCAATTTAGACCACGTGGATGAAGATGGTATTTTCAGGGATGGTGGAACAACAGGAGAGAAAGAACCTGGGTCCCCGTAAAACCCAGTGGAACAGAGCTGCCTACCTTCTCGCATCTAGTGCTGTAGAATGGGGTCTTTTCATTATAGCAGCTTAATCTGTATGCTTACACATTTATTCTGTATGCCAAAGACTTCCTGCCATCCCTCAATATTCATTTATTCTTCTTTTCCTGTGAGAGAATCTCTGGTTTTAGCTGAGCATATGGCTGCCTGTTATAAAGACTACATTTCCCAGCGTCCCTTGCAGCTAGCTATGGCATGGGACTACATTCTGACCAATGGGCTATAAGCAGAAATAGTGTTATTAATTATAGGGAGTGTCCTTAAAGAAAAGAAAGGTGCCTTTCTTCACCCTTTCCTCCTTCCTGCTGCCTGGAATGAGGGTATGATGGCTGGCCCCCAGCATCCATCTGGGACTATGAAGTGACCATGGGAATGGAATCCATTCACAGCTGTGCAATGAAAAGCAAAAGAGCTTGGGTCTTTGACGCCACTGAGATACGACACCAGCCCTAGGCTACCTAACTGCAGGCTTTTAAGTAAAAGAGAAATAAAGGTCTATTTTGGTATAAGCCACTTATTTTGCCTTTTCTGAATTACAAAGCTGAACCTAATCCTGATAAACTCACATGCCTTCATTTGTTCTGAAACAAACCAGCGACACAAAATAATGGAACTGGGTGTGCAGGTCTGGGATGGCTCCTCCGTACCCCTCTGCATGGGACGCCCCATGAAAGCTCTGGAGGAGCTGGACACAAAAATTAGGAATAAGTGGGCTCTACATCCTCGTGAGAACAAGGAGCCCTACCAGGCCACCGCAATGAGGCTTGGGCCCTTGCCCCAGGTGTCCTGGAGCGAGTAGCTGCCCCTCTCTAAGGCTCATCCACTCCCTCGCCATCAGCTAACAGTCCTGCCAGGCCTCCCAGGAAAGGGGAGCATGAGGCTCTGAGTCAGAGAGATGCTGGCCCCAGGCCCCAAGGGTGCACGGAAAATTAGGCAACTGTACTCTTAGGGCTGATGGCATCTCTGGCTTCCACCAGCCCCAACCGCCACTCACACCAGCTACATCCAAAAGAGGCTCCTACCCACTGATTTAAAACAGCCTCCCAGCTTCATAAGACACCGCCCCCCCAATGTCATTAATATCACGTTGGGTTATGCTTCGCTCTCCCTGTAAAGATAAGCAGCATGAACCCTTGTGCCTGCGAGCAAGAGTGAAAAGTGCACCCCAAGACAGGCAGAGAATGAAAAACAAACCTCCCGAGTTGGCCTTATTTTTGCCGAGGGCCAACCCCAGATCGGGCTCAAACCTACGCAGCTCAAAGCAAGTGAGCGCAATTCAGGAGACCTGTAGAAACTGTGGGCCATCGGTCAGGGTCCTTCCCTTCCCGAGAGACAGAAGTCATGGGCTGAAGCATAAAGGAAAATGTACTGGCTTGCATAAATGAACGGTCCATGGGTGCCTCCCAGTTCCCTCTTGAAGTCCTGACAGACAGTCTAATTGGACACCTTGGCTCCTAGGTCTACCCCTGAACCAGTCACTGTGGCCAGGAGAGATACAACCCTCACACTGGCTCAAGCTGGCGCCACGTGCTCCTCCTCCCGATTCAGAGCAGTCACTTTCTTGCAGGACTTGTCAGAGACTTTATATGAATATGTGGGCAAAGAGAGCCTATGGTGTTTCCTAAATTGCTTTGAATCTGAGCTAAATAATCGGGAGATCTATTATACCGGGCCCATGATCAGATGTGCTCAAGCAGTGGCTGCCTCCTTTCGACAGAGCATAAGCGCTCCATTTGCTCCAGTCCCCACCATTCCCTAATGTCTAGCTCCTTGCCTGCCTCACTGTAGACACTGAAGTTTGATATGTGGCTAGTGACAAGATGATAAGTCCCAAATGCAAAAATGTGAAGCTCTACATACCTGGAGGAAAATCAAAGAGCCCTCACTTCATGACAACATTCCCCCCTAAATACAAGAGTGTGCACTCTCCCACAGGCACACACACGGACACAAACACGTGTGCATGCAAGGTCACGAGCATGCACGTGCCTACACAACCACACAAAGATGACCTGGGACACCAAGCCTCAGCCTCAGCCATCATGTCCCCAACGAGAGGGTCAGACCCTGCTCTGCAGGGACCGGGCCCCGTGTCCTACCCTGTACAGTCTCTTGCCAAGGCTGGGAAAGGGGGAGCAACAGTGGTATGACCCTGGGCCCCCTCCTCACACCCTGCCTTGTCTGGATTCCCAGGCTTGAGGCCGGAATAAAGGACCAGATGGAGGAGAGGCCTCGGGAGGCAGGGGGCTGGAGTCAGCCCGGTGAGGGGACAGAAGAAACCACAGGGAGCCCAAGGGGTCCTCTGCCCCAGGACAGGAGCCCCAGCAGGGAGACCGGAGAGGCTGGGCACGTCCGGGGCAGGTACACACATACCTGGTGGCCCAGGCTGCCGTGCTCTCAGCACAGCCCTGGGCAAACACAGAGGAGCTCCTGCTCCCGGGACCCTCCTCCAGGCTCCCCGTTCCCCCCATGGAGCGGTGTGAGAGGGCAGAGATGGGAAGTGAGGGTCCCTGTGCCTGTCACCCAGCCTGCGACACCGGGCACGGCATCCACGCGCGGCATTCACAGCCTCAGCTTCGACCACCCGTGTCCCCGCCCTCTCCCTGCGCCTCCGCTCTGCCCGTGGCATTCCTGGGGGGTCAACCAGGAAGGGCTACAGTAAGGTCACTGACAGGTGTTATCTCAATGGGGTCAACAGGCCCCTCGCTTCTTATCTCTGGCTTGCTGAGACCAGGAGGGCAGCAAACAGCAGCTGACAAGTCTCCCAGGAGTGCGGCCAAGGGCAGAGGCCCAACTGGGAGACAGAGCACCTGGTACTGAGGTGAGCTCTGCCACTCACCTGGAGGAGTACAGGGTGGGGGAAGATCATCTCTGGCTGAAGCAATCCTGTGGGGCTTCTGGGAAGAGGCTGCCCTCCCAATGGGCTTTGAAGAATGTGTAGGATTTAGAAGCACGGAGGGCTTGGCAGGCGGGAGCCACAGCTGAAGCAAAGGAAAGGAGTAGTGAGAACAGTAGCAGTTCCATGCACGCGCCTCAGGGGTTCACACATCGGGGCTCCGGTCCTGTTGTAAGACCTGGAGGAAGCGCTCAACTTTTCTGTGCCTCAGTTTCCTCATTTGCAAAAATGAACGTAATAGTATGGACCATGTGGGTAATTGTGGGGCTTAAATGAAATGACTGCTAAGGCCTATTTGCACACAGTAGCTTACTCAAGACGGGAATACGTTCTGGCTCCTCCCCACCGCTCTGTGCTGGGAGGAGTGCTCGGAGATACTGAGAACCAGCATTGGTTGAAATATGCCAGGTCCATAGCAAGAATCCACAAAGCACCCATCTTACAGATTAGAACACTGAGGCTCTGAAGCAGAGCATTGCTTGCTCAAGGCTAGTGAGCAGGAACAGCGTCAGGCTCGGTTCTGGCTGAGTCTACCGTTGGGGCTCTCTGCGCCCCCTCTATTCTGGGGAGCTCACACTGTAGGATTCCAAGGAAATATGGCTGGGCCCGGTGGCTTCGGGAGAGGCAATGCTGACAATCAAGGGCAGTGTCTGGGGCCGAAAAGAGAATGGGACAGAGACAGAGGGAGCTCACTGTCACTCTCAAATTCTCCCCTTGAGGGAGGGAGGGAGGAGGCGCCCCGCAGGGGGATCACCCTGGGGAGAGGAAAGGAGGTGGGAAGCCACAAGTGGGCCTCCTCCAGCACAGAGCAGACTGAGGCCCAGAGAAGGGAGGGCACTGGCCCACGCACACACAGCCTGCAGGAGGCAGGAAAGGGGGCCCAGCAGGAGGCCTCACTACCCACCAGGGGCTGTGATGCCTGGTGGACCCCACATTCTCTAGCCTTGTTTCCAGAAGGGCAGTGAGGGTTGGATAGGGCTCCCTGATGCCAAGATCTTGTGGGCCCCAGCCATCTGTGGGACCTCAGCAGCCCCCAACTGGGCTGAGAGCCCCAGAGGGGCAGGGCCAAGGGAAGCTGGAGGGGCTGGGCTGGGCCTTCCCTGCCCAGAGCCAGGCTGACCCATCAGAGACACTTTGCTGCCCCCTGGTGGCTCCAACAGATTCTAATTTCCCCTCCGCTTCCTAAGAGATGCTTCCCAACCGGGAGAGGTGCCCAATTCCAGGACCAGCACCCACCCTCCTTGGGACCCACCAGTGTGTCCATACCAACCTGGAGGTCCCGCTTCCTTCCCCAGGGTCCCATCACCACCAACCGGCACACAAAGAAGGCTGAGGTCCAAGAAATACAGAGTCATATTGAAAATCACAGGGTTTGAGCCTGGCTGGGACACGTGCCCACTAGGACTTTAAGGGGGTTTGGTCACCGTCCTGTGCCTCAGTTTCCCCATCTTTAGAACAGGGATGATATAATGGTTTCTTTTTTTTTTTTTTTTTAAAGATTTTATTTATTTATTTGACAGAGAGAGAGACAGCCAGCGAGAGAGGGAACACAAGCAGGGGGAGCGAGAGAGGAAGAAGCAGGCTCATAGCGGAGGAGCCTGATGTGGGGCTCGATCCCAGAATGCCGGGATCACACCCTGAGCCGAAGGCAGACGCTCAACCGCTGTGCCACCCAGGCGCCCCAATGGTTTCTGCTTCATAGTACCTCTGTGATCATTAAAGAAGACAACGAGTAGAAAGTTTCTAGAGGAGTTTCTGGCACATACAGAGCACTTGATAAAGCCTGGTGACATTGTCCTTGCCCCCCCAGCCCGAGCACAGCTGCACAGAATGCCCCCCTCTCCTCCTGGGCAGGTCCGCCAGGCGAGGGAAGCCCTGTCAGGAGTTCAGCATGACCTGTAAGACAGCGGGACTGCTTTAGAGACCCAAGGTTTGAATCCTTGGCTTTATTGCCCAAGCTATGTGATGCAGCGTCCCTTCACCGCAGAGCCAGCCTCAAGGTTGCTGTGCGCCTTCTACGAGCTCATGGACCCAGAAAGACCAGACCAGGTGGAGTTACAAACTCAACTCAGAGTGTTTAATGGCCAGGGCTGCAGGGGAGCCAAGGGAAGCAATTCAGGAGGGCTTCCTGCAGGAGGCAGCTGGCACAGAAGCACGGGCAGCTTCCACGGCCACCCATGAGCACAAGGAGAGAGCTTCAGGCAGCTACAGTGGTGTCCATCCCGGACGAGGAGCCCTCAGCTCTGACCCAGCTGGGCTTTCAGAGCCTGCAGCCCCCCACTATCGACGCTGTTGCCTCCACACACAATGACCACGACCGAGGCCGGGGAGGGGCGCAGGCGGCCCTCGGCCTGGAGTCTCCCCAGGAGGCCTGAGTAGATGACAGCCAAAGCGGCCCCGCAGGCAGGCTCCACCAACATGCGCTCGTCATCTGCCCGGAGCAGGGGAACGGGGTGGATGAGAAGAGAGAAAGGGAGGAAGAAGCACTTAGCGCTCCGCAGCTCTGGGTGCTGCAAACCCACGAAGCCAGCCAGAGAGCTAGCCAGCCGGCTCACAATCCATCATCCGTCTGACCCTCTCTCCATCCATCAATCTGACCATCCATCCCTCCATCCATCCACCTTTCATCTATCTATCCATCCATCCATTCCTCTATCCATCATTTGACTGTCTGTCTGTCCATCCATCAGTGTATCCATCAATCAGCATATCCATCTATCCATCCATCCATTCATCCATCATCCCCTATCCATCATTTGACTGTCTGTCTGTCCATCCATTAGTGTATCCATCAATCAATGTATCCATCCATCCATCCGTCCGTCCATCCATCCATCCATGCATTCATCCATCCATCCCCTATCCATCATTTGACTGTCTGTCCATCCATCAATGTGTCCATTAATCAATGTGTCCATCCATCCATCCATCCGTTATCTACCTTTCCACTCACTCATACATTCACCCATTCATTCAACAAATATTTATTGAGCACCCACTCCCTGCCAGGCCCTATGCTACAAAGGCCCTGGGGTCACAGCAGTAACGAGGACACACCAGGCCTCACGCTCACGGGGTTTACATCTAGCGCTGTAGATGAATGAGAACCAGGCAGCTGTGAACAGTGGACCTGGTGCATGGGAAGTCTCCAACCCAGGCGGGATGAGGGTGGAAGATCAGAGGAGGCGACCTGGAGGAGGTGCCATGAGGACCGAGTAGCCCCGAGTCACATGACATCGACAGGGAGCCGGGAGGGGTGGCCAGCGGGAAGAAGAGCACGTACAAATGTCCGGAGGCTAGAGAGAGCGCCACCCTCCCACCCCCCCACCCCACCCCCCGCTCAGCATGCACTTGGCGCATAATTGCTGTGCACCCAGCCCTGCCATAGGCACTGAGCATACAGTCGAGAGAGAGCACCCAGAGACCCAGGATCTTCATAGGTTCCTGCGCCTGGGGAAGGGGGGGCAAGGCTCCCTCACCCAGGAACTGCTGCACGGCGCTCACAGCTTGGACGTCTTCCACCACCTCGGAGATGATCTCCAGCTCCTGCGTGCACGCCAGGGCCCTCGCGGCCACGGTCTTGGCACCCAGGCTCTTGGCCACGCTGCAGGAGAGGACAGGCAGGGCAGGGAGTGCGGGGTGTGGGGCAGAGCTGGTGAATCCTCGGGCCTCCGCCCCTTATGGACCCAGCCCTCCAAGCCCCAGGGCCCCCTCCCGCCCTGCGATGGGCTGGGGCTCAGCGTGGCAAGAACCCAGCGCAACACTGGCTCAGGGGAGGTGCCCCCAAATGGGGTGTCCCATTTGGTGTCCCAACAAATGTGCACCACGCTCTCCAACTCTATAACCGTGATGGTGGCCTCCCTTGCACAGACCCCAGAAAGCCAAGCATGGAAACAGATTTGTTTGCATCTTGTTCATTAATAATTATTTATCGTGTCTATACGATACCTTCTACTGACTATCTACCAGGTGATAGATGCATGTGTTTTCTGTTTTAATTCTCGTAATCCCCCTTCGAGTTAGAAATTTATGAGCTCCATTTTACAAGTGAGGAAACTGAGAGGCTCAGGGAGGTTAAGGAATTAGCTCAAGGACACACAGCAAGTCAGTAGCAGAAAGTGGATTCAAATCCAGGCAGTCTGGCTCCAGGGTCCATGCTGTTCTATCTCTGTGCTTGGGATCGCCCACCTACTGGTACCTTCCTGAGCTGGGCCGTGTTTCAGGCCCGGGAGAGCCTTTGGAGAGCCCATCAGAACTGGCTCTGAGCCCCGAGGGGCCCAGTGTGCAGACTCGGGAGCCAGGCTGCTTGGTGTCAAACCTGGGCCCCGCACTAGGAGTGGGACTTCGTGAAGGTCACTGCCCCTCCCCAAGCCTCAGCTTCCTTGGTCTGAAAAATGGAGGTAACGCCAGTCCCTGGTTCCTGAGATTGTGATGGGGGTGGAGTTAAAACGTTCCAAGTGCCTGGAAGAGAGCCTGGTATGTAGAAAGTTCTACAGAAGGGTTGGTGGTGGCTATTACCATCGCTGTTACTAAGACCAAAGGCAATGCCAGCAGCCAGAGAGAAACAGACTCATAACTACAGACGAGCTCATTAATGGTTGTCAGAGGGGAGGGGGCTGGTGGGGCTGGCCGAAGCAGGTGAAGAGGATGAAGAGGTATAAACGTTCAGTTATAAAATTAATAAGCCACGGGGATGAGAAGTCCAGCACAGGGAATAGTTCATAATATGGTCATGGCTTTGTGTGGTGACCGGTGGCGACTCCACGTATGGGGTGAGCACAGCCAGAATGTATGGGATTCCAAGATCACTGTGCGGTACGCCTGAAATGAATGATATTATGGGTCAACTATAAACTTCAATTATAAATACATAAATAAGAACAAAGTCTGGGAGGGAAAACAGAATGAAGTAGATAAGTAGAGGGAGACCATTGGGAGGGGACCCTCCCTGAGAGGGGGTTGTGGGGCCAGTCTCTCTGGGGTGAGAGATCCCAGCTGAAAGGAGGGAAGGGGAGTGGGGAGAACGTTGCAGGCAGAGGAAAGAGCATGCACAGAGGTTGGTGGTAGGAAAGAGCGTGACCCGCCCAAGGGGCTGGTAGACCGGCCAGTGGGTCTGAGAGAAGTCTGGATCTGGGCCCGAGAGCAGGGGGAAGGCATCGACGGGTGTAAGCAGGGGGTAAAGAGTCCCGTAGGTTGGTGGCAGAGGAAGGACGCACTGCCCTGGCGGTAGACAAAGGACTCAACACAGCAAGGACACTCAGCAGTGCCACTCGTAGGGACGCAGCCCAGAGACACATTCATCCACACGCAGATGCCCACACAAGTGTTTGTAGCGGCTCGACTCGTCATAGCCCAAAACACAAACAGCCCAAACGTCCAGCCACTGAGGGATGGATAAACACGATGGCCCGGGGATGGAGGAGGACTGTGACAGCCATCCGGGGGAGCACTAATGCCCTGGGGTGGGGACAAGGGCAGGACAGGGGCTGGAGTCCAGAGGGAGAGTGGACAGAACTCAGCAAGGTGACGGCCGGGTGGGTCCCGTCAGAGCACCCAGATGGATAGCGGTGTCATTTACAAAAACGGCAGGTCCATGGACTTTACTTAGTGCTCCGCCGCGCCAGGCTCTGGAAGGTGCTAGGGACTTAGAGCTGAATAGCCAGTCCCCGTCCTCAAGGCCCTCCTTCCCAACTAGGGGCCCAGACCAGCCCATCCACGAGCTCCTTCACAGCTGAAGAGTGACACAGAGTGTCTTCGGGGTCTTTAGAGACGGGAGGCAACTGCCCAGCTGAGCCTTGGAGGACTTCGTCCATGTCAGAGGGACTGGTATTTCAGGGGGGAAGGGACAGGAAAGGTTCAGAAGTTAGAGGCACAAGTAATTTTCTGGGAAAGGCGGTGCAGAGACGCTGGAGGGAGGGTGGCATCAGAAAGCAGTAGAGATGGTACCAGAAAGACATTAAAAAGATTCCTGTGTCCAGATAGAATTCTCCTTGAAGCAAGGACTGTTTCTCTAACTGGCCAGCCAGAACCTTGTACACAATAGGTGCTTAATAAAGATGACTTAACAGCCTGTCCTGATTTTAGCCACCTTTCTGTCATACACCACGATATCCTAAGTTCCAGCACCTAATGGGTGTTTAATAAAATATGGGCAGCGCTGATATCTTAGAGGGTTGAGTAGTGTCTCCCCCCACATTCACGACCATACAGAACCTCAGAATGTGCCCTGATTTGGAAATAGGGTCTTTGCAGTTGGAATTGGTTAAGATAAGGTCAGGCTGGATGAAGCCGGAACCTAAAGTCAATGACTAGTGCCCTTCCTAGAGGAGGACAGACACACAGAGAAAAGGTCTTATGAAGACAGAGGCAGAATGAGGTGGCTACGAGCCAAGGAACACTGAAGATTGTCAACCACCACCAGAAGCTGGAAGAGGCGAGGAAGGATGCTCCTGCCCTAGGGCCTTCAGAGGGGGTGGGGCCCTGCCAGCACCTTGATGTCACACTTGTAGCTTCCAGGGCTAGGACAGAATGCATTTCTGCTCTTTTAAGCCACCTAGTTCGTGGTCATCTCTATGGCAGCCCTAGGAAATGAACACAGCATCTGTGGGGATCCTAGTGCTGATGATGATGAAGGATATAAGATGAGGCAAGGTCTGGAGGCTGGCCACTCTCTATTAGTTAGTTAGTTGGTTCATAAGAACTTTTCCTCAGTTGAATTAAAATCAGTTACATAAAGCAACAAGGAGCCCTTGTTCATTCTTGTATCATTCTCTAATGATAATTGCAGAAGAAAATGAAACTATGTTCATGATATATAATATGAACTAGAAAAATAGAATTTAGGAAGGATACGATCCAAACTTTAAAAAATAGATATCAATTCATTCATTCTTTTCACAAACATCTGTTGAGCACCTATTCTGTGCCAGGCACATTTCACTTGTATGCATCTATGTGTGCACAGGGGAAAAAACAAAGCCTGGGAAAATGTAACCCTATTGTTCATCTTTGGATGGTGGAATTGAAGGTGCCGCTTTGTTTTCTGTTGCTTATCGCTTGCCTACATTTTCTAATTTACCTGCAACACACTTAAACTGCTTTTGTAATGATACGGACCAATGAAATCTGTTTCATTAATAAAACTTAAATGAATCCTATCAATCATCTACTTTTCTGACATTGCCTTTCGAGATCCACATTACTGTGGTTGAAGTCCTAGGGTGAAGTTGAGCCTCTTGGGTACCCCCTACCTCCAGTGGTTGGGACTGAGAGGCCCTAGGACAGCAACACCCCCACCCTCCAGCCCCCTACAAATGCCCCCAGCCCACACCTACCTAGTGATGTCTGGCAGCGTGACTAGCCTGCCCGCCTTGATGGCTGCATTGAAACAGTGTGCCCCTTGGGTCTCCACAGCGATGATGGGCACATGCTGCCAACCCACCTCTGCCAGGCCAGCCGACACCCCAGCCAGGAGACCTCCGCCCCCTACTGCCAGCACCAGGGCCCCTGGTGGGGTCCCCAGTGCTGCCTTCAGCTCTCGCACCAGGCTGGCATGGCCTTCCCTGGGGGAAGGAGAAAGCAGGGTGAGAAAGGCCCCCATTCCCAAAGACTGATGTATACACAACTGTCCTCATCTCCACCCCAATTCCCAACCACAGCAAGGGGAGCAGAGACCCTGTAACACTTAGCTCACTCAGCTTTCATCCATTCAATTTATTCACTCACTCATTCTTTCCCCTCCATCAACCTCCCAGCCATGTTCTCGTATTATCCCATTTAACCCCCTCCACAGCCTTGGAAAGAGGCAGCATTAGTGTGTGTGCTTAAGAGGGGACCAGCATATCACATGGCATCAGTTAAGTTTTGGGCCTGGGACCCGATGTCTTGGCCACTTACTAGCTGTGTGATGTTGGGCAAGTTCCTTGACCCCTCTGTGCCTGTGGAATGGACATAAAACACCCACCTCTAGGGCTCAGAGGAGGAGCCAATGGATTAAATGCATCCCAAAGTACACTCAATAAATAGGATTGATTACTGCCATTTCCATTGCACACATGCGGAAACTGAGGCACGGGGAGGAGAGATACTTTGTAGTCATACAACTCACAAGTGACAGAAGCAGGGTCTGAACCCCAATGTGCCTGGTTCCCAAGCCTGTTCTCCTCTCTAGGCCTCAGTTTCCCCTTCTGTCCAATAGAAGGATCCCAACTCAGTGAGGGTCTGAGCTCTGAGCTCCACGGGGGAGGGCAGCAAACTTACCAGATAAGGGGGTGGTCAAATGGAGGGACGTTCACCCACCCATCCCTCTTGGCCAACTCTTGCGCCTTCAGACTGGCCTCGTCCCAGACCTAAAGAGAAACCAAGGGCCTCAGGAGCCCCAGGAGTCGGACCGCTCTAGAGGTCAGAGCAGAGCCTGAGGTCTCCTGCATGGCCCCAGGGTCTGGCAGGCTGGGGAGAACCCCAAGGGTGAGACCAGAGTTGGGGTGGGCCCCGCAGCCTCCTGGGACAAAGGCGGAGGCTTCCGGGTGGATAAACAAGATGAAACAGCGATATCCCTGGTGGTGGGCACCTTTCATTATTGCGGTGGTCTCAGAATGAGAAATGATGCCACCATCATCTTTCTTTTTACTTTTCGTCTCATCAGATGGCAAACATTTTTAAATGAATAATTCCAAGTGTTAGGGAGGCTATAAAAAGATGGACACACTCCTGGTCCATCAGCTCCTGTTTCTCCTGGGTTCACGCAGGCGAAGTCTTCTCAGGGTAAGTGGAGGCAGGAGGTCCCAGGCCTGAATATACATCCTGCCTCACTCCCACCCCTCAGCTCAGCCATCCTAAGAGAAGACTGGGCTCCAGGCACAGTTCATCAGAAAGAGAAAGAAAAAAGCAGGGAGATCCCATCTCCTAGGGGTGAGGTGCGGGTAGAAGGGGAACAGCCCACTCCAGCTGGCTTCTCCTTCCTGGGGTCCTTACCTTTCCGGTCAGCTGAACCTCAGCCCCCTCCCCCTGCAGCCTCCTCACCACCTGCGGGGAGGTGCCCTCCGGGAGCACGATGGTGGCTGGGATACCCAGCTTCCGCGCGGCATAAGCAGCAGCAATGCCTGCGTTGCCCCCTGTGGAAGCAATAGAAGGGCGTGCAGTGGGCAGTGTTGTCTTAGCCAGTTAATACACTTTCCTCCGTCCCCCTCCATTTTCCTTTGTGGGTCACTCCTTCCCGGCATTCATACGCCCCACCTTTGAGTCCTCTTTCTGGTCCCAGAGGTGGATATGTGATCTAGATGGACTCAATCAGAGAACTCAAGCCCCTAACCCACGACTGGTTCAGGGATGAGTACATGATCCAAGCTGGGTGGAAAAGACCAATTATGGGTTGAGGAGAACCATCAAGAAGGGGGTGCTTCCTTTTTACTAGGCTGATAGGGTGATAGGAGGCAAGCCTAGAACTCCTGATGGCCATCTTGCTGCTAGGAAGTCTGTGTGAAAATAGAGCTAGTACAGAGAAAAGACAAGTCAAGGGAAGGAGAGCTCCTGGATCCAGCTGTACCTGAAAGCCCCTTATCCCAAGAATTTTCAGTTCTTGGGGCCTGTAGTTTAAACCTGAATGAACTGGGTTTTTGTCACTTCTACCCTGAGTCCTGAATTATGGGAAGAGGGCTGGGAGAGAACATATGAAGTGGCCATCTGACCATGACCTCGATGGGGCTGGACCTTTAAGAGGAACCTGATCCCTGGATATCTACTGCAGCTCCAACCAGCTCTTCCACCCCCCACCCCCACAGTCCTGAGGACCCAGCCCTGAGGGTCACCTGAGGAGCACACCAGGTGTCTGCATCCCTTCTTGGCCATCTGGGAAGAGAAGGAAGGGGGTTGGGGACTGAGCCAACCAGATGTCATAGAGCTTGTGTGGGACGGAGTTAGTCCCTCCCCAGCCCACCCCAACACGCCTCGCCCCTCATCCTGCCCCACCCATCTGTACAAGTCCACTTCTCCCCTCCTGCCCTCACCCCCAGGCAGCCGGCATCCATCCCCTTCCTCCTCTGTCCCGAACCATCTCACTTCTCCCCACCTGCCAACACCTCACCTCCTGGCAGAAATGCCCAATGCCCCGGATCTTGAAGGAGCCGGCTGGCTGCACATTCTCACACTTGAGGAAGACCGTCATGCCTGCCACCTGGGAAAGCGCCCAGCTCTCCAGCAGAGGCGTGACGGTGTGGAAGGGCTCAGCCCTAGCACAGCCTGTCAGAGAGCTCTCCATTCCAGCAACCACCGGGAGGCCTGCAGGAGAGCACGGAGGCCATAGCCCAGCAGCTCTTGCAAGAGTCCCATTCCCCAGGACACGGGAGGGGTAGATGGAGAGAAGCCTCAGCTGGGCTCCTTAGCCTTATCTGGCTACCAAGCTGTGAGACTCCAGGCAAGTATCTGCTCCTCCCCAGCCTCAGTTTCCCCATCTGGACAAAAAGGTTTGGACACGGGACCCTTTCATTCTGTAACTGTGGCTGCCCACAGGGCTGGGGGTACAGAAGGTGGCCAATACATTGTGATGAATGAATGGGCATGGGAGAATTCATTCATTCATTCTCCATTCATGCATGCATGCAAAAATAAAAAAGCCTTTTATTGAGCACCTACTATGTGCCCGGTGGTTCCAGGTTTTGGAGCGCACAGGTCAGAGGCAGCCCCTGCTTCGCCAGAGCTCACTTTCTAGTTGGGGAGAGAGAATCACACAATTTCAAACAGGGGCGACGGGGGCAGGAGGCAGTGTTTTAGCAAGAACGGCCAGAAATGGTCTCTCAAGAGAGAAAAACTTTTTAAGAACTTGTATTATGGAGAATTTAAACACAGCAAAATATCAAGAATTGTATGATGAACGCCTGGAGTAGCCCGTCACTCAGTTCACGCAAGTGCTCGTTGCCGGCCTTGTTCCAGCCACGCCTGCACACCCCCCCCCCGAACTATGAGGTTTTTTCCCTCCGTTATTCTTACTATTATATTTTCTCCCTATACTACTTCACCTGTAAACACTTCAGCACGGATCTCTAAAAGCAAAGAACTCTTTTAAACAATACAGTCACATGGTTTCACAACTGTATACATTTGTGCAAACTCACTGAATTCTTACTCAAAGTGGACTAATTTTTTTTGAGAGAGAGAGTGACAGCGAGCAGGGGGAGGGGCTGAGGGAGAGGAAGAGACAGAGACTCTTAAGCAGGGAGCCTCGAGCTCACCACCCTGAGATCATGACCTGAGCCGAAATCAAGAATCAGATGCTTGACCGACTGAGCCACCCAGGTGCCCCGGGCCAATTTTATTTTATGGAAATCATATCTCAATGGTGCTAATTTTTAAAAAAACATCATCACAATACCATTATCACATGTAAAGATATTAATAATCATCTCTCAATATCATCAAATATCTGGTAATTTCTCACCTTTCCAGTCGTCTCATTAAATGGGATAAATGGTTGGTTTTGTGGTCAGTGATTTGGGGTTTCTAACAGTTTGAATCAGGATGCAAATCGGATCTGTGAGTATTGGGTTGGCTGAGAGCGCTTTGAATTCTCTTTCCATCTGCAAGTTCTCCAAGGGGAATGTTCGAGATGAGAGACAGCAGGGAGCCCAGGGAAAAGCATNNCCTGCAGACGGAACAGCAGGTGGAAGCACCTTGAGGGAGAAATGAATTTGGGGTGTTGCTGGTGTGGGAAGGGATTGGATGCAGGAGGTGAGCAAGGAGAGGTGGGCAGGGACTTGGTGAACCTTCTAGCCCAAGGTGAGGAGCTGGGATGTTACTCTAATTCTACTTGCAGCGAGAAGCCATCGGGAGGTTTTAAGCAAAGGCACAGTTAGTAAAAGAACCCGTGGGAAAACACAAGAAACAGAAAGGGAGGAAATAAGAAGAGGGGAGAAATAGAGAGGTTTTTGTTTTTTTTAAAAAGATTTTATTTATTTATTCGACAGAGATAGAGACAGCCAGCGAGAGAGGGAACACAAGCAGGAGGAGTGGGAGAGGAAGAAGCAGGCTCATAGCGGAGGAGCCTGATGTGGGGCTCGATCCCATAACGGCAGGATCACGCCCTGAGCCAAAGGCAGACGCTTAACTGCTGTGCCACCCAGGCGCCCCAGAGAGAGTTTTTTTTAAGAAGCAAATGCAACCCCTCTTTTTTCTTTCAGGCAGAAAAGCATTGAGCCAAGCCCTGCAGTTCCACTTCTGGCCAGTAGGAGGAGCACTGCAGCCTCCCCCACCCTCCAGGGCCCAAGCTTCTTGCTCACCCTTACTTAGTCACAGCTATGCCCCCCTGTCCCCCGCTCCACCAGAGGGTTCCAGGTCTCCTGTCTCTGGATTTGGCCCCAGGGCCCTTGTTGGGATGGCCCTGGGATTCCCCAGGCTGGGCAGAGTCTGAGCCACCTCCACCCAGTTCCATCGGGGCACTGGGCATGGCACTAAGGGAGAGGGACTGGTGGGTCACCCAAACTCAGCATACCTCAGCCTGGGCCTCACCTCGGCTCTGGGCTTAGGGGTCAGTCAGAGACAAAAGTTAGCAACCAGCTCTGTATGCCTAGCTGTGACCCAAACAAGTGTCTCAACTTCTCTGTGCCACGTTCCCTTCTGCTCTACTCTGCCAGACATCAGGTGAGTCCTCTAGAGGCATCATCCCTCTGGGGCCTTCTAACCATGTGGCATGCTTACCCTTTCTCTCGCATGTCTATAGGATACCTGCGAGGTGCAGGCCCTGACCTAGGAACTGGGGATGCCATGGTGAGCAAGACAGACATCTCCTCTTGGAGCTGATGGGGAGATCAGCATTTGACAAGTAACTGTGTAGACAAACAAAATAATCAAAAATGATGAAAACTACTAAAGAAAGCACACATACAGGGAGCCTTAAAGAGAACAAGGACACCTACTGTGGATACAGAGGTCAGGAAAAGCCTTTTGCGGGAAATGGCCATTAAAACTGAGACCTGAAAAATGAGAATGAACTAACCACACAACAAAGTGGGAGAAGGGCCTGGGCATCACGGAATCACTGTGCGGACACAGTGAGGCCACATAGTGAAGGCATCAACTCCACACCTGGCATAAATAACAGCTAATAGTTGTGCGGGACCTACTGCCAGCCAGGGACCGTGCTAAGAACCTCATATGGCATCTCATATAACATTACGACAACCCGGAGATAGGTTCGCTTATTAGCTCCATTTTATAGACCATGAAACTGAGGCCCAGAGAGGTTAAGTAACCTGTCCAAGGTCACACAGCTGGAAATGGCACGGCCAGGATTCAAACTCAGGCAGTGCACTTTGGCATCTGTGCTCTTAGCACCGTGCAATACTTTCTCTACTAGGTGGTGATGATGGTGATGATGATGATGGTAATGATGGGGGGGGTGGTGGTGGTGGTGATGGTTAAAGGTGTGAGCATTTCATACTTAATTGCCAGTTGTCCTTAGGAGCCAAATGCTCCCAGCTCCGTCCCCAGGCTCCCCCAACGGCCCACAGGAGAACAGCAGGCTTGTCAAATGAACAGCCTTATCAAGCCCAGATGCCCATAAGGGCGCAGGCCTCCCAGACTAAGGTCTAGGGCCAAGGTGAGACCGTGGGCTGGGGACACATGGCTCCCACAGCATGTGGCCACCACTGAGGCTGAGGTGGGAGCCCTGGGCCCTCTCTGCTGTGGAGCGATACAGTGGGAAGCCTGGGGCTTCGGTTCAGGTCCCAGAAAACAATGACCGTGGCCACGTCACCTTTCCTCACTGGGCCTCACCCACTGCCTCTGTGAATTGGGCCCAAGTAAAGACTGTTTCTGCCGCCTTTTCCCTCAGGCTTTTCCAGAGGCCACCTGGCAACACTCCCAGCCAAATCCCTGATGCCAGGGCTGGGGAACCTTAGCTGGAATACCGCTCAGTCCCACCCCTCTGGCAAGTGGGACCTGCTCCCCAGCCATCAGTCCGTGGCACCCAGCCTTCTCCTCCAAGGCGGACTAGACCACAGAGCACCCTGAGTTAAATCAGTGTTCCTGGGAGGGTTTCGCACCCATATCTTCTCACTTTCTGTCCACTCAACCTGGACCTTGCCCCAGAACCTTCCGGACTACCCTACACTCACATTCACACATGCACACAAAGCCCCAGAGGCACCATTTGGGCCCCAGGCCCCTTACCTGCCTGTCGAACAGTCCCCAGACTCAGCTTGGCTCCAGCCTGCGGCCCACCAGCCTGCCCGCACCAGCTCTTCCCAGCTTCCCGCAACTTCCTGTGGCCTTGGCCCCTCCTCCCACGTTAAAGGGACAGCTCCCTCTGGAGGAAGAAAGGGACAAGATCAAGTTTCACGGCCTCCCTGTGCGCTGTCCATGGTCCCATTTGACAGATGAAGGTGCAGGCTCGGAGAGGGAGACTCACTTGGCCAAGGCCACCCAGCCACCGAGAGACACCCTGGACCACCTCTTCTGTGACACAGACATGACCAAATCTTCCTACTCCAAATCCAGGGCTTGCCCTGAGTGCCAAGCCTTGACCCCTGACCACTGTCTGGGTCAGCTTAGGTCAAAGGACAAAGACACAATTGTTACCTGCCACTTGAGAAGACATCATTTTTTTCTGAAGCACCTCCTCACTTCTGATATTTTACACCCAACAAAGGAAGCCAAACAATTATTTGTTACTCAAATGAATGCCTCTGACCGTTCCTTCGTTCAACAACTATTTATTGAACACTTACTCTTTGTCAAGCCCTGGGACTTTAGTCTCCAACAGTACAGCATGTCCCCTGTTCTCATGAAGTCCCGAGCAGCTGCAATCAGTGTTCTCGGATGTGGTCAGGCAGAGGTGGGGCAGGGTGGTGGACATCCAGAGCCTTGCCTGGCCCCACGGGGCTGGGAAAGCTTCTTGGAGGAAAGCAGGTCTGGGGCTGGAGATGTGGGCAAGGACCAGAGTCCGCAGGGATGTCTGTGCCATTCCAGAGTCTGGACCTTGCCCAGGAATGCTAGGGAGCCATAGAAGGCTGTAGGCAGAGGAATAACATGACCAGATTTACATTGTCACCATCTCACTGGGTGAAACTGAGCTAGTCACATCCATCTCTGAGCCTCAGTTTCCCTATATACAAAATGGGAGGTGAGCTCCAGGAAGCACCTGGCAGCCAAGATAGTCTTTGCCCTTCTAGGACTGTGCGGGACCTCCCCAGGGTTGATGATTAACTCCTGACTGCTTGGGGTCAAGTCGAGCTGCTTGGCCATGATTCTTGATGAGGACTCTAGCAGCTTCATAGCCATCCTCCCATTAAACATGGACTCATCCTTGTCAGGTGTCCTGTCCTGGACTGGGCCTTGGGGACAGACAGGTGGCAAAACCCAGTTCATACCCTGAGGTGGCCTCTGGACTAGAGGGGAGAGGAAGCCATCCGATTCAGTGACAATTTTACCACTCCCAGGAAGACAGAGAACAGAGGGTCCTCATAGGGCAGCTGGGTTGGGGTGGAATCAGGGAGGGCTTCCTGGAGGAGTGGGGCCTTAGCACACAGCTCAGACTTGGACAAGAAACATAACAGCTCTTGGGGCGCCTGGGTGGCACAGCGGTTGGGCACCTGCCTTCGGC
Organism: Ursus maritimus; assembly: GCF_017311325.1. Lineage (NCBI taxonomy): Eukaryota > Metazoa > Chordata > Mammalia > Carnivora > Ursidae > Ursus > Ursus maritimus. Next base: position 19,751,723 of record NW_024425897.1, read on the forward strand.
TCAGGGCGTGATCCCGGCGTTGTGGGATCGAGCCCCACATCAGGCTCCTCCACTGTGAGCCTGCTTCTTCCTCTCCCACTCCCCCTGCTTGTGTTCCCTCTCTAGCTGGCTGTCTCTGTTAAATAAATAAATAAAATCTTTAAAAAAAAAAAAAAAGAAACATGACAGCTCTTGAACAACGTGGATTTGAACTATACAGGTCCATTTATATGTGGATTTTTTTACAGCACGGGACTGTAAATGTATTTTCTCTTTCTTACAATTTTCTTGATAATATTTTCTTTTCTCTAGCTTACTTTATTGTAAGAATTCAGTATAAAATACATATAGCCCACAAAATGCATGTTAATCTACTTTCTGTTATTGGTAAGATTTCTGGTCAACAACAGGCTTTTAGGAATTAAGTTTCGAGGGAGTCAAAAGTCATACGCAAATTTTTAACTTCATGAGGGGAGCTGCACCCTTAACTTCCGTGTTGTTCAAGGGTCAACTGTACCTGATACCAAATCCATAATTTCATAATATTATTTCATATTGCATAATCCATAATCATACAATCCATATTTCATAACATTATTGCTTAGGAAGAAGCTAAGGCGGGAATTGATGCTTCAAATGGAATCTGTTTTTGTTTTTTTGGTTTTTAAAAAAATATTAAGTAGTAGCCACAGCAGTGGTACTAGTTTCTGGCACGAAGAGTCAGTCTGCCTAATAGTTAGAACACAGATCATAAGGCCAGGTTTTAACACAAGAAACAGCTCTGCCACTCACTGGCTGTGTAAACTTGGGTAAGTCCTTTAACCTCTCTGCGCCTTGTTTCCTCAATTGTAAGATGTGGATAGAACACAACTTTCTTTGGTGGAGCTGATGTGAGGATCAAGTGAGTTAATATATGCAAACTATTTAGAACAGCAGAAAGTGCTTTCTGTGTTCGATGCTATCGTTGGTATTAGTATTATTATAAGAGGTTGCACAGCAAATGGCAGAAATTGCAAAGGTGGCAACGAATATCCGCAGTTTGGGAACACAACATCATCGTATCACAGAATGCTTGCAACACCCTGGGGAGGTGTATGTGGCAACGAAGCCTCTATTGTGGAATCAGACTTAGCTCAGAAAGGCCAAGCCACTTTCCCAAGGTCACACAGCAGTGGCAGAGCCAGCGCTCAGAAGCAGAGGGCCCGGCTCCGGTGCCCCGGTCTTGACAGAGCATGAGGTGGGGACGCCAGGATGGCTGCATCAGAGAGCAGATAAGACTGGAGAGGTGGACCAGGTCACTGACCCATCCCGTCCCAGAGCCCAGAGCTATGTTCGTCAGCCAGCCCCTGTCCCTGGCACCTAGGGCCGCCAAACACTCACCCTGGCCAGTCCCCTGGGTTATTCATTAAGCTTCATTTCACCATCCTCACCTCCAGTTGTCCCCAGGGAGAGGGACCAGCGTGGGGAGGAGGGATGGAGCCTCAGACACAGGAGAGGAGTCCTCCCGAATCACATTTGGACTCTGCATCCTACACTTTCCAGGCCACGGAGACCCAGATGCATTCACCACGTTCAAGAAGTGGGCCTGGGGCAGTGAAGCAAGCAGTGTCGCTGGTGATTAAGCCAGTGGCCTCCTAGGTTGAGACCCTCTCTGGGTTCGAATGACTTATCTTGACAAGGCTCCGAGAGTCTGAGACCTCAGCTAAGATGCTATGTTGTGCTGGATGTCGGGAGACCCAGGTCCACCTCCCAGCTGGCTTTCTGAATTAAGCCATTCACGTATGCATTCAGCAAACAGGACTCCAAACAACCAAAATCTAGACCCCCCAGGAAAAGAGAGATGAAGACAAATAGATATTCCTGGCCCTCCTGGCTTAGAGTCAACATGTCAGTAAGCAGATACAACGAAGTGTTACAGACGCGGCAACAGGAAAATTTAAATCAGAACAACAATAAAACGCCCTTCAAAAACAAAAAAAAACAAAAAAACAAAAAACTATTGAGTTGGCAAAGAATTTTAAAATGTGTAAAAGCAATAACAACCGGGGCTGGTGAGTATGAGGGAAAATAGGCACCCTCCCACGTTGCTGGTGGGATCAGAAATTGCTACAGCCTTTTGGAAAACAGATCTGTCAATATTGATTACAACTGGGTAAATACCTATTCCTTTGACTAAGAAATCTTAATTTAGGAGATTTATTCACTAAAATAAAAAGTGCCAGAGGGTAGGGATAAGAGTAGGAGAATGTTTCTTAGAATCCTATTCAGAATAACAAACAAACAAGCAGAAGACTGAAAGCTTGGACGCCCTTGAATTGGGAAATGGTTGACTAAGTCATAATATAGCCTCAGCATGCAATTTTATGCAGCCATCACAAGGAATAAATTAGATCTAAATCTATTGGCCCACAGAGATGTTCACAGTGCATTGTGAGAAAAGGAAAAAAATATATACGTACGGTGGGTAACGACTTTTTTTTTTTTGTAACAAAGAACAGCGACCAAAAATGCTTAAAATACCAGTCTATGTAATACCTGAGGCTTGTGGAGAACCGTGCTGATCACACTGGTTGTCCCCGGGGCGTCTGGGGAAGTGGGGATGAGGAGGAGAAGGGTAAGGAGGCAGGGGCCATGACAAAATCGTGGATGGAAATGTCCCATCACCTGCGCCATGCAGTAGGCTAGCCATTCATCAGCTGTGGCTACCGACCCCTTGAAACGTGTTGGTGCATTTGAAGAACTGAATTTGTAAATTTTGCTTAATTTTTATTAAATTTAAATACTGCAAATGGCCAGTGGTGACGAGCTTGGACAGCACAGGTCTGAAAAATCTGTCTAGGAGATGGTGTGGCCCCAACATAGCCAGGTCATTGTCACCGGGGAAGCGGGGAGCGTTAACCGACCCTTCGGCTTTGTGTAATGATGCCCTCATCCCAAGCAGACAGATTTGAGTGACCTGCAGACAGAAAGACAATTAAAAGCAGGGACAGTAAGGACCCCAAATTAACACACCTGGGTCCATGGGGCGTACAGACGGACGCAACTTTAAAAAACACCACACCTGGGAAGAAAAGGAGGAACTTTACACTGAAGACACCTGATAAACACGACTTGAACCAGGAGGTGAGGGTCAACCTCAACAGTGGTGAGTCGTGTTGGTAGCTGACACGGTCTTCGTGTGACGTGCTAAGAAGAGCACCTGACCTCCATGGTCTTCCTCCCCAGATCCTATAACCCATTCTACTCACGAGGAAAAAACAACAACAAAATCCACGACCAGTACTATTCGAAATGGTCAAGGTCATGGAAAACTAGGGAAGTCTGGGGAACAGTCACAGCCAAGAGGAACAGAAGGAGACAATAATAAAATGCAGTGTGCTATCCTGGTTGGGACTCGAGCAGAGGGAGGACATTAGGGGAAAGCTAAGGGAGTCTGCATAGAGTATGGACTTCAGTGAATAACAGTGTATCGATATTAGATCTATAATTGTGACAAATGTACCATATTAATGGTACTGTTGTTAATAACAAGGGAAGTTGGGACCCAGGAATCCAGGAAGTTCCCGTACTGTCTACAGTTTTAGAGTTCATTTTCTGTAAATCTAAAACTATTCTAAAATAAAAAGAGGGTTCTTTTAAGTCCCTACGCCCAAACCTGCGAAAGCAGTGGGAAATAACAACAACCCCAACAAGTGAATTCTTTGCAGAAAGCTTCTCTTCAGCGAGGACTCAAATAATGAGGCTGTTTTTATTCTCATTAATATAGAACTTCATTGACAAAAATCCCGTGTTTTACAGCAGAGAGAGAAACAAGCCCAACCCTTGGACAAAGATGTGGAGAAGCTAGCGGAGGACAGAGAAAAAGCTGGAAAAGACATTGGTCACAACCATTAGATAACGAAGGCGCAGTGAACACGAGCTATCCCAGGACCATCATCCTAACTTTTCCCCTTTTACCAGCTATTTGTCTGCATGACTGGGAAAATGCATGCCATGAGGCATGTGTTAGGGAGGAATAATCTTTTGAGAATACTAATGATCGCTCCCTCCCCCTTACTTCCCCCCCGGGGGAAGAGAGAGAGACAGAGAGAAAAAGAGAGACAGAGAGAAAGCAAGCAAGCGAGCAAAAAGGAGTCCTGATTTGTAGGATTTGCTGATTTTCCTGGTGTCAGTACTCCCACAGTGGACAGTTTCAAGCAACCAAAGCTTTAATCACTGGCTCACATATGTCCTGCAAAGTGGTAGGAGTCTAGTCCTGAGCTCCACTGCTGGGGGAATGGAGAAGGCAGGCATCCTACAAACAGGAGTGCTTTTTTGCCTCTGCGAATGGAAGTTACAGCAAACTAAGACAAAGAGTTTATTGCAGCAGCACAACTCAGGGGGAAGCCACCTCGAGTTTCTAACCATTCTCTCGAATGGTTGCCACGGGCCCCAGACTATGAGACAAGGACCCACGTGGCTGGGAATGAGGAAGGGCTCCAAGGCAAGCTGGGGTGGGGGGCGGACAATGGAACCATTCAGCACCCACCCCGTACTGACTTGGCCCCTGAATGTCCCTGCCATCCCTGGTGAGAAAGGGAAACCCCTCATTGCCTCCAATTAATTATCTGCTTGAAATAAAAATTCAGCCAAGTTAGGGGGAAATAAAGAAGTCTCCATGGAGTTTGTGGTCTGAGATTTAATCCTGCTGCAAATATCTTGATTTTTCTATGAACTTTGGACAAAATCCCTCATAAGCCCTCTGGACCTAGCCAACTCCACCTATCACATGTTGACTGATAGGTGATGATAAGCCCAAGGGGGAGGCCCAGTGTGGCCATGGGGCTCTGACCTTGGCCATGGCCAGTTTTAGCCATAAGGGCCCACCAAGAGACTGTTTGCCACGTTTTCAGATGACGCAAAAAGGGGAGGCATCACTGCAGACGGCGCTGTCGAATGACCCAAGAAGCGGTTACAAAGTCTCAATCAAATCAAATGATGGACTGAAGCCAGGTGAACGAACACGAAAAGGGCTGGATGCCAAGTCCTACAGTGGAAGCCACAGAGGTCAAGTGCATCAGGTCCAAAACAAGATAGCTCTGATCGGATTGGGTTAATTTCACCAAGAAAAAAAATCTTTTAACTTCCCTGGAGGTCAATTGAGTAGCAGCTGGATATAGAACAATAGGCTTTTTAGATAAAGCACATGTCGCCGGCTCGGGATTAATTAATTTCTCCTGGTCATATTAACAGAAGTAGAGAAGATAGAATGAGGGAGGTATTAGTCTCATTCCATATTACCCTTAGGCAAAGTCTCTCAACCTTGACGCTACTGACATTTGGGACCAGATAAGCCTTTGTGGGGGGAGGTGGTGCTGTGCTGTGCCCCATAGCATGTTGAGTGGATGGAGGCAAGAGTGCGGAATCCAGCAGGGAAGGAAGGGGTCAGTACAGACCTGTCCTAAGGCTGCTCACAAGCCCCTGGGAAGAGACTCCAGGGGCTGCCAGACTGCAGAATCGCAAAGAGGTACCAACCCAGACCTGACGGGGAGGAAACATGAGTGAGGAGGGAAAACTCAGGGAAAGGGGACCAGAAAGTTTGGGAAGGTCCTTGATTATAATAACGAAACCAAAATTAATCATAATAACAGCTACCATTCTTTGAGCCCTTATTCCGTGCCTGGCACTGTGCTGATTGGTCCCCATTTCTGGGGGCCAGAAACCGAGGTTAAGGGAAGTTAAGTGACTCCTCTGAGGTCACACCTGGCTATTAGTTTCAACCCAGGTGTAATGGACTCAGGAGCCAGAGACCTTAACCAATCAGCAGACTCCAGGGCTGGATGTGCCAGCCACAGTGGGCAAACAGAGATGAGAGCTGCCTGTTCCTCTCAGAGCTGCAAAAACAATCAGAAACCCCACCTCCCACAGCCAAGGACACGCCGATCTGGCCAACCTCGGGGACACTTCTGGGGAGGGTGTGATGTAATAGAGCCAGCAGGCAGACGGGAGGGTGGCAACTTGCCCAAGGTCCCCCAGGCAGACTGCTGCCCCTCCTGGGACCGTGGGCTCTGCCCTCACCTTTCTGTGTTGGAAAGACCCAGGCCTCCGTTTGCCCATCTGCTAAATGGGAGAAGGTGACATTCACTTTCCTCTCCTACTTCTGAAGATCTTTTAGAGGAGGACTAGATGGGAGAGAAAAGTCCTTGTGCCCATCACCCAGAGCTAGGGACTCAAATGCCCTCTTGAGCACCAGAAAATAAAGATGACCATCACCTATTAAAATGCCCACAAGTCACTGGGCACTATCCTTATAACTTTACACCAATTAGGTTTAAATCCTCATAACAAATCTAAGAGGTGGACACTACTAGCAGTTAAAGAAACTGAGGCACAGAGAGGTTAAGTAACTCATCCAAGGTCACCCAGCAAGTCAATGACAAAAGCTGGATTAGAACTTGGGCCTGTCAGAAAAGTGACTCACTTGCTATATGAAAACTGACACACGTTGGGATGCTGGAGTCACAGGCCCAAACTGATCCCCCTGATATTTGCACCATAACGGCTGCCAGCCTTCACCCAAGACCCTCCTGCAGCTGCCTGGTCAGAACGTCCCCATCGCACGGCCACTCTTCCAGCTTCTGCTGCATTCGCTCCTCTTGGGTGAGCCCTCTGCCCTCCTAGCGTCTTGGGTTCCCATCCACATGCATCCCCACATGTACATATTTCTTTTTTTTAAGATTTTGTTTATTTATTTGAGAAAGAGAGAAAGAGCACAAGTGGGAGGCAGAGGGAGAGGGAGAAGCAGACTCCCTGCTGAGCAGGGAGCCCAATGCGGGGCTCGATCCCAGGCCCCTGAGATTATGACCTGAGCCGAAGGCAGACCCTCGACCAACTGAGCCACCCAGGCGCCCCTCCATATTTCATATATATATTTAAAAATGAAGATATGCCCAGATAGCAAATGTGTATCCACTGCTGACCGGATAATGAAATGTGGCACATCTATACAACGGAATGTTGCTCAGCCACAAAAAGGAACAAAGCACACACTACAGTGTAATGTGTCTTGAAAACACGGTGTCGAGAGAAAGAAGCCAAACACGAAAGGCCACGTGCCGTATGGTTCCACTGATAGAAAATGTCCAGAGCGGCACCTGGGTGCGCAGTCGTTGAGCATCTGCCTTTGGCTCAGGGCGTGATCCTGGCATTATGGGATCGAGCCCCACATCAGGCTCGTCCTCTATGAGCCTGCTTCTTCCTCTCCCACTCCCCCTGCTTGTGTTCCCTCTCTCGCTGGCTGTCTCTATCTCTGTCAAATAAATAAATAAAATCTTAAAAAAAGAAAAAAATGTCCGGAACATGTCCGGAACAGAAGAATCCAGAGACAGAAAGCACACTGGTGATTGCTGGGGGCTGCAGGGAGGGGAAAAGGGGAGCAACTGGGAATAGGTGTGGGGTTTCTTTGGGGTGATAAAATGTCCTAAAACAGATACTTCATAAATGGGTGAAGTCTAGGGTATGCGAATTATATCTCAATAGAGTGATTGTTTTAAAGAAAGGATATGCTCAGACAGGATGTCAACAACAGGGTTGTACATTTTGCCTTCTTCCTTCTTGTCGGTCCTTATGTGATTGATTTTCTGAATGCGGTGGTTTTCGAATCACATCAGGGATGCATTCTTGTTGAAACAAATGGGGCAATATACAGAGGTCTCCGGAAGGACAGAATCGTCTTGTTCTACCCCTTGCGGCTGCCTGCCCTCCCCCGGTCACAGTGCTGCCGCTGGGGAGAGGAGCCGAGCCCAGCAGTATGAGACAGTCGTCCCCCTGGCTGCGTGGATAACCTCACATGGACATAGCACCCAAAGCCTACATCTGGGTCCTCTGAACGTGACCAAGCTGAGCCAGGTGCCCCCCACCCCCCGGCCTCCACCTGCACCCTCGCATCAGCCCTGTGTCCGCAAAGAACTCGGAATTCCTGAGCCTGTCTGCTCACCTGTGACATGGGACTCCAGGTGCCCACTCACCTGGCTTCGAGAGTTCAGTGAAACCCCACGCAGCAGCACTTGGCAGGGTCAGGCGCTGGCGGGGGCTCGGGCAATGTGAGTGCTGACTGTAAGCGCTCAGATGCACACAGGGAAGCCGTGTCTACAAGGGAACTTCACGATGCCCATGTGGCTTCACAGTCCTGCCATCGTGTATCTCCGGCGCATGCGCGACGCATGCGCGGGGACGTGCCGCTGGGGAGGGGGCTTGGGAGTGCCTGTGGAGGGTCAGCTTGTCCCACAGGGAGGGACGGCTGTGCGGGCTGTTTGTGCCCTCACTGCCCTCTGTCTCATTGCTATTCTCGTCCTGGCCAGCCGGACAAGAGAGCTTTGTTGAGGGGACCAGGAAAAAGATCCGGCCGGACGTGTTTGGGCACACCACCCCTGTGGACATACAGACCACTGCACACAGCCGCGGGCGGACAGGAGGCCTGGCACCCGGCGGGGAGTGAGTTCAGGTGCATGTGATGATGAAGACGATGACGATGGCTGCTAACACTTCCTGCACTCCGCTCCGGGCCCCCACATATACATTATTATGTCATCTCAGCCGAGGAGGGAAGCTCTGTTTTCATCCCCATTTTACAGATGAGCAGAGGGAGGCTCCAAGAGGCAAGCTGACCCGCCCAGGGCCACAGAGCTGGTAAATATGGCAGAGTCCAGATTTGAACCCTGAGCCTCCTGGGTCATACCCACAAAGCCATCTGCCCCTTCAAGACAACAGAGTCGTAAAGGATGACAGGGAAAGGTCAATCACATCGCAGCAGGCAGACTGGGTTCAAATGCCAGCTCATCTCTCTTACTCGCTGGGTCTCAGCCTCCCTTTCTGTAAAAGGAGGATAATAAGAGAACCCGCTTCCTCCCGTGGTTTGTTTCCTGGGTATCTACTATGTGCCAAGCACAACCAGTGACGTGAGGTGCACTATCTGGCGCCATCCTACTGCAAGCCCTTGGGAACAGTCCTCGGAAAGCTGGTATTGTTCGCACTTGCCAGTGAAGAAGCTGAGGATGGGGAAGGGGAGGGCTGAATGGGGGAGAGACAGGAGGAGGCTGCCAGCAGAGGCGCAGCCAGCTTCCCCTTCTCCTCCTGGCAGCCCCCGGGCTGCGAGCCAGGGGGCGGGGCTGGGCGGGGGCGTGGCCAGCTCTGGGACCCCCATTGGCTGCCGGGAGGCGCCCTGGGAATAAAGCCCCGGACCAAAGGCCCAGATCCGTAGCCCCTGGGACGATTCAGGAGACCTTGTACCTGTCCCTCTCCCCTCCATCTGGCCCAGGACTCTCTACTCAGTCTATACATCTAGACCATCTCCAGTCTGTCCCTTCCCGGTTTGCTCCCTCTGTGCCGACCGCCCAGCTCCACCACCTTGCAGGTAAGTACCCCCTCCTCAGCCCCATCCCAGTCTGGAGTGCCTGCGGCCAGGGGGTGGGGGTGGGGGTGGGGGCTCCAGGGGAAGAGGGGGAGGTAGAGTCAGTGGAGCACAGAAACCCATGCTTTGAAGCCAGACTGGCTGGGGTCAGCATCCAGCTCTGGGCCTCAGTTTTCTCCTCTCTGAAATGGGAATAATAACAGACCCTTCCTCATAAAGCTGGTGTAAAGGTGAAATGAGATCGCGCACTTAAAATGTCCAGCCCGATATAGCAATAGCCCGTCTTTATTGAGCTCTTGCTATGAGCCAGGTGAGGGGGCAGTGACTTCTGACAGAGAGGGTACAGGTAGGCAGACAGCTTCCAGCTGGAGGGAGTGGTGCCCTCCTGTAGGGGTGTCCCTGCCCCTCACTTGACAGCATCCATGCTGCCAGCAGACACTGGTGGGGGAGGAAGCTTCCCAAATCTACCCGAAAGGGCTCTTGTGGGGGATGCCTCCCACTCCCAACCAGGAGAGCTCCCTGAGGTCAGGGCTTGGCAACGTGCACAAGGTCCGCTCGGCCAGAACCGGGGGTGCCACTGTTTCAGGGATAACCTCCAGGAGGTTAATTAAAGTTAATTCAAACAGATATGGGGTTGCCTCTGTAATACGGTGCCTCCAATCCCTGGCTTTTGTTCAAGAGATCCAGGGGAGAGATGGTATCTCTTTGAGCCGCCCTCCCAGACCCTGGATGTTAGTCAATTCAGACAGACATGAGCTATCCCTGTTTGGGGATGCTAAGTTTGGCAGGGTGGTCAGGAACCCCACTCCTCACTTTTCTTCCTACCCAGGCAAATCTAGCCCAATCTGGGAGTGGTGATGGCCTAGGGCTAGGGCCGTCCCAGGTGGGGTCATTGGAAATAGGGTGGGACTGCGGAGAAAGAGCCAGTCTTGCTTGGCCTTCTGGAATGGGGAAGGAGGTGGGGGCCGCCAGATAGGCTACTCACCCAACCACCTGCTGATCAAATTCTGGCTCAGCCCAAGTTAGAATCCAGGAGAAGAGGAGGAAAAGGGGCTGCACGTATGTGACCAGACTCTGGGTGACGTCAGCTTCTGTATCCCCCCCCCCCCCCCCCCAGTCGGTCCAGACAGGGAGGCCTGAGCCACGCGCGAGGTCCTGGAGAGAGCCTAGCTCTGGAGCCAGACTGTCTGAATTCCAATCCTGCCTCTCCAGTTCACTAGCTGTGTGGCCTTGGGCAAGTCACATTAAGATTCTGCTCCTTATTGCTGTGTGAGGAACTGCCCCAAGGTGTAGCGATCTAAAACCACAGTAGTCATTGTATTGCCGTCTGTCGTCTGTCGTGGCTCTGGGGCTTAACCGGTTTCCGCAGGCAGTTCTCACTGGGGTCTCTCGGATGGCTGCAGTGTGATGGTGGCTGGTGATGTCTCAAGGTCACCCCTCATGTCCCACAGGTGACGCTGGCCATCCGCTGTCAGGTAGGGCATCCAAGTGTGGCCTCTGCGTGTGGCCTGGGCTTACTCCCATCACGGCAGCTGGGGTTGGAGACGGAGCTGCCCAAGAGAGACAGCCAGCCGGAGGCTATGTCCCCTTCTGAGACCTCGTCTTGGGCGTGGGGCGGGGCCGGAGCCGGCTCACACCAGCTCTGGAGAGCACACTGGGCTGTCTCTTCCCAGCTCCACACTCGATGACATCGTGTTGGGAGCTTGCAAGTGGCCTTGGTGAAGGTACAGCACAGAAGTGCACACACGGCAAATCAGGGCTTGATTTTTCTTTGCAGAGTCCGTTGTTAAACATTCACCAGCGCTGTGCTGCTTGGAAGCCACAGAGTGTCCCTTCCACTGGCAGCCACAGATCACCCCCTCCTCCAGGGTTCAAGGGCAGGAAGCACAGACCCTGCCTCTCACTGAGAAACGCATCAAAGTCTCATCAAAAGAGATGCATGTGGGATGGGAAGAGCTTGCGGTGGCCGTTCTGGGAAACACAATCTGAGACTTGTTCCCCATCAGGGGAATGGGCTAATAACGCACCTCCTTGGATTGTTAAAAGGATTAAATGCATTAATATCTGTAAAGCTTAAAACAGCGGGAGATACATGGTAAGCACTTTAGAAGCGATTATGACATAATATAATAATGATTATAAAAAGCTTTCTCTAACTGGGGATGGGGTTTTCCAAAGGTTAGTATGGAAAAAATACATGCATTTAAATAGATAATTCCTATACACGCTAAAACATTCAAACAGCACAAAAGGGGTGCCGAGTGCCAGCTCTCCCCAGAAGCCCCTTGTCCTAACGAGTTTCTTGTGTGTTTCCTGAGATGTTCTATGCACGCAGAAGCTTGTGGATTGTGTGTGTGTCCCTGAGTTTTTGCACAAATAAACTGTACCTGCTGTCCTGCCCCGTTAGCACTGAACCATCTTGAAACTCACTCCGAATCAGCAACTGCAAATCCGTCTCCATCTCGCTCCCCTTGAAAGGTGCAAGGTCTGAATGTTATTTCTGATGCTCACAGATTCCCAGCATGGTGTGTGTGTGTCTGTGGTGTCCTGGTCCCCATTTTACAGAGGAGGCAGCTGAGGCTGAGGGGGGATTGCTTGTGTGATGTCACCTGGTGAGTAGGTGGCTCAGTTGAGATTTGAATTCGGGTCTCCAGGATGCTCCTTTTCTGGGCTCTTTCCTCGGCCTCGTGGGAAGCGAGGGGAGGGGTTACTCGCAGGCACGCTGAAGGCTATGTGGCAGCGGCTCGCACCCCGGCCGGCTCTCCTGACCACCTGGGTGTCCTTCCTTCCTCCCAGCGATGATGTCTGGAGAGCCCCTGCACGTCAAGACCCCCATCCGTGACAGCATGTCCCTGTCCAAAGTGGCAGGCACGAGCATCTACCTCAAGATGGACAGTGCCCAACCGTCAGGCTCCTTCAAGATCCGGGGCATCGGACACCTCTGCAAGATGGTACGGGATGGGTTCTGCATCACCTGAGTGACGGTGGCGGGTCCTTTCCCCTCAACAGGGCAAGGCCAGTGTCCTGTGCTGACCCCCACGATGCCTGAGGATCTGCTATTAGCACTCCCTCTACAGAAAGGGCGCCCCCCCCCCAGGAGAGTCCCCTCACGGCCTGATCCGAGCCATCATTTGCCTGCTTCCCCCTGCCCTTCCCTGAGCCAGTCTTTTTGGGGAGGGGCGATGTCACCTGAGAGGCTAGGGCAGTACTGTGTATCTCGGAATCACTGGGAAGCACTCCAGGTGGGAGGGGAGAGCCCGGGGGAAGACTGGGAAGTGGGCCTCACCCTCCCGCCTTGTCTCCACAGTGGGCTGAGCAAGGCTGTGAACATTTCGTCTGCTCCTCCGGTAAGTGGCCTGCATGCCCCCTGCTGTGTGTCCCTGGGCCAGGTGCTCCACCTCTCTGGGCCCTGGTTTCCCTAGCAACGAGCTATGACAAACATCTGCAGCAGCCCCAATTTGGAATTCCAGGGGGAAGGTGAGCAGTCACTCAGGGAGGTGTTCAGAGCCCCAAGGTTGGGGGTGAGCAGTCCCAGTTGGGCTCCCAGGCCCTCCTGTGCCGACACACTTTCCACCCCCGTCCCTGACAGCGGGCAACGCAGGCATGGCAGCTGCCTATGCCGCCAGGAAGCTGGGCATCCCTGCCACCATCGTTGTGCCCAGCACCACACCTGCCCTCACCATTGAGCGGCTCAAGAATGAAGGCGCCATAGTCAAGGTGGTGGGGGAGGTGAGTACCGACCCAGGGCCGGGGCCGCGGAGGGCGCCTGGCAGCAGGACAGGGTCCCCCAGCCTCTCACCCCTCCCCTGCGTTCTTGCAGATGTTGGACGAGGCCTTCGAGCTGGCCAAGGCCCTGGCAAAGAACAACCCAGGATGGGTCTATGTTCCTCCCTTTGACGACCCCCTCATCTGGTACGTGGAGCCCAGAGTCCCCTGGCGCGGGGGGTGTCCACCTCCTACACCACTGGGTGGGCCCCTGCCACAATGCGTGTCGTCACAGCCCTGTGCACAGCTGTTGTACGTGTGTGCCCGCCGTCAGGCTCGGCAGCAGGTGCACACACACGTGCGCCACTACCCATCCCCCGCGGCCGCGAGTGAATGTGTGAGCTCAGATGCACAGGGATCTGCAGCCAGGTCCCCAGAAAGCTGACCCCAAGATGAAGATTCCAGGGAAAGCACTTTCCCTGGGTGATGATGCATTAGAGGAGGAAGGGAGCCGAGGCCAGAAGGGAGCGGATAAAGGGCTCTCGTGGGCAACCGCGGTGGGCAGCTGGAGCTTACTCCCTCAGAGGCCCCAAACTAGAGGGATCCAGGTGCAGGAGAGGGTGCTGGGGATCTTAGACACCCACTGCCACCATTCTGGACCCCCACATTGGTGGAGGGCCGCTCTCCAGGGATGTCATCTCCTGCCACATCTGCAGGCAGCTCCAGTGGCCAGAGGAAGCCCTTGGGTAGACACGCAGAGGCTGACAGCTGGAAATCGGGGTGGAGCTGGGGCGGAGGTAACTAGCCCAGAGCCCATCAGCTGCCTGGATGAGGACAAGTGGCATCTCCGGGACCCCTGCGTGGGGTCTCCAGGGAACCCGGCCCTGACCTGCCCCCTGTCCCCCCCTCCAGGGAAGGCCACACGTCCATCGTGAAGGAGCTGAAGGAGACGCTGAGCACAAAGCCAGGGGCCATTGCGCTGTCGGTGGGTGGCGGGGGCCTGCTGTGCGGAGTGGTCCAGGGGCTGCAGGAGGTGGGCTGGGGGGATGTGCCCATCATCGCCATGGAGACTGATGGAGCCCACAGCTTCCACGCTGCTACCACCGCTGGCAAGCTCGTCTCCCTGCCCCAGGTCACCAGGTGAGCAGCGGGGCTGCCTCCGTCGGGGGTTCGTCAGCCTTGGGAAGCCCACCTCGGCGCTGGCTGTGAGGCACACCCCCATGTCAGTCCCATTTTACAGATGAGGAAACTGAGGCTTTGGTCACTTGCCCAGAGTCACACGGCCATTGAGTGGTACTGCTGGGACTGAACCCGAGTCAGCGTTGACTCAGTACCATGGACATCATGCTTCCTCACACCAAGAGTCCAAGATTAAGCATTTATCAAGTGCCCTGTGACAGGGTTTTACACACCTCATTAATTTGCCAGCCATTTACTGGGCCCCTAATACGTGCAAGCACTGCTGATCCTGGGGCAAAGCGGTGAATAAACACGGCCCCTGCTCCCTCGGGTTCATTTCATATCCCAGCCCCGAACTGTTGACAGATGGCAATTAGGATTAGGTTTGTTACATTATACAGGAGCCCCAAATAACAGTGACTTAAACCCAGATTGAACTTTGATTCTTCTCATATAAAATGAAAAAACGTCTAGAGGTAGGCAGTCCAGGGGCTCCATGAAGTCGGGGGCGCAGGTTCCTTGAGTTTGTTCATCATCATCATCATGTAGCCTTATGGCCCAAAATTGCTGCTTAAGTGCCGACTATCACACACACACTCCATCTGGCAGGAGGAGAAAGGGAGAGCAGAAGTGATGCCCCCTCCCTTTAAAGACAGACACTGTACTTCCACTTACCTCTCATTGGCCAGAACTTAGTCACACGGCCACAACAACTGCAAGGGAGGCTGGGAAATGTCTTCCTAACGGGTCTCCACGTGTGCAGCTACAATAGATATTGGGTAGACAAGTCCTTACCACAGATAGGGAAGACCGAGTCCAGGATTCTGGATTCCTGAGACTGGCACCCAGGAGCTACCATGTTGGGCTCTGATCCTGCACTGTTGGGACTGAGGAAATAATTGTGGGGTGCCTACCGTGAGCCACACACTGGGCATAGGGCTAAGGTGGTTCAGGCCCCAGGTGCTCCTGGGTGAGCTGGGAATAGAACCGATGATGACTCCAGGGAAGGTGGGGGGAGTGAACGCACTGACTACGAGTGCAGGTCCTGGAATTACATAGATCCTGCTTGAGGTACCTGCACCACCACTCCCTAGGCACATAACTTTGGGCAAGTGACCCACACGCGCTCTGCCTTGGTTTCCTCTCCCATAAAATCAAACCAATGAACAGCAAAACAGTTGTGAGAATTAAATAATGCTTGCCAAATCCTTGGCACCTAATAGTTCCTCAAGACATAGTCACTATGCCTGTGTCATGGGGGAGGACCCTTTCAGAATTCCACATGGAACCACGGGACTGAGTGCTCTCCCTGGAGGACTCCTTGGAGGAGGTGGCCTTAATCCTGAGCCCTGAAGGACAGGGCAAGACCTGGGCAGGCAGAGTGGTGCTCAGCTTAGTGAGGGTTAAGTGGGTGGAGGGGGACAACCTGCAGCAGGGACTGGGAGTCCTTTCGGGGAACCACAAGGGGGCCTCTCTGGCGTTTGTTCCTCAGTCAGTGTTGAGCACAATATGCTATTTACCCCCAGTCAAGCCTCTGTGCCTTATTAGAAGACAACACTTGGTCAGGGAGCCCCTGGGACCTTTCAGGGCTTTACACCTGCCCACGGACCCCGCTTCCTTCCTCCTTCTCAAATCCATCTTTCTCTTTCTATCCCTCCTCTTCCCAATGTCTGCCTCCCTCTACCCACCTGTTTCCCCCATTCCCATCCTCTTCTCCATCCCCACCTCTCCCAGTGTGGCCAAGGCCCTGTGCGTGAAGACCGTGGGGGCTCAGGCCCTGAAGCTGTTTCAGGAACACCCCATCTTCTCTGAAGTCATCTCAGACCAGGAGGCTGTGGCTGCCATTGAGAAGTTCGTGGGTATGTGCCAAGTCCGGACCTGCTGGTTCAGGACTTAACTGGCTGTCCACGTGCTGTCCTAAGACATCCCATTCACTGTAAATTTTCTTCACAGTCCTATCTCCCGTCCCTTCCTAGAACTTCCCATTAATGAAAGATAATACAGTGCAGCAGTAAAAATAGAAAGGCCAAAGCCACAAGTGAAGAAGTAAGCCTGACCACCATGACAGCAGGGAATAATAACTGTTTAAAATGTGAGCTCTGAGCTTCCTGGTAGTCGGGGTGAAAAAGGAAAGTATGGGCCTCAGGGTTGGCTTCAGAAATGGGTCTGTAAGTAGGCTGGGCTCCTGGGTTCAGCCTAGGACAGGGATGGTGCGCTCATGTGTGCACGCATGTGCGCGTGCGCACACACACACACACACACACACACACAAAGGTAACCACTAACACTGCCACTTAATCTCCTGCACTAACACTCAGTCCGGCTCATCAACCATGGCCGTCATGCTCAGATGACGACTCAAGCCTTCTCAACACCGCGCTCAGGCAGTTACAATCATTTTATCGGTGCGAGCCTCATAATGAAACCTGGCCGTGGATCAGGACTTAAAGGTCGACCTGGGGTAGTGAGGGGAGGTTTGGCCCGGGGCCTGAGTCCTCAGGCTTTCCCAATGGCCCGACAGTTCCCCTGAACCCTGCACCCAGACCCCACCCTCATCACCCCCTCCTCCGCAGATGACGAGAAGATCCTGGTGGAGCCCGCCTGTGGGGCAGCCCTTGCCGCCGTGTACAGCCGCGTGGTTCAGAAGCTGCAGGGAGAGGGCAAGCTCCGGGCCCCGCTGTCCTCCCTCGTGGTCATTGTCTGTGGGGGCAGCAACATCAGTCTGGGCCAGCTGCGGGCCCTCAAGGAACAACTGGGCATGAAGAACGGGTTGCCCAAGTGAGGGCCCTTCCCTGCCCATCTGCCTCTCCTCCCAGGGGGACCCCTGGGGGAGCTGGAGTTTTATCCAGCACCTCGCTGTAAATATTCTTCTTGTGTCTTCTGGGAGCCTGAGGCCCGGGCCAGCCGGTTCCCTTCCTGGTCGCATGGGCCCTGTGCCAGGGGCTGCAGCTCCGAGGTGGAACCGGCTCGGCAGCCAGCAAGGCTGTGAATGGAGCCTCTCTGTCCCTAGCCACCGCGGCTCCGTGAGGGCCGCCCACGTGTCCCATACCAGGTCCCCGGCGCCGGTGGGCGGGAGGGATGGGGACTGCGGTAGGACGGGCCTCCTCCCTAGAAGGCGCACAGGGCCTGGTCCAGGACTGAGAACCACCTGTCCTCTCCCGCAGGAGGCGCGGCCTGGCCCCGCCCCCCAGGCATTTTTCTATTTGCAGACTTTTTCATTGAAAAAGAAAAAAATGTATTTATGAAATGAAGATCCTTTGAGTTTCTCCTTTGTCACCCTCTGCCTCCCTGCCTCTCTTCCTCCCCCCACCACCTACCTGCTTGTAGTCCTAACCCCTGCACCCTGCCTCCTGGAACCCTGGAGCCCAATGGACATGGGGGCCAGGACCCTGCTCCCTGCTGGGCTTGTGATCCAGGGAGGGAGGGAGCTGAGCAAGAGCTGGGGCAAGGGTTGCCTCCACTGGAGGCAGAACCAGCCCCCAACCTGAGGCAGATGAGGCTGGCCTCATTCTGACAGGCCTGATACCGGAATGGCCTGATCACAGAACCACTGGGAGCAGAGTAGTGAGCCCCCCATCTCCGGGGGTGTGTAAACTGACAATGGACACCCATCTCAGGGACTCGGAAGGAGTGGCCTTGAAGTGCCATGCAAACCATCTCAGACATGAAAGCCTGCCCTCCAAGGAAAGCGTGTGCTGACACCAGCACACGGAAACAGAAGAGGGCCTGCCGGGACTCCTCGAGGTCTGGGAAGGGACACCAGCACACCAGCCATAGCAGCCCCACGTGATTCCCTGAACCCCCAAGTTCCGAGTGAAGCCTGAGACCCCTCTAGCCCCTCAGGATCTGACGCAGATCCACATGGGCCTGCAGAACCCCTACCCACCCCGACAAACAGCAGGGGCTGTGAGATTCAGGGGAGAGTCAAACCCACCCCAGACACAGGCTTCTCCACTGACTTCCAGCCAGGAGGGACAGACATGTATTTTATAGGAGATGGGACATCAAGGACAGGCTGGCAGGGACAGCAAACCATCAGCCCCTTGGCCCCAGAATTCTTCCTGGGGGACAGGGTGGGGCTAAGTAGTGCTCAGTTCAGGAAAAGCTACCCAGAATAGGATTGCTTCCAGCTCGCCTGTCCCGCCCGAGTTAGCACAAAACCCCCCAAAAAGGCAAGGCAGACCCCTCTGTCCCCCTAAGAGCTGAGGCGTGGAGGCCTGGGGTCAACCAGCTGGCTAAGATCAGACGGTGACAGCCTCTGTTTTGTGTTGACCTGTATCCTACAGTGGAACTTGGGAAAGTCTTGTTGGTTAACAAGGCCCTGGGATAGTACCCAGAACAAAGTGCTTAAGAACATCTGGATGGACGGACGGATGGATGGATGAATGGACGGACAGATGGATATAGATGAATGAATAGGTGGATGCGTGGATGGATGGATGACAGATGAACAGGTGGGTGGACGGAAAACGGATCTATGGATGAAGGACAAATGGATGGATGGATAAGTGGGTGGATGGATGGATGGGTGGATGGATGGATGGATGGATGGATGGGTGGGTGGATGGATGGATGGATGGATGGATGGATGGATGGATGGATAAGTGGGTGGATGGATGGATGGATGGATGGGTGGATGGATGGATGGGTGGATGGATGGATGGATGGATGGACGGACGGACGGATAGGTGAATGGACGGGTGGATGGGGGAATAGGTGAATGGATGCGTGGTTGGGTGGGTGGATGGCTGGATGGACAGATGAGTAGATGGATGGATGGATGGAAGCCAGTGCAGATGGACAATGGGTAGGTGGGTTAGCAGATGAATAAATGGACAGATGAGTGGACAGAAGAATGGAAAGGAGAACGCATGGGTAGATGGTGCAGAACCCAAACCAGAGAGGAGAAAAAGCACAGCACAGGGGCCACGGCCTCTCATTTAATGGCAGCACAGCCTGCAATTTGGTTCCTACAGCAGGGGAGCTGTGGGCAGCGCCCTGAGGCTGGGGCAAGCCCAAGCCGGGGGCAGGGGACATGAGGCTGCAGCATAGCGGCTGACACTCTTGTCTGCCCCTGAAGGCCCCTCCAGCCACAAGTCACCAGAAACTTTGGTTTTTGTTTGTTTTCAAGTTTCTGTCCTCAGGGAATCTGTCCAGAGGGGGAACAAGGGGGCTGCTTCCTGAGGGAGCAGAGTGGCTGGGGCTAGGAGACAGAAAGACCGATGCCACCCAGACGCAATGCCCAGGTCTCAGGCCGAAACCCCACAAGTCCCAGAGCTACCAGCAGGAATGACACTGGGAGGCAGGAACTGGAATGGTCCCCTCCTGCTCCCAGTGGCCCCAAACCCCATCCAAGGACCCCTCCCAAACCCTCAAGAGGGGGCAGCATGAGGACAGGGCCCCAGCATAGGAGAAAGAGAGAAGCAGACAGAGTAGAGAGAGAGATGCAGAATGGCAGGGGACAGGGGAGGCACTCCCTCACTTAAGGGGAGTGAACGAGTCAGTTCTGGGCCCCACTGGGCCCCGTGTCCCACCCAGGAGATGACCCAAACGAGAGTGAACCTGGCAGACCCAGGTCCCCGATCTGGGTACAGCAGGGGACGAAGCCCACAGAGGGAGCGGGCAGGAGGTCAGGGTGGTGGCTGGTGGGTGGCCCCACTGGGGGTCAGCAGGGCAGAGAAGGAGACTCAGTCCCACCAGACCTCGATGGGCGAGAACTTCCAGAGGTCAGGCTGGCCCATGTGCAGCAGGCTGCTGAAGGGTGAGGAGCTCCACTGGAACGGGGGCAGCTGGTCCCACGTAGGGCCACTGACCGCGATGATGTGAAAGGCCCTGGCCAGTGCCATGCTGGTCACCTGGGGGCCAGGGCAGAGGTCACTGAGCACCAGCCTGGGCTAGGCTCTGAGCTGCCCCAATCCAGAGGGCCCTGACCCCAGCCCTTTGACCCCACCCACAGCCCCATGCTGACCCTGCCCCCCACCCCACCATCTGCTCTGACCCCAGCCTTCACCACCAGCCCCCCACCCCGTCCCCCACAGCGATGACGGCATCTAAGCCCATCCCCTGCCCCCAGGCCCGGGGCGGGGCAGCACCTTTACGTCTATGCCCCCGTGGGAGCGCTGGTACAGGGCCTGGAAAGGGTAGGAGCCGTTGGCTGGATTCAGGTCAGAGCGGGCTGAGATGGCGTTCTCTGCGTTGGCCTGGGGGTTGCAGGCTTTGCACAGTGACAGGGGGTCATGCAGGAAGTCATTGTACCTGGACGTGGGAAGGGAGGGGACATCAGGCGTGCTGGGAAGGGGAGGCCGAGCTCCCGATGGTAGCAGACCCGGAAACAAGGCACCTGGCTTCACACGCCCAGCTCCCGCCCCCCCGCCCCCCGCCCCAGCCCAGGGCTTCCCTCACCCTTCACCTCATCATCTATGCCCGTCCTCACATCTGCTCAGGCAGCCCTTCCTCCAGGGCCCCTCAGGGCCCCCCCATCCCCGACCCAGGCTAGACACCCCATCCTGCCCCTTCATCGCAGTTCTGGGGGCTCAGGCCGTCCTCGCTCCGCACCCACATCAGTGTGAGTGCTCGACGGAGTTCACATCTCCCACAGCCAGGCTGCTCCCTGCTTTGTGCCATTCCTCCGGGACCGAGCACGGTGGCCAGCACCGGGTGGCCGCTCAGCAGCGGGTCAGCACCCTCCCCTTCACGTGTGGTTACGGTCAGCCGCCACCCTGTGAACCCCTGGGCTCGTGGCGAGGTTTACCCGGGCACCAGTGGAGTGCACGGAAAGCTCTGCGGGGCTCAGGGCTCGCGCTCCCCCACGCACCTCATGAGCCGGAGCATGGAGTCCAAGTCATGCACCAGCGACTGGTTCCGCCGGAAGATCTGCGCCCGGGGGCTGCCATCATAGGAGAACCAGTCCCCGTACTGGGCCACCAGGGCCTGCAGCCCGCTGGCGTTGAACACACTCTCAAAGTACCTGTGGGGGATAAGGACGGTCACTCGCCACTCTGCCCACGCTGGCCTTGGCCGGGGAGGTGGAGGGGCGGCCACAGCACGACATTATCACTAACAACCACGACAGGACAGCGATAGTCACGTCTTCTGTGTATGCTGGGGGGTGGCCAAGCTTAGGCTCTGCGGTCCAAGCTGACTTCACTGCTGGACAGCTGGGGAATGTGCCTGGGGAAAGTTAGGCTGGAGGCCTCAGTTTCCTCGTCTGTGAAATGGGAACAGGGGCCGTGGCTACCATGCGGTGGTTGTAAGGACCAAATCTCTCATTTGGTACGCAGTGGGGGAGCCACGGCAGGGGTCGACACCTGAGCCTGGCCACCCCTCATCACCCTGCTGTGGGCGCAGACCTAAGTCCCACCACTGTGCCCTCAAATTGGCAGGGCTTTCCCGGCCAGAGAAAGGCCAGGGTGGTTTCTTTGCTCTGTGGGTTGGAAAGATCATGCAGGGATGGACCCCTGACCAGCACAGAGAACTGAATAGGGGTGAAGCAGGGGGTGGGGACATACGGTATGTTGTAGCTGGCCCAGTAGGTCTTCTGGTAGAGTTCTGAGGTCTTATCGGCCACCACCACCATGCCCCTGGGACCAAGAAGAGAGATGGGGCAAGACCGGTGAGAAAAGGGGCACCTGTGGGCACTGCCCTGCTCAAGAACCCTTGATGGCTCCCTATTGCCCAGAGGCACATTAGGTCCTGGATCTTTTCCCCCAGTCAGAGGCTGCCTCCCCCTCCCACCTGGCCTTCCTTAGAGGTTCGCCTTCCCACACACATTCCAGCATGCCTCCAGACTTTTCCCTAGGCAGGTCCCTGCTTTCCTTCCCAGGGCACTCACGGGATCTGCTCCAGGATGGTGAGCACCCTGTTCCCAGGGCTGGGCCCGCCAGGGATGAATGCCTTGTAGTCCACGATCATCCACTGGTTGTTGTACCTGCATGCCCAAGGAAGGAGGACTGAACACACCTTGGGGTCACTGCCCCAGACTGCCCCTTGCCCGAGTCCCCTGCACCACAAGGAATCAAGGGGAAGGGGTGGCATGGCGGGGTGTCCTGCCATCTGACTGTCGCCCTGACACTGCAGCTTGACCAGGTGTCCTCGGCTCCCAGCATGCTGTCTGTCTGCTCCAGAGAAGTCTATGCCTCCCTAATGCTTCTTGGAATAAAGTTCAGTTCTTTAGCCTGACGTTCTAAGACCCTACACTACCCAGCTCCAGTGTCTCTGGCTCACAGGGCCCCCACTGACCCATGCCCACTTGCTCAGATGGCCCTCCCATCTCTGAAGCCCTCAAACCCCAAGTTCTCGTCCTGGCCTCCCTCTGGGGGCCTTTCCCTGGAAGGAAGAGCCTGCAGAAAAGAGGCAAAGCCCCAGCTTCCCTAAGTCTAAAACAAGGGAGAAGACTTTAAGACACCTTCCAACTCCAGTAGGTGCCATGAGAGGGCTCTGCAGGGGGTGTGGGGCATGTGGCCCTGGTGCCACGTCAGGTCCCTGGGCTCTGACTGTTAGCGGGGAGGTTGGTCCATTTCTTGAGTGAGGAGGCCGCAGTGCCAGGAGCCCACTCACGTGCCACTGTTGAACCTCTTGAAGATGTCTGCCCAGGCGTCCCCATCCAAGGCCAAGCGGTTGGCCACCACGTTACGCAGCCACTCCAGGACACAGTCCTTGGGCTGCACATACTTCCAGAGGGCCGGGTTCCTGTTGCCAATGGTGGTCTCCAGTGTCACCTGTGGGAGGGCCGAGGGGGCGCTGCATGGAAGGGCCCCCTGACTTAGAACCGGGGCATGCTGCCACCAAGTGGCAGTGCTGCATCAATCATGGTCCATACACTGATTCCAGTTTTTTAAAACCTCATGTGCTGGTTTGGGTACACACTCCTCACTGGTTCCCTGGCTGAGCGCCAACAGGGATTCACAATCATGCACCCCGCTTTGCCCTGGGGAACAGACCCTGGGAGAGCCCAAGGTGGTGCTCCTTATGGACCCAATTCCCCCAACCAAGTCACTCAACTCTTTCCCTGGGGAGACAGCGTCCCATTTCTACCCTTTCCTTGCAGTTTTGCAGGGAAAGTCGGGTGGCTTGAGGCCGTTAGCCTGGTAGGGGTGGGGTAGACTGGTAGACTACCACAGCCTCACTGACCTCTTACAGCCCTCCTGGGAAAAGCACAGTACACTGAGGCCTGAAGAAGCTAAGAGACGTGCCAAAGGTCATGTCTGATAAGTGGATGGGCCAAGATTTGACCACCAAACTTCCAGTTCTTAAATCAATGCTGGTTCCTCTATAGCAGGATGTTAGCACGCTTCCTCCTCTTTCATACAAAGCCAAAAAAACAGCTAAACAATAGCACGCCATAAATGTGATGTTTGAAAGAAAAATCTGGAAAGTAAGCCTCTTGAGAGCAATGCCCAGGTGGCAACACCTTCGTCCACTCCTTCCAGCCTGTCCCTTCCTTGTCCCTCAACCAGCATCCAAAGCCACGGCCGGGGTTCAGATCAGCGCAGCCTAGAAAGCCCTGGAAGGCAGTTTCCCCTCTCAGGGCGGGGGAGTTCTGAACCTGGGGTAGCACTCAGGGAGTCTGAAGACTTGGAGGGGAAAACACCACCTCTTCATTCCCACCACCACCAAACTGGAATTCAGCATCTCCTCGCATCGCGAGCACAGGTGACCCACCGCCGTGACGTGAGGGGTACCGGAGACCATCACCAACAGAACTCAGATGTGTTCCCACCACAGGACAGGGCTGCCCCTATCCCAAAACATCATTTACGCTCCCTGTTCCTTCGAAATTATGGTAGTTAGCACACCGGCTCCCAGACGTTGCTATGTTGTCAGTTAACAAAACAGCGCATCGATGATACGAGAAGGTTATTTATGTGGTATTTCGCTAAACACATTTCAGTATCACTGGTTTCCTTTATGATCCCGTGTATTTTGGTTTACGCATCTGAAAATGTTATGCTGGGAAGGGGTTCACAGCCCCCCAGGCTGTCAAAGGGGTCTGTGGCACAAACAGTGAAAGACCCCGATGGAAGGGACGTTTCCTGCCGGGACCCCTCCCAGGTGACCGGGTGAGACCTCCTCAGCTGTCCTTCCCCAGACTGTCCCCTCCTTTCCCTAGCCGGACTGCTGCAAGGGGTCCCCTCAGCTACACCTGGCCCTCTCATGCCTCTTGCCCCATTTCAGGGGACTAAGCCCCCCACTTCTCTCAGAAGGTAGCAGGGAAGGAAAGAGCCCCTTGTCGCCGCTCCCACAGGGAGACTGGCACCTTCTGCTTGGAGGGTATTTTTTAGAGCGGTGTTTTCTTCTCCTCCACGTGTTGCAATCTCAGGGCTCAATGCCCCAGCGAGGGGTGCCAGGAACAGATTTCTAAATGAGCCTGGACCCCAGCCAGGAAAACCAATAAAAACAACACATTGTAAACAACACTTATTCAGAAACCCTGGCCGGGTTAGAGGGAGTTTGAGGAAGGCAGGAGGGGAGGCAGGATGAGAAACAGCAAGTGTGGAGAGAGGGACGGCTTATGCTAAAGACAGCCAAACGGGGTCACTGAGGTCAAGGTCAAGGGCCCCCAAGAGCAGCGACTGATGAAGAGCTGGTTCCGAATGCAGAGTCCGGGGAGGCTGCAGGACTTGGCGGCCCCCGGGGGGACTGGGAATCTGCTTGTAAGAAGCCACCCGCCCCTCCCCAGTAGTCCAAGTACCACAGCAGAAGAGGCTCCAGCGTGGGATGGGGGGTGGCCTGCATCCACCCACCTGCCCAGAACTGCTGGGTGACACCCAGCCCGGGGGAGAAAGGCCACATGGGAGGGACACTCACCAGCCCACTGCCCATGATGTAGAAGTCATCACAGGAGAAGAGGGTGCCGGGATAGGATGAGAAGACCACCTTGTTGCCGGGAGCCAGGGGAGAGTTCTCTGCGGGGGGAGAGTGAGCCCGGCAGGGGGCGGGGGTGCAGGTCAGACAAGCCCGCCTGGGGACCCCCCCCCCGCACCCCAACCCAAGAGCCGGAGCCTCCAGGTGGGCAGCAGCAGACCTTGGGGGAGCCTCTATCCATTCTGGTATTTTAGCAAACTGGGCTGGCGGGAAAGGGGACTGGGGAGTGACTGCTTCCTGGGGTTTCCTTCTGGGGTGATGAAGGTGTTTGGGAACTAGATGCAGGTGGTGGCCGTACAACGCTGTGGATGTTTTAAATGCCGGGGAATTGTTCACTTTAGAATGGTTCACCTTATGTTGTGTGACTTTCACCTCAATAAAATAAATAAACCAATACATAAATAAACAACCAGAATTTTCTTTTTTTTTACTACCAGAAATTTTTAAAAATCAGTGCAGATTTATATTTTCTTCTAGAACAGGCATAACTAACCTAATGGGAAAGAAACAAGAAGAGTGGTTGCCTGAGGAATAACTACAAAGGGGTACAGGGAACTGCCTCGGGGGGACAGAAATGTTCTCCGTCTTTACTGAGTGGTGGTCACACGACTGCATGTGTTGGTCCAGACCCCCCCCATATACATCCTAAAGGTGTGTTTATAGCCATGGGTTGGGGGGGGGGAGCACAGCCCAGATGTCATTTATCACCCATCAGAATGGCAGAAATTGAAATGAACGTAACACCCAGTACTGACAAGGCTGAGGGAAAGCGGACACACTCACAGACTTGTGGCCAAGTGTGAACTGGACCAGCCACTTTTGGAGGCAATCTGGCTGCATGTATCCAGAGCCTAAAATGTTTAATTATGCCCATCTTGTTTATTGTTATTTTTTTAAGTAGGTTTCACACCCAGTGAGGAGCCCAATGCTGGGCTTCAACTCACAACCCCAAGATCAAGACCTGGGCTGAAATCAAGAGTTGGACACTTAACCAACTGAGCCACCCAGGCGCCGCTAATTACGCCCCTCTGTTTTTTTTTTTTTTTTTAAGATTTTATTTATTTGAGAGAGAGAGCAAGTGGGGGGAGGAGCAGAGGGAGAGCGACAAGCAGACGCTGTGCTCAGTGCAGAGCCTGACGCAGGGCTCCATCTCACAACCCTGAGATCACAGCCTGAGCCGAACTCAAGAGTCGGACGCTTCACCGACTGCGCCACCCCGGCGCCCCTACTTATGTCCATCTTTTAACCTACAGTTTTCCCTTGGGGACTCACTTGTCTTGCCACAGCACCGACTGAAACACCAAAGACCTGGACGTGGCCCAAACCCCCAGTGGAGAACTAGTTAGAAGTTTAACATCAGCTGTTAAAAGCTGGACTGAACGTGGCAATATTCAAAATTCTCCAAGGCCAGCTGTTGAGCAAAGGGCCCAAGCTGCAAACAATCCATACGGTATGGTCTTATTTATTTTTGAAAAAAAAAACACAACAACAACAACAGAAAGCAAACCGTTTAGGGCAGTGAAACTGCTGTATACTACCATAAAGTGGATACCTATCATCGTGCGTTGACCAAAATCCGCACGACCATACTATTCAGAGTGATCTGGANGACTATGGATTTCCATTGACAGTAACGTACCGACATTGGTAGGTCAATTGTAACGAGCGTACCCCACCAATGCAACATGTTTATAGCAGGAGAAAGGAGCGGCGAGGTATGTGGGAACTCTGTATTATCTACTCGATTTATCTGTAAGCCTAAAGCTTTTCTAAAAAATAGCCTATTAACTAAAAAATAAAAACAAGGTTCATATATACACAATATAAGTGCATCTAGTGCAAAAACATCTAGATGGATCCAAACCAAAATGGCAGCAGGTATCCTCTGAGAAGGATCCGGAATTTGGGAGAAGGGTATTACAAGAGAGGTCTTTCTTCACCTGCATTGCTGGAATTTGTGTCAGCAAGAATGTATTCGTGTATTACTAGCATGATAAAAATCAATTAAAACAAATGGAAAAATAAGGTACATTCTAGTCTAGAAAAAAAACAGAACCAAATATTCACAGAAATTATCTCCTGTGGGTTATGGGGTGTTCAAGTGATTTCGATGGTATATGAAGGTTTAAGTGTATTTTCCAATTTCCTATACCATATGTGTGTAACTTACGTAGGTTTTTGTTTCTTTGTTTAAATACTCGCTACTCCCAACACGGGGCACAACTCACAACCCCGAGATCAAAGTGTTACGCGCTCTACCGACTGAGCCAGCCGGACGCCCCCTTCCGCAGGCTTTTGTCAGAAGATACTACAATGTTCATGGATCCATAGCAATGACCATGAGACCCGCGGCTACAAACAGCACCACGGGTGAACCTCACAGGCGCGGCGCTACGCGAGAGAAGTCAGACACAAGCGAGCACGCGCTGTGTCTATGCACGTGACACGCAGAATCAGGCACACCCCCTCCGCGCCGTGAGAGGCAGATGGAGATTATGCTGGGTGGGGATACGTGCCTGGAAAGGGCCAGGAGAGCAGCTTCGGGGGGGCTGGGGATGTTCTGTTTCTCAGTGTGGGTGCTACACACAGGTGTGGGCAATATGCCACTTCCAGCTGCAACCGTGTGATGTGCACGCTTCTCTGCACACGTGTCAACGCAGAAATTTACTTACGCTAACGGGCATTAGGCTGTTTCCCAACATTCCTGTAGTGACATCCTTGTACACCATTTCTATGCAGAAGTTGAAATGTTTCTCTAGGGGCAGATCTGAGCCAAGAATTGCTGGACCACGGGAGTGACAGATTTTGAACTGTATTAGCTACCGGCTGGGTTCGTCCTCAAAGTGGCGGCGCCACCCGGTACTCCCATTAGCAGAGGACGAGGGTATACGTTTCCCCACCCCCTCGCCACCTCCTGGCAACATTCAATTTTTAAGTTTCGCCAAGGAGGCAGCGCAAACATTCGGCAGTGGCTACCTCTGGGGTGGACGCTGGGGCAGCGATCGGAGGGGGAAGCCCTGCTGGGGTACTGGGGCCTTAGCTGCAAAGTTCCCACATTCGACAGGAAGAGCGTACTCATGCATTCCTTGTGTAGCTGAGTGTTTGCACTGAGCGTCCGATATAATTCTTCCCGTGCTTGCACCCCTACCATCTGCGGTGTGACCCTGTGATCCCTCACATCAAATGCTGGGCTCTGTTTCCCCACCTCTCAAATGGGAGCTGGTCACCTGACTTGCTCTGAGCAACAGAATGTCGCGGCCGTTTCAATCAGCCTTCAAGAGCCCTTCCACACTGCCCTGCCCAGATGTCACACGAATAAGCCTGAGCCAGCCCAGCTGCCCCAACACCCAGCGGAGAGCCACCCCCAGACACGCAGATGAGGCCATCCTGGGTCAACCAGCTCACCCTGGCTGAGCCAAGCATCAGCGACCCAGCCAAGATCAGCCAGGCCTGGCCCGGCATAACCAAACCGTCCGACTGACCCACAGACATGTTAGCAAAAATAAACGGTTGTGTTTCAAGCTTTTGTTGTTTCAAATTTGGAGTGATTTGTTTCGCAGCAACAGGGAACCGATACACCTAGTGAAAAGGAACTAAAAGGAAACAAAAATGTCAGCAATAAGATGGACTCCTAGAGCGGCTGGACGGGGTGCACGGGGCCAAGGCCCACAGCTCCGGGCGCACCCCCTCCCCCCCGCACTGTGCCCACACAGACACACCCACGTCCACCCACCTTGCGGGTCTTCCCGGAACTGGAACCAGTACTTCTTGATGACACGCAGCATGTTCTGGTAGGAGCTCCAGGTGTTGTGGGCGATCAGGAGGTCCGTGTGGCCAGGCAACAGCTTGACGAGGGCAGAGCAAGAGCCGGAGCCCATAACGTGCTTGCTCTTGGTCTTATTCAGGGCGGGCTCCAAGTCTCCCAGGTCCCCGGCGAGCTGCAACAGGCTGAGGAGGGCGGGGGTGCCACAGGGTTACCAGGCCTGCCTGCCCTGCCGGGAGTGCGTTTCCACATCCCTTTCACAGAGGAGCAAGCTGAGGCTCCGGAAGCTAGGTGAGCGGTCCGAGGCCGGGCCAGGAGGTGGCAGAACCCGGACTGGAGCCCAAGTCTGTCTGGCGATAAGGTGCATGGCCCTCTCCCCTACCCTGTCCGCTCTGGGAGTGGCACTTACAGGAACCCCAAGGGCTTGATGGTAAACCTCCCAGTTGGAAAGGTCATACTGCCTTCATAGCTGTCCTCGAGGCCTTTCAGCTGCAGGAGGGTCAGCCGCACCTAGGGGGAGGGGCACAGACGGGGTGAGGCCTCTCCCCCCGGGGGCTCACGCCTTCTCCTGCAATGGGAGGGGCTCTGGTCTGGGGATCCAGACAGGGCAGGAGGGACCCAGGTAGCCCTGACCCCCCTTACCCAGTACCCAGCCCTCTGTGCCAAGCACTGTCTTGCCATCACTTAGTTAATTGTTTCTGCCCTCTGCCAACCTAAATAGCCCCCCCGTAAGAACTCAAAGCCACCTCCTCCAGAAAGCCTCCCGGCCAGCCCTGACCCACTGCCAACTGCTCCCTCTTCTGAGCTCAGCTCCTGGCTGTACTGCTGCCTCAGGGCACATGTCTCAGTAGCTGACTTCTCCCCATGGTCACCGCCCCTGCTAACTAGGGAGGTCATCGCTGTGTCCCCCGTGCGGCCTTGGTCAGCTCTGGGTATATACCAGGCACTTTGTTCGCATCTGCAAGTGGGATGGGCAGATGAACAAAAAGCTAAGACACGTGGACGAACAGTCAGGCAGCACTGAGAGATGGCTGCATGGCCACGAAGTTATGTAGGAGGGAGGGAAGGACAGAGAAGCAATCGTCCAGGTGGATGGCAGGGGGGACAGAAGGACAGATGTCTAGTCGGGTGCGCAGACTGGATGGGCAGACAGGACAAGACAGATCCATTCTTCTATCAGTAAACATTCAACCAACTTTACATGTAAAGCACCTACTGTGTGCTGGCCCTTGTGCTAGGCGCTGGGGAGGCTGTGCTGCACAAAGCAGATGTGGTCCCCGCCTTGTCCTCGGGGGGCTCGAGTCTCGCTGCAGACAGACTCTGAGGCCCTCACTACAGCACCACAGGGAAGTGTGGGGACGGGACAGAGGTGAGGGGTGGGGGGAAGAGGAAGTGCTCTGGGCAGAAGGGACAGCAGGTCCTAAGCCCTGAGGCAAGAGGTAACACATCTTGTTCGAGGAACCAGGAGGTCAGGGAGGCTGGACCACAGAGCGAGGAGGTCAGCAAGAGACGAAGCTGGGGATGGACAGGGTGCAAAAGGAGCGAGGACATCATCCCCACGGAATGGGGCGGCTCCAGATGGGGAGACAGAGCAGCCGTGACGGAGCTATGGATGGACAGACTGACACCGACAGGTGCTTCGATGGCCGATGGCCAGGAGGAAGGTGGGGAATGAAGCAGACAAGGTGGCTGGTCAGACAGACAGCTGGGCAAGTGAATGGGAAGCATGTGTGTGGGGGCAGTGGACAGATGGGTAGACGGTGGGCAGGAAGATGGACAGGCAGCCAAATGGGGTATGTCAACGGTTGGGGGGTGGTTGGTGGGAGAACTGAGAAGTGGCCTAAGATGGGCAGGGCTGGCAGATGGGTGAGAGGAAGAGAGAGGAAGACGGATAAACCTGTGGGTGGTATGTGTGCTGACACAGTAGACACACGGGGGGCTGGGTGGGAAGGAAGGGGAGACAGGGAGGGAGGGGGGACTGATGGGTGGGTGGGTGGATGGATGAAGGAGAGAGGGAGGGAGAGGGGGGAAGGGCTGGGGAAGAGGCCTGGGAGACGGGCAGCCAGCCAGCCGGGACGGCAGCAGCCGGAGCAGGGGCAGGTCCCCAGAGCAGACCCACAGGGCAGGTGGGGCGCACCCACCTGATGCCAGTAAGCAGAGCCCTGGTGCCGCTCCATCTCCTCCTGCATCCACTCCAGGTTGGTCTCCAGGAAGCTCTTGAGCTTCTCGCAGTAACCGACTTCGTACTCGAAGGGGCCACAGTAATTCACCACCGTGTTCATCCAGTGCATGTAGATGAGCTGTGGGGCAGGCACGGCGGGCAGGGTAGGGGTGGGAGAGCCGGGCTCCCCACTCGGGCTGACTCTTCACCCCTATCCAGGCCGCGGAGAACCACGGTGCCCTGCTGAGGCCCCCTCCGCACCTTTGCTCGCGCTGGCCCTCCTCCGCACGAGGCCCTGCTCGTGTCCCGTCAGGCCCTAGACTGTGCCTCCTCTGTTACTGGAGACCCCAAGCCATGGATGTATTCGCTCAGTCAACAAACTACCACGTTCGCGCCCTACCGCGTCCTGCCCTAAGCCCCGAGGGCACGGCAGGGAGCTCACAACTGACGTCGTGCAAGTGAGTGCCAGGCCAGTTCAACCAGCCCTCGAGGGGCCTTCCACACCTCCCGGCCTGGTGTCACATGAACAAGCCCAGGCTGGCCTGCTGGCAGGTTCGAGACCACGTCGGCCCCATCAGCCCCGTCACCCCAGCTGACAGACTGTCAACCCCCAGACACGTGAAGGAAACCATTCGAAGCCACCCAGCTGCCCCACCAGCTGATTGGGGAAGCATGGGTGAGCCTGGCCAAGGTCAGCCAGGCCTGGCCCGGAATCCCAAATCCACCCAGCTGGCATTCCAGCAGGGGGAGGCACGTCCCCTATCTTGTGGCGCTATGGGGACGTGGTGCGTCGCCCAGAGCTCACATGAATGGCACTCTGTATGAATGGACCCATGCAAACATCATGGCAACTCTGGAAGGAAAGTGCCACCCTCACCACCCCCGCTTTCAAGCTGAAGACACCGAGGCACGGGCAGGTGACTGACTTAGCCAGAGTCCTCTAGGCAATCAAAGAGTCAAGATTTGAGCCCTGGAAAGGTGTGGATTTGTAACTTCCCAAAGCACGGACCTCACGGGGCCAAGGCTGGCGGGTTAACTTCCAGCCACACCCCTCGCCACACTGGAAATAGTCCCAAGACATACAGGGCAGTGAGGGGATTGTGGTAGCACCCGGTACCCAAAGATTGATCGCTCAGGGACCCTGCTCCATTGCCATCTCCCTGAAACACATCCAAATTCTCCTCTGCCCTCGAGGCCTCAAAATGATGCCACTTCCTCCATGCAGCTTTCCAATACTTCCAGAAGCATTTCCCAAGTGCCTGTCCTATACCAGGTTCTGGCCTGGGTGCCACCACTGACGAGACGCTCCCGGGCCAGTGGGGGAGGCGGCAGAGCAAAACGCTTAGAAACAGAAACTCTGGTTGGACAGAGCTGGGTTTGAATCCTGGCTCCTCTGCTGACTGGCTGTGTGACCCCGGGTAAGTGAGTTCACCTCTCTGAGCCTCAGTGGGGCGGTCATGCTTCCCTCGGTGGGGCGGGGAGGCTGGTGTGCAGGCTGAGGGAGAGAATGTGGGCCAGGCTCCCGACACGAGCCTGGCACGTGTGTCTGGGTTTCCTCACAGGAGAGCCCCTGGGGCCTGGCTTCAGTGTTCCTGGCAGGCTAGGGGCCCCGCGAGACACGGACTCCCGCCTCATCACCGCGCCCCAAACAGCACCGGCCTGGCCCAGCGTCTGAGCAGCTCCCCAGACATCAAGGTCCCAAGTGGATGTCCAAAACGGCTGCCTGCTGTCAGAATGAGGAGCGTGAGTTTTATAGGGGCGCCCCCTGTGTGCAGTCATCTTTCCCCCTCAGCAGCCAGCATCCGGGAGGCGTCCATGTTGCTGATTCCTTCCCGAAGCTCTATCATACGGCACTCAGCGGCCCTAGGGCATGTGCGGGCTCAAGGCTACCACTGCCAAATGACTCTCCCAAGTGCGTGTCACACCGCCACCCACGCCGCGGGAGACGGGCTGTCACCGCGAAGTCTCACCCACTTCTGATATGGGCCGCCTTCTGAGACTGATGCTAGCACTTTCCTAAAGCCCCAAATCAAGTAGCGCAAACCAGTATGCTGTCTGAGGGTTCAGCACGTGTCGTAGAACTAGTTTAACAAAAGTAAGAGAGTGGAAATGACTCAAGTGTCCATCCACAGATGCGTGGATAAATAAAATGTGGTCCGGCCACACAAGACAGTATTATTTGGCCACAAAAAGGAGTGAAGGACTGACACAGTCTAGAAAAGGGATGAATCTTGAAAACAGGATGCTGAGGAAAAGAAGGTGGACACATGAAATGTCAAGAATCGGCAAACCCATGGAGACAGAGGGTAGATTCATGGTTGCCAGGGGCCGCGGTGAGGGAGAGAAGGGAGGGATGGGTATGGCGTTTCTTTCTGGGGCGATGAGAATGTTCTGGAATTGGGTAGTGGTGATGGCTGCACAATGCTGTGAATGTACGAAAAACCACTGGATTGTACATTTTAAAATAGTGAGTTTTAAGGTATGTGAATTATATCTCAATATAAATGAATGAACGAATGAACGGAAGTCACATTCAGGGTGACGGTGCCTCTGGGGGCAGGGCCGGGAAGGGGGCCTCAGAGGGATCAGTGACACCGGACGTTTTAGTCTGGGTGTTCGTGTTATTGCTGTGCTTCGTGACCTGGAACATGTCCTGTATCCTTCATATGCATCAAACAGTACGTAGCCTCAGTTTCTAAAGAATGCACGTGAGCTCCTGCTGCCCAGTTACGCGGAGGGCTGGGGGTGGAGCAGGGAGCCCACCCTGCACGCACCTCCCCTCAGACGCTTCCAAGCTCCCTGGGGCGCACGCTGGGTGGGGTGGGAGGCGGGAGTCCCAGGTTCCCCCGTCTGGCCCTTACCTCCTCCGACACAGAGGCCTCCACCACGCCCGCGGCGTAGGCCTGCAGGCTGTCATTGTAGCGGCCGTTCGTGCGCAGCTCCAGAAAGGCCCACCTAGACGGGGAGGAGAGCGACGCCTGGTCAGCACGGGGGCACATGCAGAGCCAGCCCTGGGCTGGGCACGCGGCCATCTCCAGTGTTAAACCACAAAAGACATACTGAGGAACTGCCATTCACATGAATGGCCGTCCGTCTGTCTGTGCGCACTAGTCAGGCCAAATCCCCCTCGAAGTGGAGTTGCTGGGTCAGAGGGCACAGGTATTTTTAACTTTAATAATCACTGACAAACAGCCGCCCCCCGAAAGCTGTACTAATCCACGTCCCGGCCCCCACCATCACACCAGCCAGTGTCAACTGAGGGCTTCCTCTGCCAGGTGACGTTCTAGTCACTTCTCGTCTACTAACTCATTCCACCCTTGTGGCAATCCCACAATGCCCCAGGCAGGCACTGTTATTCCCCGTAGTACAGAAGAGGAAGAAATTAAGGCACAGAGATCCGTAAGTGCCGTGGAAGCCTGGCTGCTGCCCCTCCTCCCTATCTGTGCCCCCTGCCATGTGGCTCTGCGGTCCCTCCTACCCATGGCCAAGTCCTTCCCTAGCCCCATTGAGCGGGGCTCAGTCATATGACTTGCTCTGGCCAATGGAATATGGATGGGAAGAAGCGTATGCCAGGTGTAAGATTAGCCTTTGAGAGGCCTCCTTTGTTTCCGCGCGCCCTCTTATGCCTTTGCCAGTGCTGGGAGAACATGCCCTGGCCAGGCCGCTGCTCTCAGGAGCAGGAGAGAAACACAGAGCAGACCAGCTCTGCAGACCCATGGCATGAGCCGAGCTGCCCTGGATGCCCCCTGGATCCATGAGGACAAGCGGTTATTTTTGAAGCCGGTGGCTTTCGCAGGTGGTTCGTTACACAGCACTGTTGCCCAACGCTAGCTGTTACAACTGCCAAGAGTTATAGAGAAGGCAAAGGGCAGAGCCGGGATTCAATTCCACGCAGACTGGCTCCCACTCCATCCGGGAAGCAGCACTTCCCCAACTCTGACGGGCATCCACGGCACTTGAAGACCCGGTTCGGAGGCAGATTCTAATCAGGAGGTCTGGGGCAGGGCCCGAGACCCTGTATCTCTACCTAGCGCCCGGGTGAGGCCAGTGCTACCAGCCCACAACCAGGCTGGGCTGGAGACCACCTCACCACGACGGACACTGTCCGCCCACTCCCAGGCTTGGCATGACTTCTAGCAATCGTTCTCATCTTTGCCAAGGCAATGGTTGAAAAATGCAATCGTGTTGTTCTAATTATAATTCTTTTAATGAGTTCAACTATACTTCTTTTAATTTTTTAAATTTAATTAATGTATTTATTAATTTTTAAAGCAGACTCCACACCCAATGCGGGGCTTGAACTCATAACCTTGAGAGTTAGACCTGAGTTGAGATCAAGAGTCTGACGCTTACCCGACTGAGCCACCCAGGTGCCCCTACACTTGTTTTTAAATTTTTATTGGTCACTTACAGTTCTTTGGTTCAAGTGCTTTACTCACTTTCTGCCACCGTGTTTATCTTTTCATATTGATTTGTGACGTTCTCTATGTACACATAGCCCTTTACTTGTCACTAATATTGAAAATATGTTTGTATTTTAATTGATTGAATTGATTTTTTTGCTTTTGCTTTTGCCAGATAGAGGTTTTCGGGTTTTTTGCACAGGCAAATCTATCCATCTTTTCCTTTATGGTTCTGCATTTCACCCTTGCTCCTAGGACACAAAACTATTTGCCCACGTGGCTTCTGTAACTCGGGGACAAACATCTGTTAAGGCAATTTCCACGAAGAAAATAAGGGGCACCAGAAAGACGCTAATGAGACCGGGAAGAGGCTCTGAAACCGGGAAGAGGCTCAAGCCTCTGAGAGGCTCTGAAGAGGCTCTCCGCCAGGGCGTTCTCATGGGGAAGTGGCCAACATGCCACCTGAGAGCTCCAGGGCAAGAACAGCTGTGGCCTAGACTCTGGAGAGGAAAAGACGATCAAAACACGCTCACCTGATACTTTCGGCAAGCAAGCCATTTTGAGAGCCTAGCAGGTGCCAGACGCCCAGGGTACACAAAAGTGAATGACATTCAAGCCTGGCCATCCCAA
Organism: Ursus maritimus; assembly: GCF_017311325.1. Lineage (NCBI taxonomy): Eukaryota > Metazoa > Chordata > Mammalia > Carnivora > Ursidae > Ursus > Ursus maritimus. The sequence goes on from NW_024425897.1 coordinate 19,787,794, forward strand.
GGCTAATGCGGGGGTGACGGGTGGCATGTAAGCAGGTAATGACATAACAGGGCAACTGCTCTGATGAGAAAGGGGTGCCATGTGCTGACAAGATATCAGAGACAACATTTAACAAAAAGATCAGAGAAGGATGAACGGTAGACTCAGGATAACCTGCGTGTGAAGGCATTTTACACAAGCACGCATGCACACACGCATACCAATGCTTACGCATATGCATGCACACTTAGGCCTATTTATGCAGAGAAAGTTCTGGAAGAAAGAGCTAACAGTGGTTATATATGGGGGGACTTACCTCACACATCCTGTCGGACTTTTCTAAACTACTGGGATTTTTTTTTTTTTTTACCACAAAAAGTTAATTATTTGTCTAACAATCACCACCCACCCCCATCTCCTTGTGTGCTGCCTTGTTCCAAAGGGCAAGTGGGGTGATTCCATTTAGATGGGTTTTATTCACTTTGCCTGAGTCCTCAGAAAACCCAGATGGATGGGTTTCCACTTATCTTTCCAGAACACTCTGGGTGGGGGACATTCCCATCCAAGCCACCAGACTTCAGTGCTGGAGCCCCTGAGGCTGATCTCTGAGGATCCTTGCGTTGCCTCAGTCCCTAAGCCTAATCAAATGATTCCTCATCCCCCCACCTCTGCAAGGTTCTCACCATTCTCGCCACAGAGATGAGGCAGGTGAAGATACAAGCCTAGATCTCTCTGATAGTGAACGTGAAACCCTGCTCCATACTACATTTCCTGGTCCTTCCAGCCTCGGCTCCCCCATCTGTAAAATGGGGACGCCTGAACTTGGGTAAACGGCCTCTAGATTCCCTCACCGCTGTGCCGACTGACAACTTTGCGAAACTCCATCCCTATCCCTGGTCAAAAGAAAACCACCGACAAGCGTTTCTAAAGTTAAATGTACCCATTAGACTCTTCTCTATTAAAGAACACATCCTTCCTGCTTACTTGGTTCTAAAATAGCCGACCTTTTATGAGATAAAATTGACAGAGGTCAATAAATGCTGTTGTTTGGTTTTTAATGTACTCACTTGACAAAAATAAAAAGTTGGCAGCACTGATTTGTTTCTCCAATCTTCTTTTTCTTTCTTTTTTTTAATCTGGAGAGTCTATGGGCCGCACTGTGATTTTATGTCAGGGTGCCTAGTGCCTGATGACTCCAGGGTCTCAAGAGGCCACGTTTGAGAAAAACCAGACCACTGCTGTGTGCTGAGCAGGGGGTCACACACCTCCCCCGGTCACCACGCCCTGCTCCAGGGTACGGTGCACCACGGACCCCCCGCCTGCCTTACGTGTGGTTACCACGCCTTCCTCACTCTTGATGGGACACGCTCACCTTTTCTGACTTCCGGGGGCAGCGGGATGGTATTTACCCATTTTATTGGGCTGGGTTGCTGTTCATTAGTTGGCGGATTTGAGTGGGTTCCCTGTTTCTTGAGGATAATTCCCTTTAATTGGTACTCACTTCCTTTCCCAACTCCACGCTGACTCATGATGTGTGTCGGGCAGCTGGCTGGGGAGTCAGGGAAGGAGGGAAAGGTAGGGCTGGAGGGGTGCAGCCTCCCCAGCACCAAAGCCGGAACCACACTGGCGCAGGCTCTGGCTCCTGGGGCACCTGTGAGGCCCAAGCACCAAATCCTAAATGTTTCAGGCTTCATGGGGAGTATCGGTCCAAGGTCAGACACAGCACAAATGAGAGGACAGACTCTGGGGGGAAAGAGGACATGGAATCGATCCTGACAATCTCAGGATCCCCCCTGGTGAATTCTGGGGGACAGAAGGAGGCGAGATCCCAACTCCAGGTAAACGGAAGAGTCAAATCCTTGGCCTCCACCCTTTGAAAAATGAGACAGTCACCCACAGTTCAGAGGTTCTGCTGATCGGGGGGCCAGGAAACCTCAGAGTTTCGTGAGTTCTAAGAGGTCGATCTTAAGGGCCTCAGTTTCCCTGCTTCCAATATGGGGGCTTCCTTTTTTAAAAAATATTTTATTTATTTATTTGGGAGACAGCAAGAGAAAGAGAGAGAGAGCATAAGCAGAGGGGAGGGACAGAGGGAGAGGCAGACTCCCCACTGAGCAGTCCCGATGCGGGACTCAATCCCGGAACCCTGGGGTCATGACCAGAGCCGAAGGCAGACACTTAACCGACTGAGCCACCCAGGCGCCCCAAAATAAGGGCTTCTGATACAGTTCTCCCTACAGCACAGCACCCAGTGCTAAATGGGCCAACTGGACAGAAAGGATGCTGGAAAGGGGACATGAGAATGAGAAGTGATGAAGAGACCTGGGCTCTCGCCTCAGGCCTCAGTTTCCCTAACTGTAAAATGGGGGCAGAGGACACCTGCTCCTTTCTCTTTCACTCATTTCTTCCTTCAGTAAACAAACAGAGATGTGTTCTGTGATCCCACTGAATTTCCCTTCAAGCCTCACCTTTAGGGGAGGAAACAGGTTCAGAAAAATGAAGTGATTTGCCCAAGGTCACCCAGTGAAGGAGCTGGGCCACAAAGAGGTTTACCATCCAGCACAATCATCAAGGAAGCCCTCTCTACACTTCTGTTTTCCATAATTCAGAGCAACGCAGCCCAGTGGGACGAGGCCCCCTCCCCATGCTGGGCCTCCCCTCTGTGCCTCCTTCCTAGCTAGCATGGAGGCAGAGATGCGTCATGCCCTCTTGGCTTCCCTAAGCAGGGCCAAAAACATGTGTGAGTCAGCAGAGAATGGGTCACCAGATTTCAGAGCCACAGAGCTCTAGTTCCTTCCATGGACAATAACTAGCCCACCCTGTGGCCTCCTCTCCCTGGGAGCCTGCCCAGATTAGCCCCACCCAGCTCCTGTGCCTGCAGCAAATCCCCTCCTCACAATCTCTATCTGATACCCTCCCAAGTACCATAAAGCATCAAAATGGTGGTGTCCTCAGTATCCTGTATGTCCCCAGGACCTGCAGGAATTAATACATGCCAGCAAAATGGATGGGAGCAGTGGGAAGGTGGAAGGGGGGGACTTAGGGTTCACTAAGAATCCTAGCATAGCTTTAATCCAGTGCCTAAGCCCTGCTGACAAGGCTTTAAGGCAGATTTTCCCCACTCCCACTGACTCGGGTTACCGTTCTGCCACTCTCTGTCTCCCCCACTGAATGGAGACCTGCCTTGCTCAGCTCTGTGTCCCCAAGGCCAAGTACATCAGGTGAGTGAATGAATGAATGGGCACAAGCCCCGGTACAGGGCCTGAGAAGGGTACCATCCAACCTCCCAGCCAGAGCACATCCTCAAAATGTGAGCCACAGACAAGGAAATGGGAGCCCAGACAGGCAGGAAGAGTCACAACAGCTGATCATGACTACCAAGCATGGAGCACTTGGCTCCATACCAACTATCTGGCCAAGCCAACTTTCCCCTGGACCAGGTGGGAGGAGAGAAAGAAGGAGCAGAGCCCAAGCAAAATACTATCTGGGTCTACATGAATTTAGGGATCCTGGGTTTTCCCACTGGCCTAGAAGCCAGGCTCAGTCCTGCTGCCCTGGTTCTGAAACAGAGGCAGGAGGCTGGCACCCATGGGGTAAGCCACAATCAAGGAAGTGAGAGTTTCTCTCTTAAACAGCTATCACCAGCCTTCTGACACAAGGCGAGGTGGGGATGGTTGGGGGGGGGGGGGCTGCTCCGCAGAGATGGAGGCACTGGGGCCTGGGTGGCAGGGATCTGGTCTCTAAGTGTAACAGAGGTACTGTCACCCTTGGCTGAAGGCGAGGGACTGGTCCCCATGAGCTGAGGGATGCTGCATTAGCCCCCACCCAACCAGGGACCTGGTCCAGATGGCTGTGCTGCAGCCTCAGAGGCGGGGAAACTGACCCCCAGGGAGCCAGGGGCACTGCCCTAGGGGGAGCCCGGCCCGGAGCCCGTGCAAACCCCTCCCCCGGCCGGTCCCGCGCGAGGTCCGGCCAACCCTTACCCGGTCTCGCGGATGGCGTTAGTGAGGTTGGCCCAAGCCACGGCCTCCGGGTGGCGGCCATCCACCAGGCGAAGCTGGCCAGTCTCGGCGTCCAGGAGCACCGAGCGGCTGCGGGAGTCGGGAGGGACCGGCCCGTTGGGCCCCCACTGGCGTCCCGAGATCGGGATCGCACCTGTCAGGCCGCTCAGAAACAGCCCGACCAGCAGGGCCAGCACCAGGGCCAGCGCCAGTGCCCGCGTCAGCGCCCGGGCCAGGCGGCCGCCCGGGGAGCCGTACATCGGGGCCGCCATGACGGCGCGGAGCGGGGCGCCGCAGCCCGGCTCACGTGACTTTACTCGGCTGCGGAGGGCGGGGCCGGCGTGGACAGGGGCGTAGGCGAGGCGAGGCGGGGAGCGGGGCTTGGGCGAGTCCTTCCGGGGTGGGCGGGGCCCATCTTAAAGGCCCACGCCCCACCCCACCGGTGCCTCCGTTCACCTACGCAAACTGCTTAACACACTTTACCCACAGCTGTTTATTTTTCAAATTGTCAAACCTTGAGAAAAGTTGCAACCGCGATAAATACCCATGTGCCTGCCATCAGTTGCTAATATTTTGGTATATTTACTTAATTGATCCAGGATCCACTCCTCACACCATACACAAATAGAAACCCGTGAAAGATGAGCATCTATGTGTAAAAAATAAAACTGCAAATATAGAAGAAAATATGGGGGAATTCCTCTGTAAGTTGTGTGTGGAAAAAGGCCTTCTAACTATGACTTAAATTCAGATGTAGTAAAAGATTAATACGTTGACTATATAAAATCTTCTGTAACTTTTGCATGTGGAAAACACCATAAGCAAAGTCAAAAGATAACTGACAAACCAGTAAAAAATATTTACAGCATATATCATAGGTAAAAAGCTAATATCATTAATATATGAGGAACTCTTTAAATTTGGGGGGGGGATGGAAATGTGAAAACCAGACAGAAAAATGGACATAAAATACGAACAAACAATTCATGAAAAAAAGATCTAAATATGATCCTTAAACTTACGGAAAATGCTCACTTCGTTGGCCATAAGAGAAATGCAAATTATAGCTACATTGAGAATAAAATTTCATAGAAATATACACCAGAAGTTTTGAATGCATGTGAAAACTAGTGGGATTGGAATAAGGTCTATAATTTAGTTAAAAGTGAGGTGTTAATGTCAATTTCCTGATTTGGATCATTATATTTCGGTTATGTAGGATGTTATCTTTGGGAGAAGCTGGATGAAGACTGCACAGAAACTGTACCACTTTTCAAAAAACTTGAAAAAAAATGACTTCTCACCCATCGGATTAGAAAAACTTAAGAAGCTTGACAACATACTCTCTTGATGACCCTGGGGAAATGGACACACATACATGGCTGGTAGGTGCGCTAAATGAAGGGGAAATAGGTAGTGTCTCAAAAAGCTTCACATGCATTTACCTTCTGATCCCGCAATTCCACCTAAATATTTGCACATAAGTTTGTTCACCGCAGCATTGTTCGTAATTTTAAAATACTGGAAACACCCTAATGCTTATATGTAAGAGAGTCATTGAGTAACTGGACCCGCCCCACAATGGAGTACTACACAGCTGTTAAAAAAGAGAATAGGGAAGTTTTCTATAAACTGGATTGGAGTGATTACTAAGTCATAGTGTTCATTGTAAAAAGCAAAGTGTGAAAAAGTATATATGGTATGCTATCTTTTGTAAGAAAGAAGGGGAGATAAAATGTACTTGAATCTTCTAATTTTTGCAAAGGAAATACAGGTGGGATAAACCCCAAACTACTGAAATTAGTTCCTCAAGGAGGTGGGTGAGAAAGGAGTAGAAGGGTTAGGAGACAGAATGACATGTCTATCAGGATATCTTTTTGTAGTTTCCTTTTTTAAAAAAAAATTCCAGTATCATTAACATACAGTGTTCTCTTTCTGTACAGTTTTGACTTTTGGAAATGTGTTGATATTTTGCATAGTTAAAAAACATTCAAATCAACAGTATGGGGAAAATCCATAAAAAGGAATGCTAGCAGAGACAAACAAAGTTGATTTATTTCAAATACATCACAGAACCACACTGCAGGAATTTTAAACTCCATCTCATGAGTTTGTTTTTCCAAAGTGGTATTCTGAAACGATCCTCTGTGTAGTGTGAGATTGAGCAAAGGAATAAATGTAATTCTGATTTGGGATCCAGGTTTGTCACCGAGAGACATACAGATACTGGAAAGCTAGAAGTCTCGGAAGGTCATTGTAGCAGTGGGCTGAATTGGAAGTATCAGCATGAACTCATGGTTTTTCAGATTTAGACAGAGAAATCTACATACACATTCCCCTGCTCTGTCCAATTTAGAAGCCCCAGGGGCAATGACACCCCAGCAATAAGGAGCACACCTTGTGCCCAGATCCACCAAAGTGAGTCGGGACTCCATGGAGAAAAAGCTAACTTCAGGGCTGAGCCACGGAACGTACAAGATGAGCCTGGGACATCTTGTGCTTGAAACCACAGAGCTACTCAGAGAAGGATGGAGCTATATCCAAAGGGCAGGAGCCTGCATGCAAAGGCTCCCAGTGGTTAAAACCAGGACACTTTGAGCATAATAATAGTGACTGAATTAAATAAAACCCATGAGGCTGAGCTAAGAACACTGGCACCTTGACCTTGGACTTCCCAGCTTTCTGAACCGTGAGTAATAAACGTGTGTTGGATAAGCCATGAGGTGCTTTGATATGGCAGCCCGAGTTGACTAATACACTGAATCGTATGGTAATTCTATGTTCAGTATTTTGAGGAACCGCCAAACCATTTTCCCAAGCAGTGGCACGATTTTACGTTCTCACCGCTGCACGAGGGTCCATTTTCTCCACATCCTCTCCAACACTTGTTATTATCTGTCTTTCTAAGCCATAGCCATCCTTCGGGGTGTGAAGTAATATCTCAGAGTGTTGATTCCCACTTCCCTAATGACAAACAATATGCTTCCAGGCCCTTTGTATGCCTATTCAGAGAAATGTCAATCAGATCCCTTGCCTGGTTTTTAATGCATTATTTTGCCTTTTTATTATTGAGTTGTAGCAGTTTTGTACGGATGCTAAATACAAGTCCCTTATCAGATAAAAGATTTGCAAAACTTTTCTCCGCAGGGGAGTTTGGAGCAGAGTAAGGCATGGTCTGATTTAGTATTTTGACAAGGTTCCTTTGTTTTGATTGGACAGGGAGGCGGTTTGAAAGGGTAGGTTGAAGGTAGGTGGTGGACAGTGAGCTTTGGGAGCATGGGGAGCCACAGATGGTGTTTGAGCTGGGGAGTGAAGACAGTGAGGAAGGCAGGGTTTGGGGGAGATTAGCCAAGAGGTAGAAAGTGGTTACAGTCCTGATGTGGGAAGCAGGCTGCTCTGAGACTTCCTGGCCTTGGAAGAACAGAAAGAAGGCCAGTGAAAGAGGAGAGAATGTGGCACGCGATCACAGGATGGTCCTTGATTTGCCCCAAAATGACTTTCTAAAGCTTCCAGGGTGCCCTTCCCCTACTCTGCCTACCCTTGGTGAGCTGGACCCAAGGGGGCACTCCAGCTCTCTTCCCATCCCTGGAAAGGAAGGAATCACTCCCTTGGCACTGTTACCTGTCATCACTATCATGTGTTAATCATAACCAGTGAACCCTTTCTGTTACCGAATCCTCACAGCTACCCGAGAAGCCCCCACTATTACTATTCCTATTTGGCAGATGGGGAAACCGAGACTCTAGTAGGTAAAATGACTTGCTTAGGTCATTTGAAATGTCAGAACAGGGATTTGAATTCAGCTCGGGGTGGGGGGTACTGTGGACGCTGCCCATTGTGCCCACCACCAGAGGGCGCACTCCACCAATTCCCACCCTTTCAGGTCTGATACCAACCATTTCCTGCCTCCCTCCAAATGGTATTGCAGGGGCCCTGGCTACAGACAGAAAGGGCCCTGTGTCTCCACTCCAACCCTCATTCGCTGGGCGGGGGTCCTTGGCTAAAGTGACATCACCATTCTGTGCCTCGGTTTGGCCATCTCTAAAAAAGAGCCGAGAATGGGACCTACCTCGTAGGGCTACCAGGGTTAAGTAAGAGCTGAAAGTTGGTGATGCTCGTCACTGTTACTCCTCAGCACTGGCGCCTTCTAAGTATACTGTACTTGTCTGACACTGCTCCACCGAGAATTCTGTGGGACGCTTCACACTGGCATTTGGTCCAAGTGCCCACTGTGGCCCGACCAACTGGAAGCAAGGGCAATAGCATTCTCATTAGCCACAGTGTTCGGTCATGGTTAGAGCATGGAGTTGGGGATTCAGACAGACTTGGGTTCAAATCCCAACTCTGTCATTTGCCGGCTGTGTGATCTTGGGAAAGCGACCTCACCTCTCTGAGCCCAGTGAAAAGGGGCTAATAATCATTTTTACCATATAGGCTTGTGCAGAGGTTTGTGCATCGTCCTGGGCACTACAGAAGCCTGGGAGTAATGGGACCCTCTCCCGTCCTGCCTCCTAATGCCACTTCCTTGTGCCCCCCAGAAGGGGCAGACCTCATGTCTCAGGATCCTAGCCTGTCCGCCACACCCTGGCCCCTATCCAGGTCCTCCCCTCATCACAGCCAGTTTCGACGTCCCCACCATCCAAGGCAGCTATCCATGCCAAGAAAGCAGGGCTCCCCAGCCAGAGAGGACACCAGTCAGGCTCCGCGATGCCCAGTCCGTGTTAGGCAGGTCCCCTGCTGTGACAGCATTGTCCCAGTGCAGGGCCTTTGAACCCCCCCATGCATCATGTGACACCCCCCCCATGGCCACCACCAGTCACCTTGGGTGTGCTGCGTGTGACCACGGAGCAATTCTGTGTTCCTGCAGACTCCACCCCTGATAACAACAGCCACCAGCTGAGCGCTTGGGAATCCCAAGCGTCTGATGTGCACGTAGGCCTTCAATCTTTGCAACAAGCCTAAGAGACCCAAGACCCCTGAGAGAACCAGCGTCCCAGAGGAGAGGCAACATCCCCCAGGGACTAACCCAAGTAAGTCCTGAGTCTGGCTGATCCAAGACGTACTTCTTATCCACGCCAAATCAGGGGTCCAAAAACGAGCAGGGCTCGCATGCACAGAGTCTCACCAAAACTGATTGCGCAATGCCCTTTTGTACTGGCAACAGTGGCGAGAGCCCCATGGAAAAATATTCAAAAGACGTGAGCCAGCAGTTCGTGAAAAGAAAATGCAAGTAGTGACTAGCCTCTGAAAATTTGCCAGCCTTGCCAACAGGGGAAAAAATACAAATTAAAGCAATGATGAGAAAGTAATCCCCCCCTCCCAGATTTTTTTCCCATTGGGTTAGCAAGAGTTAACAAAATTGTCAAAAATCAGTGCTGGTGAGCCTGCAGGGAATGGCTATTCGCTGATCGGACGTTGCTGGTGGAAGTGTGGACCGCTACAGCGTCTTAGGGAAATAGCTGCTGCTAGAGTCTCTTGACATTTAAAATACGCATGCCCGTCAATCTGCCTTCTGCTTTTGGGATTCTGTCTGATGGAAATAAAAGCAGCAGCACCAGAGGAAATGTCTGCAAGGCTGTTTATGGATGGGGGCAAAAACCCAGAAGCCCAGCAAGCGCCCACCCGTGCAGGAGTGTTTGTAAAGTTACGGTGCCTTTCTTTGTCCAACAGACTATTAAGCAGCTATTATAAAGAATGATTTTAGACTTAAGTGTCCTGGCATGAGGGACACCCATAAAATGTTATTAATTTTTTAAAATGCAAGTTACAAAATAGCATCAATATCGCTAATCTGTTTTTTATAAAAATTTAATGAAATCAAAGTTGGGATACCTATAGGCATATAGTTGCATGCACCTGCTCTTAACTGGTTGTCTGGAGCAGGGCAGGGGCAGGGTAGAGGGGTGGTGCATCCTTAGAAAGGGGTAGGAGGGCAGAATGAATTTCATCGTTTATTGAATGGGCTTTCAGACTTCAACAGCCATTCTTTCTGCCCTTCTGATAACAAAAGAAACAGATGGAATGATATCATGTGTAAAAACGCACACTGTGACTCTTTTCCCACCTCGCTCCTTGCTCTCGCCCAAGCAGTCCCGCTTCCTGGTTTACGACCATGAAAGGCATGGTTATATGTCAGCTTGGCTGGGCTATAGTCCTCGGTTGTTCCGTCAAGCTTTGAGCTAGTGGTAGCCGGGAAGGAATTTTGTAAATGTGATTAAAGTCCATAATCAGTTGATTTCAAGCAAATGAGGCTATCCTGATTCATCTGGGTGGCTCTGATCCGATCTTTCGAAAGGTTTTAAGAGCAGAGCTGACGCTTCCCCAAAGAAGAAATTCTACTCGTGATGGCTCATGCCCAAGACTTTTCCGCCAGCCTGCCCTCTGGATTTTGGACTCACCCAACCAGCCCCCAACAGTCTTGTAAATTCACTCCTTGCAATACATCACTGAGTCTCAATCTCCTCCTGGTTGTTCTTCTGGTTGAAGACTGGCTGACACCCTACCCTAGGAAAATTTTTTTCGCACATGTACCAGGAGACGTGCAAAAAGATGTCATTGGTAGCAGTACCCCTGGGAACAACCCACCTACAGCCATCAACAGAAAAACATCCCATAAACCCTGGCCCAGTCATGCAATGACGATGACACGGCACTGAAAACGTGTGAATTGAAGGCACATGGGACAAAAGGGTTGAAGGCCATGAACAGAATGGTATAGGAAAGAAATTGCAGAAGAATATAGAAAATACTGTTCGGGGCGCCTGGGTGGCAAAGCGGTTAAGCGTCTGCCTTCGGCTCAGGGCGTGATCCCGGCATTACGGGATCGAGCCCCACGTCAGGCTCCTCGGCTATGAGCCTGCTTCTTCCTCTCCCACTCCCCCTGCTTGTGTTCCCTCTCTCTCTGGCTGTCTCTCTCTGTCGAATTAAAAAAAAAAAAAAAGAAAATACTGTTCAATTTCCGTAGAGTTCAAAGACAGGCAGAGAATACTTAGGAATACTTATATAGTGATAAATACATACATGTGCATGTAATATATCTATAATATACATTATAACATATATATGTATACATAATATATAACAATATGTAACAATTTCCTATATTGTTATGTGTATCAAATAAAGTACATTAGAAATAAGACATATATGCATGATATGTATATTTCATATATATGTGAAACAAAAGAAAGTTTTATACATATGATGGGAGAATGATTTACACAGTCAAGTTGATGATAATTTCAGGGACTCCTAAGGTACTGATAAAGTTGTTTTTTAACCTGAATGGAGGGCATTTATGTGTTTATTTTATTATTTTAACTGTAAATAAATAACTATTTTGCCCTATTTTGCATATAAAATATAGTCCACAATAAAACATCTTAAAAGGGGCGCCTGGGTGGCTCAGTTGGTTAAGCACCTGACTCGATTTCGGCTCAGGTCCTGATGTCGGGGTCATGAGATCGAGCCCCGTGTCCAGCTCCGAGCTGAGCATGGAGCGTGCTTCAGATTTTCTCTCTCTCCTTCTGCTCCTCCCCCACTCAAGGTCTCTCTAAAAAAACATAAAAATAAATTTTCAACATTTTCAAAAAACAAAGCAAGCAAGCAGATAAATTATAAGCCTCCATCGGAAGAGGAAGCCAAGTGTATATGGAATATCTTGGAGGTGAACCAGATGTCCCCCAGGAACAGGAAGGCGTTCTGGAACATGATGGTCGGGAGGCACCAGGCAGAAAAGCACGGAGCTGGGGTGCACTGTTCTCTGGCCTCAGCCGTTCTTCTCTCAGTTCAGAGTTCTCAGTTCTGCACGTCGCATGTAATCTAAATCGCTTCCACGAGGCAGTGCTGGAGCTCAGGCGAGGACATTCTAGAACAGCAGATTTTCTCTCTCTGAAGGAGGAGGCGGCAATGGAAGAGGAGAAAGAAAAACAGAACGTGAAATGACCTCATGGCAACAGTTCCCAGGAGATCCCAGGAGATCCCAGAGACGTCCACCCTATCTGCTGTTGCCCGACCATTAAGGGGTTTCTCACTGTTGCACACTGTAGAGGTGGCTGTCTGGAACACTCGTGCACACAGCACGGCTCACGTCTTCTCTTCTTCACTTCAGAAACGCTCTGGAGCAAAGACGCATGTGTTTTTGTGGCTTTTAAGGTGGACAGCTATCAATTGCCAACTCACTTTCTAGAAGGATTATTCCAATGGAGACTCCCCCGGCAATGCCAATGAAAGCACTTCTGGTAATTGGCTGCCATGATAGGTAGTGAGTGCCACGTCCCTGGGGGGGTGTAAGTAGGTGTGATGTGACCATTTGCTCCCTCCTAGGGCTGCTAGGATCAAGAGGGAACTTGGACTGATTGCAGGTAAGACTTAGGCATCCTGAAGGAACTTTCCAAGTCTCTGGGCCTCTTTGGCTAAGACTGAAATTTCTGGTTCCCTGGTTCCTCTATGGCGTACCCCTTCAAGCCTTACCACTTCTGCTCACGTTCCCGAGGTACCTGCATTATTCCTGGAACTGCTGCCATGCCCTGGGCCTCCTGAACTGGGGTGTTGGGCAGAGCTGGCCTTACCTTTGAGTGATTCAGGATGCTCGGCTCAGGATGGTAAAGGGGACTCGCTTGAGGTCACACAGACTTAGGTGCAAGTCCCATCTCTGCCACTTCCCAGTGGGTGCCTTGGGGTTGAGTCCCTTTATGTCCTGAACTTCAATTTGCCTGCTCTGTGAAGTGGGGATCACTGTAGCCCTCACCCCATGGGGCTGTTAGATGGGACAAGCATGTGAACCCTCGCTGCAAATGTAAGCCTTCAATAAACAGTCCTTATTTATTTTTATTCATTTGGGGTTTGTTCATAAGGTGCTGAGGACGGGACCAGCCCGCATGTGCTGCTGCAGGCAGTTGTCCACCCAGTGGGATTTGAGGGTCCTTTTTCCTCCTGCCTCCAAAATATAACTCCCCTCTGTTGCTGTGCCCGCCAGCTAAATACACACCATCAGTCATCCATGGAGCAGGCGAGGGCAGCAGATCGTACTTTCCAGACCTAGTTACATTGAGAGCTCACGTATCACACACTCTTCCTATGACATGACTTTGACATATCTCCCCCTGAGAGGTGGGGTCTATTTCCTCTCCTTGAATCTGGATGGACCTGTGCCTATGGTGTGACACAGTGACACAGTGTCACTTCCACAACCAAGTCATAAAAGGCAAGGTGGCTGCTGCCTCGTCCCCTGGAACCCTTACACATAGCCTGAGCTGCCCCGGACCCTGGCTATGCCATCTGGGGAGTCCGGCTGCCTGTGGCCGCCATGCTCTGAGGAAGCCCAAAGACCAGCTCACGCAGAGAGACCCCATGCAGGTGCCCTGAGACCCCATGTAGAAAGAGGAATGTCCAGGCAGCTCCTGGCCGCCCCAGCCCAGCCACCGCTGGACCGTAAGCACATTAGAGACCCGCTCAAGGACCAGCCAGCTTAGCTCTTCCCGAATTCTTGATGGACAGAACCCCGATATATAGTAAAATGTGGTTGTTTTGAGGATGGCAAGCATAGATACCTGACACGAGCAGGAAATCCTTCATTCACAACCAACATTTCCATCTACTGTGTGTGTCAGACCGTGTGTCGGGTCCTTCTACCCGCGGCAATAATGATGACAGTGATAATAGTAATACCGGCAGCTTCCGTGTATCCAGCTGTTACAAGAACCGGACTGCGGGCTATGGGGTTTACAGGTATGATCTCAGTGCGTCCTGACTATAGTCCTGTGAGTGCCCTGCAGGTGCTGTTCTTTTTTTTTTTTTTTAAAGATTTTATTTATGAGCCTGATGTGGGGCTCAATCCCACAATGCCGGGATCACGCCCTGAGCCGAAGGCAGATGCTTAACGACTGTGCCACCCAGGCGCCCCCCTGCAGGTGCTGTTCTTAACCCCATTTCCCAGATGAGGACACTGAGGCTTAAAAAGATTGAATGACTTTTTTCCAAGGTCAAGTAGCCGGTAAGTGGCAAAGTTAGGATCTGAACCTGGATTGGGTGACTTCTGAGGTCCTCCTATGACGACTCTGTGATGTCAAAATGACCTTTCCCAGACTGGGAAATTGGCCCTCACCCAGAACACTGTCCACCAGAGCAAGAACCATGGGGGGGGGGAGTTGTGTCCCAGGCCCTGTTTGTCTCCCCTCTCTGTCCCCCATGATTCTTTTCCTACCTTGGAAAAGCCAAACCCTTGGCTCTTTCCTGGGATGTCCCAACACACATTCATGTCCTCCCCCGCCCCCCCAACTGCCCTGGGACACAAGGAGATAGTGATCCGCTCGCCCAGCTGACCTAGGATGGTGACATTGAGTTCCGATGCTGGCGGGGCCACCGAGTACCAGTCAGGGCCCCTCAGGGAAGGACTTTGGCTCCAAACTCAGCAATTTTGGAGCTACTTCCCAAAGCCGCGGGTGGCCTGGGGAGCAGCTGCTCCCAGAGCGGGCTCAGTCATTGCCCCACACAGACACGAGCTGTGGGCGCCCTGTGTTGGCTGCTGGTACGTGCATGCAGGTGAGCTTGGCCTTGGCCCTGCTCTGATGGGCTCCCCGCTGATGGGGGATCGGGCACGTCAGTCCCTATATTGCAGGATTCATGGAATAATGGCTGCAACCACGCTTCCATGGAGGGAGTATTTACTCAGCCACCAGGCATGGGGCCCAGGGCTTTACGCACAGTGTTGAATTTCATCTTGCAAGAACCACATGTGGTAGGTACTATTATCATCCCCATTTTTCAGGGAAGGAAAGTGAGGCTCAAAGAGTGTTTGCACAGAAACTACACGCTCTGAGATTCCGAATATAACATGCTCTGGCCACAGTGTCATGCGACCCGGAGTGGGGAACCAGAGGTATGCTCTCTTTGAAGGTAAGGACCCGGGAGGGTGGGGGCGATGGAGGTTGGCAGGGGAGGGCGGAGGACGGGCGTTTGAGCTGGGCCAGGCGCATGAGTAAGAGGTTTGTTGGGTGGAAAAGGAAGTGTGGCATCCTGGGCAGAGAGCTCAGAAGGAGCAGAGGTGCGGCCGGCCGTGTGTGAGTAGTAGCAGGGTGCTCGGGGAATGCGGAACCCTTCCCGGGCCAGGGCGGGAGGGGCTGGCGGCGGGGATACCAGATGAAGTCAGAAAGGGGCGCGAGGGCTGGACGCTGAGGGGCCCCGAACTCCCGCTGGGAGTGGGGCCGCCGCCTGCAGGTGATGGGGAAGCGGGGCGGCCGGAGAGCTGGGCGGAGGCGTCGCAGGGGCATTTGCAGGAGCCGGGGCGGGTTGAGCCCGGGAGGAGACGTCAGCCCCAGTTTTCCAGCCCGCTGCCCTGTCACCCAGCACGCGGAAAGACGGCGGGGACCCGAACCTCCCCAGAGGCTGGGAATCGGGGAGAGGGTACGAGTGCAACACCGACGCCGCGGTCTTGATCTATTTGCCATATTCTTCTTTTAAAAGCGATGCTACGAGTGGGAGTGCTGACCCTAATCAGGAGGTCTCGCGAACAGAGGCATTTCAGGCAGGACGCCCGATTATTTGTGGGTGAGGCAGGGCCTTTTCAAGCGCCCCTATCACCGCCGATTCCCAGAGGCATCTGGGAATAAAACCCCTAGTTTCATCCTCTAACTGCCCCCTCTCCGGCCTCCTGCTGTCTTTAGCCGTCAGGTTTTCTCTCAGCTTCTGCTTTAGCGGCACAAGCCGAACCGGCAAGAACCGCCGGACTGCAAGAAAGGAGGCAGTCCAGGGACCTCGCGGGAGCCTGTGCCTTTAAGGGAGGGGGCGGGCCCAGCCCGGGGGCGTGTTACTGGGCGGGGCCATTGAGGGCTGGGCCGGAGCGGGACCGGCCGGGGCAGAGCCTGGAAGTACCCTGGACTCTGCCACCGGCTGGGCCCGGGGATCGGCGGCGACGGGTGGGGGCAAGGTCGGCCAGCGCCGGCTGGCGGCGGGGGACCGGGAAGGCCGCAAGGCCCGGCGGGGTCGAGGTTCGGAGTTGGCGGGTCCGAGGCCCGGCGCGAGGTAAGGGGAACCTCCTCGTCCGCCAGGGCGCCGCCTGAGGGCCGGGCACCCGGACTTCAACTTCTCAACATCCGTCCAGGATTGGGAAACAGCACGTTGACGTTCCCGGGGTCTCCTACCTAGAAAGTGCAGCCGCAGATGGGGTTGCAGCCCCAACTTCCTGTACTCGCCGCTTCCTAGCAGGACTGCAGATCTTCTGAACGTAGGGCTCCGGACAGGCGCACAGAAGGCGCTCAATAAATGGTCCCTTGGGAATGAGTGCCAGAAATCGGCAGCAGAGAGGAAGGAGGCAGACCGGAGATGCAGGCATTTATTGAGCTCTTATTGTATGCCCCGATGGGCCAGCATTTGTCTCCATTTTGCAGATGCGGAATCAGAAGCTCAGAGAGGTGAAGTGACCTCCCCGAGGCCACGCAGCTCCTAAGTGGCTGTGACTGAATTGGAAACCTGGAGTGTCTGGTTCCAAATCGGTGCCACGTTCCCGGAAACAACAGGAGAGGGGAAAGTTAACAGGTGAGAAAAGAGAGCTGGGACAGGCCTTTTCTGCCTCTCCTTTTCCTTCTCTTCCTCTGGAGCCTCCTCCCCACTCCTGCCCTGTCAGGGCGTTGAGAAATAGCTGCGCAAAGAATTACCGAAAAATAACGTGTTCTGGAGACGTTGTTTCCGTTGGTGGCAAAACCAAAACACGTTCATCTACAACCTGTAGCAGAGCCGAAAGAAGGCAATTGGTGCGCCAAGGACTTGGGCTTTCTCCCAGTTTGATTTCTTTGGAAGGATTGAAGCTGGTTTCGTCCTGGTGTTGAGGTGAAAGGCAGGTGCTAGAATCCAGCTCAGCTCTGCTGCTAACATGCTGTGTGGTTTTGAGCAATTCACTTCCCTCTGGGCCTTGATTTCCCCATCCGAGGAGCTGCTGTTGGCTTTGTGACCTCCTTGCCTTGTGGCTTTGGGCAGGTTAGGGAACTCCTCTGAGCCCAGCTCCCTCCTCTGCAAGACAGGTGGGGGGGGGCAATGACATCATCTCCACGGTTGTCCCAAGGACTGGATGAGAGAGGTGAGGCGCAGTGGCTGAGTGAGGACGCAGACATGGCTCTGTGCCCGGGTTTGCTCGTCTGTAAAATGGAAATAATAAGAATACCTTCTCTTGGCCAGTTGCGGGAATTAAATGAGGTCATCTGTGATAAGTGCTTAGCTCATTGGAAGACACAGAACAGCATTGCTTAGTCGTCTCAAATTGGTGGCCCAAAGGCCACGTCCACCCTCAGAAGTATGTTTTTGTTGTTCTGAGCCAAGTCCCCACCACTGCCCACTTCCTGTATTGATTTCCCCCAGCTGGGTCCCCCGAGCTGAGATCTCCTCCGGAGTCCCAGGATTCCTCCTTCCAGCCCCGATATTCCAGTCTCAGGCTAGGGGGTGGGTGTGGTGGGAGAGGCCTGCGTCTCCATGGAGACACTATGGGGGTACTTAGGAAGAAGGGCATAGCTGATCTGCATGCTGACTGAGTGGGGGCCCTGGGGCCCTCCAAAGAGCCTCCATCCAGAATGAGTTTCTACACTTGGCTTTCCTTTGGTGGGGTGAGTGGGGAGGGCAGTTCCTCAACGAAAAAGTTTTCAGTCCCTTCCTGCTGGGGCCTAGGCTCTTTGGTGACGCTGTCCTTCCTTCTCACCTCACTCTCTGCAGGCCCCTGGAGTGCCTGGCTGTTTGGAAGTGAAACACTGCGGAAGGGAAAGCGGAGAGTGAGGGCCAGGCTCCGCGGGGTCTGATGGCCGGCAGACAGCTGTATCTGCACCGGGTGCTGAGTTTGCTGTGTGTGGGGCTGCTGATGGTGGCGACAGTGTCTGGGGCCAGGGGCCCATTTACAGGGGCCCACATTGGCCCCCAGTTTTCAGCCTCAGGTGTGAACCAGACCCCCATGGAAGATGTGAACATCCAGGTAGGAAGCTGGCATCAGGTGTGGGTGCATTCAACCAATCAACAAATATTTACTGAGCATCTACTATGTGCCAGGCACTGAGCTGAACCCTGGGGTATACCAGGGAACAATACAGACAAAAATTCCTGCCCTCATGGAGCCAACAGTCTTCTGGGAGGACAGACAATGGAGCAAACATGTACATTTCAGGTGGTAAGATGTGAAGTGTTTTGCAAATGACCTCTTCGGGTGGGAGCTGTGAGTGGGAGGGTGTATTTCCAAATATTTCAGAGTGGGTGGTCACAGGTGGCTTCTGTGAGGAGATGACCTCTGAGCCAAGCCCTGAATGGAAAAAGTAAGTCACTTATACAGGCATCTGGGAAAATCTGGAAAAAGAACTTTCCAGGCAGAGAACAGCAAGTGCAAAGGCCCTGAGGCAACAACAAGCTTAGTATGTCCCCGGAGCAGTGAGGAGGCCAGAATGGCTGGAACAGGGTGAGTGAGGGAGAGGATATTAAGAGATGAAGATGGAGAGGTAGTGGTGGCCAGATTACAAAAGGCCTTAGGGGCTGAGGCTAGGAGATGATATTTGTTTACAATAGTTGGGAGCTCGTGGAGAGTTTTAAGCAGAGGGATGTCAAAGTCTGATTTATGTCTTTAGAGGAGCTCTCTGGCTTCTCTGGGGAGAATGGATTGAGAGGAGTGAGGGTGGCAGCAGGGAGACCCGTGGGGGGCTTTGCAGCTATTCTAGGTGAGTGGTGGTGGTTGTGGGGAATAGGAAAGGAATGGAAGGATTTGAGATAAATGTTGGGGGCACAATGAGTGGGACGTACTGATGGATTAGAGGAAAGGGCATAGTGGTGGAAGAAAGGAGATTTCTGGGGAGATAATGGTGCTGTTGACTTAGATGTTCGGAGGGAGGAGAAATGGGGACCCTTGGGTGAGAAGCAGGAAGTCTTCTTCCCATAGGCCATTGAGACAGGCTGCAGGGACTTGAATCATGCCATCTTGATGTCTGTAAGCAGAGGAGAGGTCATGGTGGATCCCAAATTAAAGACTGAAGGCAGGGGACTGCTCATGATGACCCCCCGGAGTCCCCTTCACCTGCAGAGGGCTGGGGTTCCCGCCCTCCCCTGTTCCCAGGGGAACGGAAGAACACATCACTCCCTCTTGCACTGAAGGGCTGAGAGTTTTTTGTGCCCACGCCAACTTAGCGTGGCTGCAGAGTTCGTTCATGCTCACCTTCTGAGGCTGACCGGATAATTACACCCATTTTACAGAAGGGCAAGTGGTTTATGGTTACTGCGGTTATAAAATTCACTGCTACCTCTCCAAGGAGGGGCATGCTCCCCGGGGGTAGGAAAACTGCAGTAATCTGTGGCTTGTGCCAGATAATCTCTGAGTTCCTGAGCACTCAGGCCAGCCCTGTGTCAGGCTCAACAAATTCTCCCCTAAACCCCTCGAGATGGATATAAACATCTCTGTGCTGAAGTGTAGGGAGGGGAAACTGGCCAGAGCCAGAAGAGAGCCAACTATTTTCCCAGGTGTCCTTAAGTGACTTGGGGAAGAGGATGAGAAGGGAATGGGGAGGAGGTGAAAAGTCCCCCACCCCAGACTCAGAGCAGGGCCACTATAACTGTACCACCCCACGGCAGAGAGCTGGGGACAGGTGCTGGTGGGCCTTGGGGCAGGGCATGACCCCCTTGGGATGGGGGCTAATTCGGGGGCTGGAGGCTGACTTGGGGGACCTGATGTGCTGGCTCACTCTGCTGTTGGGGAGACAAGCTGGGGTGGGAGCGTCTCCCTGCATCCTCCCTGGCTGACCCTGAGGACGGGGAGGAGGGAAGGAGGGCAGGCAGGAAGAGGAGGCTACCCCTGCCCAGTTGGGCTGTTTCCCCAGGAAGTTCAACTAGTAATTTTCAGGCAGAGCTGAGTCTGAAACCAGCTAGCAATGGTGGGGTGTGTGCCCTTGGGCACGTCACTTCGCCTGTCTGTGCCTCAGTTTTCTGATCTGTAAAGTGGAAAGAATCGTACCAACCTCCTGGGGCTGTCATGAAGACTGAGTGAGATGGTGCCCAGCACAGTGTGTGGCAAAACAGTTATGAGGACCTACTGTGTGCCCGGCACTGTGCAAGACTTTGGTGGGAGAGGTAGACACGAAACAAGTCTATGATCCTACAAATAACTGGGGATTTCAAAACACGTAAGTGCTTAGAAGGAGAGGACCTGGAGTGATGAGAATTTATAACTGGGGGATCCACCCTACGCTGGAAGCAGTTAGGGAAGGCTTCCTGGAGGAAGCATCTGGGGGAACTAAGGATTGGAGGATGAATGTGGATTCACGGGGACAAAGAAGGAGTGGGGTACCAGGCCGAAGGGACGCCAGGTGCCATAAGTACAACAGGCTCAGTGTTGCATCGGCAGAGAGCCACTGAGCAGGGTTTGGACGATGGCCAGAGGGCTCAGAATCCAGAAATCTCACCCCCTGCGTGGTGTTGGTGGAAGTTCACAGAGGGCTGAAGGATCTTGGAGCCGCAATCTGACAAAGCGGTTTCTTTTGAAATTAGGGTGAAATATACATAACCTAAAATTCACCAACATAACCTACAGTTCTCCCTCGGCGAACCATTTCTCAGCGCACCGATCAGTGGCGTTAGCACGTTCACGCTGTTGTACGGCCGTCACCGCCATCCGCATCCAGAACTTTCCCATCTGGCAAAACCGAGACTCCATCCCCAGTAAATAAGAACTCCCCACTTCCTCCTCCCCCAGCCCCTGCTTTCTGTCTCTATGGATTTGACCAGCCCAGACACCTCCTGTACATGGAGTGAGTGGGTGCTTGTCTGTTGCTTTGTGCAGTGAGCGTGGCATTCCCTGTTGTGGTTCCCCAGAAGGTTCACCCGTGTTGTAGCGTGTGTCGGAGCTCCCTTCCTCTGAAGGCTGAAGGATGGTCCGCTGGATGGAGATGCCAACTCTGGCTCATCCTTTCATCCATCAGGGACCCTGGATTTGGTTCTAACCCTTCTGCTGATTGCGAACAGTGCCGCCGGGAACGCGGGTGTGCGTGTCTTCTCTCCGAGACCTGGCTTTCCGTTCTGTTTTTGGTATAAACCCAGAAGCGGATCTACTCGCTCATAGGGTCATTCGATGTTTTTGCCACTTTTACTGAGATAGAATTGACATCTAGCACTGCGCTAAGTGTAAGGTGTACAGCCAGCATAACGACTTAACCTACATCTATTATGAAATGATGACAATAAGCCTAGGTCACAGCTCTCTTCTCAGATTTAAACAAGAAAGGAAAAATGGTTTTTTTCCCTCATGATGAGAACTCTTCTGATTTATTGTTCTGACGGCTTTCCTACTCACCAGACAGCAGCACTCACTGGTCACCGTGCGGTGTGTTCCATCGCTGGTGACTAACTCTCTTTTTGAATTTTCGGGGAACTGCCTTGCTGTGCTCCGTGGCTCTTGCACATGGCCACCAACGGTGCACGAGGGCTCCGTTTCCTCCCCAGCCCAGCCCGATACTTGCTAGCTTCTGGCTTTGTTTGCTTTGTATAGTAACTATCCTAATGGGAGTGAGGTGGTATTTACAGAGCTTTTCACAGAAAGTTTGAGAAGGGGAGGGACCTTTCAGGTGGGGGACAATGCCTGAGCAAATGCGTGACAGGACAAAGGACCAATGCCCATTATATAGAGAGCTCCTACAGGTCAATGAGAAGAAGCAAACATTCCAGCTGAAAAAACTGGCAGCTCAAAGGAGGAATGCAAATGACCATGAGAAGGGCGCTGAGAAGTACTCAGGGACTTGTAGGGACTTGTCGTTAAACAGCAAGAAGACTCCTACCACATCAGCCTGGACAAGACTTGGTGGCAGGTCCAGGTGTGGGATCCCATTTGCCGTTGGCTGGTGCCAGCGTGTCTCAGCAAGCCTTGGGGGAGTGTATTTTGGCAAAACCCATCAGATGTTGAAGATATTTGTCCCTCTGCAAGAGGTGCTGTCGGGGCCCTGCCCATGTCCTTCAGACACTACGTTTTGGTGGGCTTCTGTTGACTTCTAGTTGCCAGCATCTTTTTCCAGAACCTTCTATAAACATGGTGGGCAGGACGTGCTAGGGATCTACCACCTACCCACCACGCCCAGCGTCCTCGCCCGATGACTGATGAGAGTTGGTGTATAAATACCGCAGCTCCCTTGCCCCTGGAATTACTAGCCCAATGTGGACAGTTCCAACCCGGCCTTGCTGGTTTCTTTCCCTTCCTTCTCCCACTGCCCCACTGTGGTGATTATATTCCATACACTTCCCGTACTTACTCACTCATAAATCCTTGCCTCCGGGTTGCTTCTGGAGGAACCCAGACTGCGATGCACTCTGACTCAGCACTTTCACTTCTAGAATTCTCTCTCTCCAAATATTCTCATATGTACTCAGAGAGTCACGTGCAAGGATGTTCATTGCTGGTTATACTGAAAAATCAGATATACCCATATGCCCGCCAGTGGGGAAATATTACCCACTGCCCCCGCCCCGTATCATTCAGGGCATGAAATACTCCACTCATGTTAGAAAGACTCGACAGGGAGCCCACGAGGAGTGTGATGGGCAGGGTTCTAGACCGTCAAACCAACCCTAGAAGCTCAATTCCAGCCCTGTCTACCCCTGAGTGGACCCCAGGACACGGCTTTAGTCTCCTTATCTGTATATGGGGCATAACAATAGTGACTTCCTTGCAAGACTGTGGGACAGATGACCTGAGATACATTTTAAGCTCCCAGCCCTGTGCCTGGCACATGGAAACAGCGTACTTTCGCTTCGTCACCTTCATCATTACGTGTCCCAGTATGTTAATACGTGGCATACATGGGAAGTGGTAAGAGCAAATTGTGGGGACAGGAGATTTAGGGTGGATCCATTTCCGTAAAACACAACCAGCCGTATGATAGGATGTGTGTACAAGGTCATGCTGGGGACTCCGGAAACTGATCGTGGTGGGAACTTCAGGGAGAGGTGGGTTTATGGAGGGCAGGGCAGAGAAACAAATTCATGACTTGTGTAAACATATCTATTTAAAAAAGTTAAAGTGTGCAGTGGGCACTTGGAGGGTGTGGGGGGCTTAGGGGTCGGGCTGAAGGAGGGGTCTTCAGCTACTTAGATGGTCCTGGTCCAGCGGCCCTCGGGGTGTCGACCCCTGATGTCCTCCTCCCTCCCTCCCTGCAGTGTCGTGACGTGTGTGGCCTGAACGTCTCTGCCCGTTGCGACTTCATCCGGACGACCCCCGACTGCCGCAGCAAAGGGGGTTATCTGAACTACCTCGAAGGCATCTTCTGCCACTTCCCCCCTAACCTCCTCCCTCTGGCCATCACCCTCTACGTGAGGCCCTGCCCCAGGCTGGGGTGTGGGGATTGGGGGGGCCGGGGGGCAGAGTGAGCGGGGCTGGTGGCCCAGGCTGGACTTGACGCTCCCCCCCACCCCCGTACCTCTCTCCCAGGCTTTCTGGTTGCTTTACCTGTTTCTGATTCTGGGAGTCACTGCGGCAAAGTTGTGAGTGTGGCTTTGGGCTCCCATCCAGCTTATAGATGGGGAGGGAGTCCCCGGGAGGTTGACATTGGGGTGACCCCGTGTTTAGGGGGAGGATGGCCGTGAAGGCACACCCTGTTTGCTGTTTCTCCGTAGTTTCTGCCCGAACTTGTCAGCCATTTCCACCATGTTCAAGCTCTCCCACAACGTGGCAGTATCCTTTCGTCCCGGGCCTGCACCCTGGAGGGTGGGAGGGCAGTGAGGGGGGAGGCTGGGAGACTGGGGGGTGGCTCGCGGCCCAGGACAGGTCTGGCCAGGCCGGGGCCCCTGCTCTGTGTCCCCTTGACGTGCTCCCCCCATGGCGTCACCTTCCTGGCGTTTGGGAATGGCGCACCCGATATCTTCAGCGCCCTGGTGGCTTTCTCGGATCCGCGCACAGCTGGCCTGGCCTTTGGAGCGCTGTTTGGTAAGAGCGGCCCCGGGGCAGCAGGGGTGGGCGGGGGGGGGGCAGGGGGGGGCAGGGCGGGCTGAGCTCACGTTTTCTCCTCCAGGTGCGGGCGTGCTGGTCACCACTGTGGTGGCCGGTGGCATCGCCATCCTGCGCCCCTTCACGGCCGCCTCCAGGCCGTTTCTCAGAGACATTGTTTTCTACATGGTGGCCGTGTTCCTGACCTTCACCGCACTCTACCTCGGCAGGGTCACGCTGGCATGGGCTCTGGGTGAGCCGCTGCAGGGCTGGGCGGGTGGGAGATGCTGGGGCACACGAGCAGGTACCAGCAGGACACAGTTCCGAGTGAGGGAAACCCTACTCAAGCTGGCTTGAGCCAGAAAAGGGAATCTGTGGTTCCAATAACCACGGGGGGCGGCGGGGAGCCTGGGGTGATGTTCTGGATTTTCGCGGGGTCCCGTTTTAACAAGCACTGTAGCCAGGCTGCTGACTGGGGCCGTCAGCGTCCCTGCAGCATACACACTCCTCGAGTGGTCCAAGTGACATGGACAGAGGCACAGTTCACAGAGGGTTCTGGAAACCCACAAGGGATGCTGAGATGCAGAGACATCTAGGGATCAGCAGCCGTAGGAGCCCCTGAGAGGCAAGGGGATGGGGCTGGACGTCAGCGAGGACTGAAGGCCTAGACCTGGTGCCATCCAGCACAGGCGACAGTCACAGAGGGTCACAGGTCCTGCCAGAGACAGGACACCACAGCAGCGAGGCGGCCTGGAAAGGCACCACAGACTCTCTCTTGCTGCCTTCTGATTTGTCATCAGGCCCCTTTTCGCCACACCCAGTGCCGCCAGAGCTCAGGGGCTGCGGTCTGCGGGGCTCGGCTTCCCAGGGCACAGAGCAGGACACCAACCCTTAGCACTTGGATCAGGTCCTGGAGGCCACTGTCTGTGCCAGGTGTTACCTCTTTGATTGCCCAGTTATGGAGGGCAGGAAGGAAAAGCAGGGTGGTGGGGTGGGGCTGTAGGAAATGGCCATTTCCCTCCTGGTCCTGGGCTAGGCTAACACAGACCGCCACCGGCAGGCACCAGCAGCAGAACGGGCAGTACTTGCTCTCTGGGGCTGTGGCCAGGATGCCACTTGGTGACGGCCTGCACCCTTGTCTGCAGGTTACCTGGGCTTGTACGTGTTCTATGTGGTCACTGTGGTTCTCGGCACCTGGATCTACCGATGGCAGCGCAGGAGATCCCTGGTCTACTCCATGCCGGGTACTCCAGGTAAGCGTCTGAACTGAGTTCCCAAGAAAGGCCAGTGGGGGCCGGCACCCTCTGCGCCTTTTGTGACTACCTTACGGCTCCGGAGGCCACCATCATTGTCCGTCTCCTCTTGGTACTTTTCCTACTTGTCCTGCCAGGATCCCACCTGCATGCTTTGGCTGTGCTGGTGAGGACTTATCGTCTGCTTGTCCGGTTTCACTAGCTCTTCCTCCTCCATGCTGTCTCCAGGGCAACATCTGTCTCACAGCTGTCACTGCTTATATCCAGTAACGCTCCCCACTGCCCTCGGCTTCGAACCCAAATGCTTCCGCATACACCGATATGTGCGCACACAAACACACGTAGCACACACATGTACAAATCCACACGTACACAAATACATGCACGCACATACCTGCACAACACACGGTCGTACAAATATACACATACACAAATACATACACATACATAGAGCACAGGTACGCAACACGCATACGTACATATACACATACCTGTGAACACCCAGGTGCTGGTGACTCCCCCTACAGGAAGTCTGCCATGATTTTTCCTCTCCTCCCCCTGTCAACTGAGCCATCACCCCTGTGCTGTCTTCTAGACCCATCATAGCCCATCAGGCTAGAGGAAAAGGGGGCATGAGGCCTGGAGAGGGGCCCAAGGTCACACAGAGGCAGGACTAGAGCTAGCAACGAGGAAGACCATTTTCCTTTTAGGCCCCTCTTTGCTGGGCTGAGGCTGTAGCATTCCTGAGGACTTCCAAAAAAAGTTTCAGACTGGAAAAGAAAAATATGGTGGGTTCCAAATTCTGAAAAGTACAAAATCGAAGTCAGCAAATGTTCGAGTTAACGTCTTCAAATGCCTTTATTAAATTTGGCTTTATACCTACATCATTACATCTGAGGATGTGTTTTGAGTTAGACTTTCTTACTTGGTAAGAATCCTGAGTGTGCATAGGGATTGCTGGGAAATCCAAGGTCCAGAGGGCCTAGACACGTGTACCCTGAAAACAGCCCTGTCCCGCAGGTGTCCTACCGGGGAACCGTGTGACGGTGCTGGGCGGGGGGTGTCTGGGCTTCCTAGCTGGCTCGTGTGAAACACCCCTCTCTCCTACAGAAATTCTCTCGGATTCTGAAGAGGAGCCCGTGTCTTCCAACAGCTATGACTACAGTGAGTGCGGACTCTGTGCCCGGCGGGGGTGGGGTCCCAGGGCAGGGCTGGGGGTAAAGAGGTGGGGAGATGGGGCCATCGATGCCCTCTCACTGCACAACAGCTGAGCCAGACCCTGGGCTTTTCCTTCTTCCTGAGGGTTGGGAGGACCAGGGGGCCGGGAGAGGGTCTTCTGGAGGCTGAGCCAGCCCCAGACACCTGCCCCTCTCCCCCTTGTACACCCAGGTGAAGAGTACCGGCCGCTGCTCTTCTACCAGGAGACCACGGCTCAGATCCTGGCCCAGGCCCTCAACCCCCTGGATTATAGGAAGTGGAGGATCAAGTCAGCGTACTGGAGGGCCCTCAAGGTGTTCAAGGTAGGAGGGGGGACCCTGGAGCCAGGCTCACGACTCTGTGACAACACAGGACAATGGCCACTCAACCTTCTCCAGCTCAATGAGAGGGGAGGGGTTGGGATGTGCTGAGACCCTCTCAGAATAGATTACATGGGACTTGATGGGGAAACTGAGTCATAGAGTCTGGTTGATGGCCTGAGTTTGCCCCCCATGGAGGAAGGACTGCATCTGGGACAGAAGGAGAGGGGAGGGAACCCCTCCTGCGTTGGTGAGGAGGGCTGTGGGGCTCGGATGAGGGAGTGGGTCAAGGGGAGCTCAAATGAGGACGAGATTGGGTTATGCTGACCATTTGCTGCTTCCCTGGGCTAAAGTCTCCTGAGGATTAGATCTGAGCGGGGTGCCCAGCTGCTTGACACGAGGCACACCTGCAGCTGCCTTCCGCCACCCAGGACAAAAGAGGCAGGGGTCTCACCTCCCAGCCCTTGTCTCCTCCTGGAGATAACCCAGAAGCCACCAATGCACATAAATGCTGAGCTTCTTGGTCCCAGGGGGCAAATAATGAACTATATTTACACTCCACGGTGGCTCTGGTGGCATCACGACCTTGGGCCTCTCTGAGCCTCAGTCTCCTCCACTAGAAAATGGGGCAAATGATAGTGTTTCTTCTGGAGCGGTTGTATTTGTAAGTTATTGCTGTAACAATGCCGCATAACAAACAAGCCCCCCAAATCGCACTGACTTACAATGACGGTATTGTTTCTCGTCTGTCTTGGGGGACCATACTTCATTCAGGCTGCGTGCGGAGCTTCTGGTCTGCCCAGCATCTCATCCTGGGGCCACCGTGTACTTTGTGGGTATGCTCTTGTCTTGGCACAAGAGGCCAAGACAAATTTGCACGCACATTTTAAGGCTCTCCTCCCATCACATTCCCCAACCACCCATCGGCCGAAGCTCGTCCCGTGGCCATGTTCCACATCAGTGGGGCAGGAAATCATATTCTGCAGCCTTTAATCACTTGACAAAGGACGTGGGCATTTAATTCTGTTCCAGGAAGGGATTGAAGAATTGCAAACGGTATCAGACTTATCACAGTTTTGTTAAATTGTGACAATTTCATAAAAACGACTACGTGAAGGGCTGAGTATGGTGCCAGACAGGCATTTGCCTCGTTTCATTGCACTTGGCTTTCCCAAGCTTCACAGACACTGTGTCTCTTACAGATTGCGGGTCTGCGGCGACCCCACACTTGGCAGGTCTGTTGGCACCACTTTTCCAAAAGCATTTGCTGATTCCGTGTCCCTGTGTCACATGCTGGGATTTCTTGCAATATTTCAGACTTTTCACCACTACTCCGAGGGTCGTGGTGATCTGGGAGCGGTGATTACAGCTCGCTGGGAGCTCAGGTGCTAGTCAGCATCTTTTAGCAATAACGTATTTTTTAATTGAGGAAACGTACATTTTTCGAGGCACCGTGCTACAGCACTCTTAACAGACGGCGTAGTGTAAACGTAACCTTTATATGCACTGGGAAACCAAAAAAATTCGTTTGACTCGCTTTACTGTGACATGCGCTTAACTGAGGTGGTTTGGAACCGAACCCGTGATGTCTGCGGTTTGCGTGTAGTGAGCGCTCCATACGTGTGATTATTTAGTCATTGGCTGAAAGCACAAGGTGTGCAGTCCGTCGGAGCTGGCCCCGGATCCCAGCTTCACATACCCTTCTGTGTGTCTTTGGAGACGTTCCTTAACCCCTCTGAACCTTAGTCTCTTTTTCCGGAAGGTGAGGGAAAGAACAGTTTCTACGCACGGGGCCGTGGTCAGGATTAGTGGTGAGGTGCCACCGTCCGCTGAGTCAACGGCCCCCCAAAGTTGGCCAGGTTCCGATCCCCAGAAACGTGACTGTGTTACCTTCCTGACAAAAGGGATTTGCAGGTGTGATGAAGGGTCTGGAGAAACAGAGAGTCTCCTGAATTAGGCAGGTGGGCCTGATGTCATCACAAGGGTCCTTATAGGGAAAGAGGGGGGCTGGGGGGGGGGCCAGAGTCGGAGGACATGGGATCACAGAAGCACAGCTGGGAGTGACCGGGAGCCACAAGCCAGGGGATGCCCGTGGCCCCGCCGACACCTCGATTTTAGGACCCCGTGCCCCAGAGCTGTACGGGGATGGATTTGTGTTGCTGGAAGGCCCTCGGCTTGGGCCGCTGCTCCAGCAGCAGCAGGAGACGACTGCCGGCGCGGGGCCCGGGCCTGCCCGAGGTCGGGCCCTCAGCCATGGCGGCCGCGTTCTGGCGTACCCTTGCCCCGGGTTCGGCCAGCCCAGACGCGGGCCTCCCTGGTGACACCCTCCTGCGTTGGCACCCTTGCCAGCTGCCCGTGGAGTTCCTGCTGCTGCTCACCGTCCCCGTCGTGGACCCCGACAAGGAGGACGGGAACTGGAAGCGGCCCCTCAACTGCCTGCACCTGGCCATCAGCCCGCTGGTCTTGGTCCTGACCCTGCAGTCGGGGGCCTGTGAGTATCCCCTCCCCCAGGCCAGCCCACCTTCCTCCCCCCACATTCCAGAGTTTTCTTTGCAACCGCACCGCTGGGCCCTGAGCCCACGGCGGAATCCTGGGCATATAGCAGGCACTTAATATATGCTTGTACCGTAAGGGACACCAGCATCCCACGCTCAGCTGGTCCAGTACTGCCGGCCACAGATGGAGGCTGCAAACTGGTGACCCTCAGGCTAGGTCCAGCCCTCTGCTCGCTTGCCTGCATTAAAATACTTGGAGATTTCGCATCAGAATCCAGGTCCGGCCTTCTCCAGAAGACCTGGGCCCCATTCCCGAAGGGAGAACTGACTGGCGCTGAGAAGGGCGCCCCCGGTGGGGGGTTGTCCGTGGTCTGCAGCCAGGCAGTCCCCTCCCTTGCTTCTTGGGGGACCTGGCTGGGGAATTGGAGTTTTCTCTGTCTGCTCCAGGCTGTCCTTGCCCTTTCCGACCTGATCTGGCTCAAGAAATGCCCAGTGTTATCAGGCGCCTTCCGACTCCCGCCGCTCGGGCTTCTTGCTGTCGTCTGCCTTTAGTATCTCATGCTGCCCGCTCCTCTCTGTCCCCTGGGCGTCCCCTGGAGGTGGAGGAGGTAGGGCGCTGGGGACAAATGCATGGCTGGGCATGGCATTTTTGCTGTAACAGGGTCAACAAATTCCCTGTGGGGCGCCTCCCAGATTAATGGGGGGAGGGGACACTGTGAGAGAGACCTCCAGGGCTCCGTGTGACCCCAGGGCTGAGAAGGGCGCCCCTTCGGGGTGCCAGCTGTCTGGCTCGTTAGTCTTTCGTTCCCTGTTGAGCAGATAAACCTAGCCTCCCGGGCCAGGGCACTGCCAGGGACTCGTTTTCATCTTTGGGGCTTCTTAAAAGAGTAGACCCCAAGCATTAGTCACTCACAAGCCATCTCTTTGATTTTTCTCCCATCGTCTACTATTCGATTTGATTTTTCTGGAATCAGCTGTTTTTAAACTTAAAGTTATTGAAAAGGAAGCTATGTCACCCGCACCAATAGGAAACTGGCTTCATTGCCAGTAAATTCAAGGTAGCTGCGAAGATAAACACAATAAAAGTAAAGCATCTGAGCCTGGAGCCTTTGTTCCACAGGCCCTGTAGCAGGTGTTAGAGACGTTAACAGACCTGTTCGCGCCATTGGAGACTTTCTCTGAGGTGGAAGTCGCTCGCTTGAGATGTGATTCTGGCCTGGTAGGGTTGTGTCCACATATCAGCACCATCTGGTGATAGCACGTCCGCGCTGCGGAGATACCGGTTCAGGCGAAAGCATTTATGACCCCCTTCTGGGCTGAGCCCTGGACTCAGCTCCCTGCTGGAGGGGGTGTCGTGTCGGCCAGCAGAGCCTCCCGGCCTCCTCCCTCTCTAGGCAACCCCAGAACCATCTTTCTAAAGCGCTGCTTTTCCTATGTTGTGGTCACTCCTCCACTCAAAGACTCCATGGCTCCCCAGTGCCTCTTGGTCCAAGTCCACCCCGCCCTGACCATCTGTAAGGCAGCCACGCTCCCTGGTCTCTTCTGTTCTTGCTGGCGTCCACCTGCTTCGTTCCTTCCCACCCAGCTCTCCCCTCCTCCCCCTGCGGCCCTTGTACCCTCTGTCTGCTTATGCCTCATCGTACGTACACCCTCAGCACTCAAAGAAGCCCTTCCCGACCACCCCACACCCCAGCCACTTCCTAAAATTCACCCAGAACAGACCTGGCAAACACAGAGAAAGGGCGCCTCGCGCAGGAGTCGGGTTCGAAAGCTGCACTACCGGCCAGAACCACGTTCAGTCAAATTACCTCCTGACATTCCCGCACGGGGTATGGTGGACACGATTTTGTGTGTCAGCTCCTTTGTGTAAGTCTTATGCCAGCTGATGTCGGAGAACCAATGAGCTAGACTGAAGAAGAACGACAGGAAAGTCTTGATGCCAGTGTCTGGGCAGCCAGACCATCCACTGCCTTTGAGACCCGTACTGACTCCCTGGTGATGGAAGGGGTCGTGTGTGGAGAATTCTAGAGAGTCCCGTCTGCCTGTATGGTTTTCCTCTTTTCATGTTTTGTTGTGAAGTCCCTGGAACTTTCATAACTTTTTAAAAAGAGATTGATTTATTTATTATTTTAGAGAGAGAGAGTGGCGGGGGGGGGGTGCTAAGGGCAGAGGGAGAGGGAGCCAGAGAATCTCAAACAGACTCCTCACCGAGCATGGAGCCTGATGTAGGACTCGATCCCGTGACCCTGAGATCATGACCTGAGCTGAAATCAAGAATCAGATGCTTAACCGACTGAGCCACCCAGGTGCCCCCGGAACTTCTATAACTTTGAATGGGTTGGTTTGTGGAATGGACTTAGCAAGAGAGCAGGTGCTGGGCTCCAGGACCGGTGGGTAAGGGTTGGGTTCGACTGTACAGCTCATCACTGGACTGATGCCCATCCACTGGCAATGCCTGGCTGGAGGGTGCTGCCTTGGAGCTCATGACGGTTGATTAGTGATGTCTGCCACAGGCATGGGAGAGGACAGTAGTGGTGAGTGGGCTTAGCCATTCCCATCCTGGTCTCCCAGCAGAAGCCTGGGGAGAGTCTGTCTTTCATATTGTCTGCTTACTTTTCAATGTGGCTAGCTTGAGGGCAAGGGCTCTGTCTTTAATTCCTCTCCCCCCCCCCCACCGGAAGCGAACGCCTGGGATGGCTCTGGGGACATTGTATGTTCAAACAATCAAGTGTAAGTGAATTTTATCCCTGGATCTCTCCCCCAGTCCCTCCCACTCATTCTGGGGAAGGGGTGTGCCTTCCAGGAGCAGGGGCCAAGCTGAAGCGGTGGAGTACCAGCTCCCTTTCTTGCCCTCCACAGATGGCGTCTATGACATAGGTGGCCTCGTTCCTGTCTGGGCTGTCGTGGTGATCGTCGGCACAGCCGTGGCTGCAGTGACCTTTTTTGCCACATCCAACAGCGAGCCCCCCAGGTTTCACTGGGTAAGAATCCCATCACTCCAAGGTGGGGCGAGGGGACAGTGGAATCTCCCAGGAGGGCGTGCTGTTCGTGCCCCCGGGGCAGATAGGCCAGGAATCCCTTTCTGTAATTTAAAGCCACTTTGGAGAGTTTTGTTCCTTTTTGAGGTCTTTTTTTTTTTTCCTTTGGTAATAAATTTATCTTACTGAGATATAATTCACATACCATAGAATTCCCCTATTTAAAGTGTGGGTTTCCGTGGTTTTTTATTATATTCACAGACTTGTGCCCCTATTACCACTATCAGTCTCAGAGCATTTCAAGACCCACACCCATTAGCAGTCACTTCCTTCCCTTCTGCCCGCACCCCCACCCCCGTCCCCCTCCCTGTCCCCTTCCCCCACCAGTCTGTGTCCTGTGTCCGTAGAGTTGCCTGTTTGGACTTCTCATGGAAATGGGATCATACGATACGTGGTCTTTTGTGAGTTTGCATCAGGTTGTCAAGGTCATTCGGTGCGTTAGTCGGGGATTAGGGAGTCACTCCTTTTCACGGCTGAGCACCGTCGGTGTTGCGGGTACAGCACGTTTTGTTTTGTGTTCACCATCAGTGGACATGGGTTGTTTGTACTTTGGGGATGTTAACAAGAAGTGCTGCTGTGACGTTTGTGTAAACACGAGTGTCTGCAAATAGGCTTTTGTTTCTCTTGGGTGCATTCCTGGGTGAAGCTGCGGGGGCAGACGTTACGTTTCACTTTTTGAACAATTACCAGACTCTCTCCTGCCACGCTCTCGGGGACGCGCGTGCGTGTCCCACAGCCACGTTCCAGGGATGGAATTGTCCAGTGTTTGTGGGGTTTCGGTTTTTCCATCCTCTCCACCCTGCAGCCCGCTGAGGAATTTTTAGGCAGTTTTTCAGGATGTACTCTTCAAAGTTCGCTTAAAGTTTAATTTTTTTTTTTTTTTACTATTTATTGATTTAAAAAATTATAACTTTTATTTTGGGAAACTCTTGAATGTGTCCACCCAAGGCAGGTCGAGTTTTCAACCAATTGTTTAGAGAAATCGTGTCCAGCCAGTGTTTTTCCTGGGTTTTGAAGTACCGCACACACTTCAGCATGGATGTCCCTCAAAGACGCAGCGCTGAGTGAGGGAGGCCGTGTAATGATGTGTCTTGAGCAGGCAAATCCCCGCGGATAGGAAGCAGAGCAGTGGAGGCCGGGGCTGGAGGACGGCTGGGTGGGATGGGGAATCACTGCTAATGGGCATGGAGTTTCTTTTTGTGGTCATGGGACCTAGACTAGAAGCCAGAGAAAGCTTGCTGAACTCTTTCCTGGCAAAACAGTACTACTGAGCTAACCTTTTACGGAACACTTACTGTGGGCCGAGCACCAGCTGCTCTCAATCTATTAACTCGTGTATGCTCATGACAATCTCAGCCGGTGGGTACTGGGGTCGCCCCATTTTACCGATGAGGAACTGAGGCCGGATCCCTGTTGGGGACCGGATCCCTGTTGGAGACGGGCCTTGGTCCCATCAGCGCCCATTCCCTCCGCAGCTCTTTGCCTTCCTGGGCTTCCTGACCAGCGCCCTGTGGATCAACGCGGCCGCCACCGAGGTGGTGAACATCTTGCGGTCCCTGGGAGTGGTCTTCCGGCTGAGCAATACTGTCCTGGGGCTCACGCTGCTGGCCTGGGGGAACAGCATTGGAGGTGACTCGGGGACGGCTGGGGTTCCGGGATGAGTGCAGCCACGTCACTGCTCTTTGCCCCCTTGCCAGAGCACACGTGAGCGGGGCATCTAGGACACCTGCCCTCAGCATGTGCTTGGGTCCACTCTTGTTTTGGAGTGACCGTCACTGGGCCTTGGGGTGAGATGGCCTGAATCGTACCTGGGCCAAGAGACTATAGATGCCCCAGCTTCTTCCCCACTCCCTAATGTGTGGACATGTGGCTCCCCAGAGTTCAGGCAGGACATGGAGCCCATGGCAGTCAACCATCCTGAATGTGTACATGGATGTGTGACATATGCAGGCATTCACACATGCATACATATACCCTTCTCTAACTATAGCTGCCAGGTAGGGTTGGCTAAGTTGTGCACTGCACAAGAGCATCCAGACAAGGAGTCAGGGGGCTGAAATCTAGTTCTCCTTCCATTCACGTTTTTGGGCACCTTTTCTGAATTTGTGTAAAAGTGCTGTGCATGCTAGCAGTAATGGTATGTCATATCCCCAGAGTTGCCCCTGGTGGGAAAGAATGGGGTAGAAAGAATCAAGGAGAAAATTGTGTCATGGGATGCTGTGGCCGCAGCACCCAGCTAGCTGGTGCAAGGCCCAGATGGGCATTCATCAGTGTTTGTTGACTGAATGACTGGGTAACAACAAGGAGTGAATGACCAAAGAGGGCCAGGAGAGCCACTCACCATTCAAAGGCGTCTCTCTGTTTCCATGCAGATGCTTTCTCAGATTTCACGCTAGCCCGCCAGGGCTACCCGCGGATGGCGTTCTCAGCCTGTTTCGGTGGCATCATCTTGAGTATCCTTTGTGGGGCTGCCCTCCCCGTGGCACGGGCTCCGAGGGCCATGGGTGTGCTCCGTGCCCCACTCCTGGGATTGGCCCTTCCTGTAACACCGGGGGCAGGAGACACAGCTGCTGGGGCCTCAGCTTCCTCATCTGTAAAATGGGGATGTTGAGAGGACCGACCTCAGGCGGATTGTTGTAAGGACTGAATGAGGTGACAGAAATGCGTGGCACGTGGCAAGCACTTGGTGGTTGGCAGGTATTATAGTTAGGGCCGTGGTATTTTTTTTTTAAAGATTTTATTTATTTATTTGACAGAGATAGAGGCAGCCAGCGAGAGAGGGAACACAAGCAGGGGGAGTAGGAGAGGAAGAAGCAGGCTCATAGCGGAGGAGCCTGATGTGGGGCTCGATCCCATAACGCTGGGATCACACCCTGAGCCAAAGGCAGGCGCTTAACCGCTGTGCCACCCAGGCGCCCCAGGGCCGTGGTATTTTTTATAGATACCCCCATGCTGAGCGTACATGTGCCCTGTGGAAGACCCTCTTCCTCTTGCTTCTAGATGCCATGGTTGATGATGTTAGATGTTGGCAAGCTTTTTCTGAAAGGGCCAGAAAGTAAATATTTCAGACTTTGTGGGCCATACCAACCTCTTTGGCAGCTACTTGACTCTGCTGTTGTCGTGTGAGAACAGCCGTAGGCAATACAGAAATGAATGGACATGGCTGTGTTCCAATAAAACTTTATTTATAAAAGCGGACAGTGGGCCAGATGGGGCTGCAGGCTGTATCTTGCCACCCCCTGGTCTATCTAGACAAGACAAGGATAAGCAAGCAGCCTGGGGCTGGGGGAAGAAAGGTCTTTGAAAGTAGATGGTCTTGGGTGCCCGTGCTGGTGCCCCCACGTGCTAGCTTGTGAGCTCGGAGCTCTGTGCACGTCTTGCTCTGTGCACCAAGCACTTCCCTCTGTCAGCTCATTCCCTCCTTACAGATATGATCGAGTGCAAAATGCACGCTAGACCCTCACCTTCCTAAAAGGGCTAACACTGGGCAGGCTCTCCTCAGAGAGGGCGTTTTGGGGGTGGGGGTGCAGAGGCCATACGGAAACCCGACGGACATGCGGTTGGGGCGGTGGGGCGTTGTTCCGGCAAACTTCCTGAGCTGGGCCACAGATCTCCTGGTGGGAGTGGGGCTGGGCTGTCTGCTCCAGATCTCCAGGAGCCACGCGGCGGAGGTGAAGGTGAGTGCCGGACACTCCTGCAAGGGGCCCCTTCTCGTGCGCTCCCCCCGGGGGAGACCATTCCCATCTCAGCGGCGTATGCTTGCTGGGGAGAGGTGTTGTCTGAATTTGTGACAAGCCTGATTCGTAGAGTGTTTTAAAAATATCTTGAATAGAGGGTTGAAAAGATGTGTTCCTTACAAGTTCATGGAGTAACTAGGAAGTAGCTTCGGGAAGGGGCAAGAAGGCCCTGGATTTAGGTAATGGTCCCATCACTGAAGTCTCTTGCTGTGTGATTGTGGGTGAATTAGGACATCTCTGGGCCTCAGTCTCCTTGTCTGTGAAGTGGGGTTGATGGTCCCCCACCACCCCTGCAGGCCTCCTGGGTAGCATGCACAAGGTAAGGGCCAAGCCGAACCCCTTATCCCAGCATTGCCCAGAGGACAAACAGGATGGGGGACTAAGGCAGCCCCTGCAGGCGGGAGCCTGGCAGGTTTGGAGAAGGTTCTGAAACACATCGAATGGAGTAGGTTCTCATGTTTCCAGGATGCCCAAGAATTTCCTGGGGGTGCATGAGACCTCCAGTCCGAGGCATTCCACAGGGTGGGGCCTGGAAACCTGCATTTTAAAATAGGCTCCCTGGGGACTGATGAAGCTAGGTCACTTGAGAAAGCCTGTTCTAACAAAGGCTGAAAACGCCAGCACTTGCCGGGGCAAAGGGAGAGGGAGAGGGAGAATCTTAAGAAGAGGCTCGATCTCACAACCCTGAGATCTTGACCTGAGCTGAAATCCGGAGTCAAGAGTCGGGCGCTTCACCGACTGAGCCACCCAGGCGCCCAGGAAAGTTTGCTTTTCTGAAAGGTGAACACCATCTGCAAATTTTGTTTATACTCTTCATGGGTTTACTAGGTTCCCTTTATTATCAATTCCCAGGCAGTTGCAGACTGAGGCTTCTGGGTTGGCTCTATTTCTTCCTTTCTCTTGCTCTTTGTGGCGCATGTGTGCACGCGGGTACGCATTCCACTGCCTTTGTACCAAGTTTCCAAAATGCTCCCGCTATTATGTACGACGCAAGGTATCGGGGAAGGTCATCGGGAAGGCTGGCCGTGGGTCGTGTTGGGTGGAAAACACAGGTTGCTCTTAAGCACTACCTGGTGTGCGATTCCGTTTCTGGTTTCAGAACTGCTGTGCAGGACTGGCGTGTGTGTGTGTGTGTGTGTGTGTACGCGTGCGCGCCCACACCGTGTGTGCAGATACGTCACAGTGAGCGGTGAGGCAGGATAGGGTGTCGTTCAGAGCTTGGAGGGCGATTTGGGCTCTGTCCCTCATTAGTTTGCTCGTCCGTGGCTGGGGGTAACGGCGCTCCCCTCCCAGGCGGTGGGGAGATGGGAGGCTAGATGGCGCGGGTAACACACCCAGCCCAGTACCCAGTGTGGGGTGAGACGGATGTGAAGTCTGAAGGCAGGGAAGCGGGAAGAGGACAATTTCACTTCGTACTCTTGTGTAAGGCTTGAGAAAGGCGTGTAACACATGCATGTCACCGCCTGTATTAGTCTCCTAGGGTCGCCGTGACACAGGACCCCAAGTTAGGGCGCTCAAAGCAGCGAAGTTCAAGGTGGGACGTGGCCAGAGGGGCCAGAAGTCCTTCCCTGGCCCCTAGCGAGGGGCGGGCAACTGGTGGCTGCGGTGACCCGGCCTCTCCCCCGTTGCCCCCACAGCTGGAGCCAGATGGACTGTTGGTGTGGGTGTTGGCGGGCGCCCTGGGCCTCAGCCTCGTCTGCTCCCTGGTCTCGGTCCCACTGCAGTGCTTCCAGCCGAGCAGAGTCTACGGCTTCTGCCTGCTCCTCTTCTACGCGAACTTCCTCGTGGTGGCCCTGCTGACCGAATTTGGGGTGATTCACTTGAAAACTGCGTTTGAGTGACGCCACGTGTTGGGGCCGCCTGGTGGCCGGGAGGTGTCACTGCAGGCGGCCTCATGGACGTCTGGCCTGGGTGGCTGCGAATGGGATGGCTCGGGGGACCCCGCTGCCTCTGCTGGTGGTTCCTGGCTGCTGCCCTGTGCAGAGAGGACAGCTAAGCCTTGTGTCTGGGACATCGGAGACCGGGCTGCGCTGTGCACAGAGCTGCAGACAGAAGGGAGCCTTCCTTGGATTATCTGTGGAGCCTCTGGGGGGCTGCGTGCCTTCTGGGCCGGGGTCGGAGGACGAGCTGAGCGGAGTGTTCCAGCGCCTGTAGTCCTGCCTGCTGCCTTCCTGCATCTTTTCCTCAGGGCTCACTCAAACCGCGGCCACACCTGGGCTCGGGGTGTCAGGGCCACGCAGATGGTGGGCAGAACGCGGTGGGCCTCAGGCCGGCCCAGGCTGAGTTTTAGAGCTGCACCGTCCGACAGCAATAGAACGGGAAACACATACCAAATTTTGAAAGTTCTGGTCGAGACGTAATAAAAGCCAAAAGAAACAGGTTCTACAGTATATGTATTAATGGCTCCCGGACATCAGCATATGACACTGGCCCCATTGTGGCCGCCATGTTGGACGGCACAGCTCTAGCCTCTACCTCCAGAGTTGTCTGCTGGCTGTTGGCAAACTCCTCTGTGCCCTGAATCTTGGGTTTCCCCAGCTGTGAAACGGGCATCAGTTGGACTGTGCCCTGTCCTACCTCAGGGGGAGCCCTGGGCCGGGGTTCCAACACGGGACTGAGTGCTCCCCAGTGCCTTCCCGCGGTCAGCTGTGGCCCTGCCTTTTCAAGAAGCAGCTCTTCAGTTTGCCCGACTGCCTTCTGCCAGCAGCAGCAAAGCGATTCAACGGTCTTTTTTCCAGTGAAAAACGTTATTAAATATTTCAAGCGTTCAGAAAGCAGCACACCCATCTTTTACCGGTTCTTCCTTACCTGGGCCAGGTGAGGAGTGGTTGGGTCCAAGGCCAAAGGCTTGGGCCCGAGGTGGGGTCAGGAACAACTGTGGATGGGACCCCTCCCCTTCCCCCCATGGTACTGGCAGCCACAGAACGTCACTTGGTCGAAGTCACGAGGCGGCAACCACGTTTACAAAGCAGAGGCTTCTTTATTAATATGCCAGAAATCTGGAGACACAGTGGGTTTTTCTAGGTAACAAATCACCGATGTACAAAACCTTACAGCGTTGCTCCCGCTATCCATACAAAATGATTGTCACGTGGTGTGGAGTAAGGCTGGGTTGGGGGAGGGAAGCGAGGAGGAGGGACCGGGTGGCGTCCCCCCAAAGCGGGACGGGGGCACAATGCCATCACGGCCAAGGGCAGGTTGGCCAGGTTGACCTTGGTTTCATTCGGCTAGGACGTAGGTGGTGAGAGGGCATCTGAGCTGGATGATGTCCTAGGTCCCTCAGCTCGCACAGGCCTGGGTGACCCCGAGGGGCCAGCTGTCCTTAGCCTCGATGACAAAGGCGCCCACTACTGGCCGGAGTCCGGCCCGCAGCATGGTCGCCGCTGCATTCATCCCATCCAGCTGAAACCAGGGCCTTTCCCAGAGGACAGGGCTGGAGGGAGGACTAGATCCCACCAGTCCTGGTACCACCCCCCACACCAGGGGCCTCAACTACCCTGGCGCCCCTCCCTGGTTCACCAGGGGAAGGGACTAGATAGAATGAGGCTTGAACACTCAGGGCAGAGGACCTATCCTCCTTTGAAAGCTGTCCTTTGACTCCTGATTCCAAAATACCCATTTCAACACACAAATGCTAAAAGGCACCCAATTGTGCAAATAAATAAAGTTCCTTCTCTGGAGAGGGCAAGGGGTTCTGGCCTGAGGCTCGGTGCAGAGCTGTGTGTGTTGGCTGGTGGCCCTCCAGAGACCAAGAGGACAATGCCCGTCTCCTGATGCCCCGTGGGGATCTCCCTGGTTCACTGTTTCCCCGAAGGGCTGTGCTTTAAAAACAGAAACAAACGTCTACCACTCCTCCCCCGATGAGGGGCACAGCTGTGCAGTGCTGGCTCTGGGAATCAGCCCTTCCAGGGCTGCCCTCGAGAAGGCTTGGCCTTCGAGACAGCCGGGGAGAGGCAGTGGGGGAGCCAGCATGGCACCCCTGGGATCAGGCCATACCCTGCTGGGAAGAGGGCATGGCAGGGGGAAACTTCTGCCCACCCACCTTCCTCCTAAGTCCTGGCAGGCAGCGGCGGCATCTGGAAAGCTGGGGTTAGACGAGGATGCCCAGTGGGGGCTGCTTCCCCTGCCCCCTCCCGACCCCATTCATCCCACTGCCTCTGCCTCCTGCACCATGCTCGGTTTGCAGCCCAGGGGAGCTGAACCAGAGCTCCCTCTGCTCTGACCCTGCTTCTGCTGCCACCAACAGCGCTCACGGAGGCTGCCAGCCCCAACACTGGCTCTGGATTCAAGCACCGGTCCTACCCCAACGATGCTGACCTCAGGAGAACCCCCACAGATACGGGGGGGGGACTCGATCAACTGAGGGCTCACCTGAACTCAGCTGTCCCAGTGAAGAACCTGGGGCAAGCCGAGTCCCCAATCTGGCCTCAGTGGAGTCCACAGAGGGGACTGATCAAGGTCGGGGCTGGGGGGTAGCTGTCCCAGTGCACTGGCAGGGGCTCAGCCGCAGGCCTGCCTGGACCTCCCCGGGTGAGCATCTGCTCCGTGCGCCCCTTCCCAGCAGCAGAACCTGACGCACAATGTGAAGGATCTGCCCCCCGTCTTCAGCAGAATCCCGGGTTAACCAAGATGTCTCTCTGCCGGCAGAGAGAATCACAAGGAAAAGGGAGCTCGTGGAGAAAGCCCAACTCAGGAATGGGTCCGGTGGCCATCAGCCCGGCCTTTGGCTTGCTCTCCTCCCCCTGAGATGCTAAAGGAGGCCATTCTAGAAGGAACTGCAGCAACGAGGGTTAGACCAAAGGAAGTGTGGGAGAGAAGGCTTACAGAGCCAGGATGTGAAATTCGCGTAGTCTTGCGCAATCTCGCGCTGCCCAGCCCTGGCTGAGACCCGACCACATGGCTATGATCACACCCCTTGATTACTCTATCCCTTAGGTCCTAGGCACTGGTCCCCCAAAGGAATGTTCTATTATATTATCATATATAGAGAAATACTAACTCACATCCTAAGTGGTTTTGTCCCTAAAGCAGGCCACAGACACCCCGTGACGCGGGCTGCAGGGAAAGTTAGTGGGGAAGCTGTCAGCCGGGACGCGAGTGTGAGCGCAGCATCGGGAAGACGGTTTGGATCTGGCCTAGGGAGGGCTGGCCCACT
Source organism: Ursus maritimus (assembly GCF_017311325.1). Taxonomy (NCBI): domain Eukaryota; kingdom Metazoa; phylum Chordata; class Mammalia; order Carnivora; family Ursidae; genus Ursus; species Ursus maritimus. The sequence continues at coordinate 19,828,884 of NW_024425897.1, forward strand.
TTGAAGGCGAGCCCCGCAGAGATCGGCAGAATCTACCCAAGTGGTCTTCTGGAGAGGCCTTCTGGAACTTTCCACGTTAGGAAGAGCTCACAGCGGCCTGACCCCCCAAACCAAATGACCTCTGGGGTTAAGAAAAACAGGGCACTGTGCTTACACACCAAACCCCATCTTGTCTTTTTCTCTTCCTATATATAAATATGTGCATATATGTGAATGCGTGTGCGTGTGTGTACACACACACACGCATTGTTTTTCAATACGTCGTAGTGAAATAATACTATTGTGTTATTGCATAGAAGAGACGGCTGTCGCGCGCTGGGGTTAGGTGATGGTCTGGGCGCGCTGGCGGCTGCCTGGGAGCTGCTGGGTGGCGGGGACCTGGCCGCTGCCGCCGAGCTGCCGCTGCCGCTCCTCTTGCTCGCGGGCGTGCTCCTCGTACCACTCCTAGAGCAGAGCGCAGGCGGCGTGCTGAGCGGGCTGCACCCCTCCCAGCCAGCCCTGCGCCTGCCCCAGCCCGAAAAGCGCCCCCTGCCCGGGGCACACAGCAGGCAGCGGGAGCCGGCCTCAGGACACCGGGACCTGCTGGGAGTTCTGCATATGGCCCAAACAGAAAAATTACCGTGAAATCTTTGCCTTATTAATTAGAGGTTTGCAGGCCTCCTTATAAATATTCTCCTTGGCACGTATCATCTCTAAGCGAGGCCCGGGTAGTCATATCATCCTCCGTTTGATTGTGAACATAATCTTTTGTCCCTCACAAAGGGATTCCCCGGTGTGAGCCCTTCTGAGCTTGGTGGGAACCGTGTCCTCATGATACGCCCAAGAAAACCGAGGCTCAGAAGTTGTGTGAAGCTGGATGAAGTTGAGAGCCTCTCCTAACCCCCACGTTGCTTTTGCTGCCCTTCAATGAGGCCGTGAGAGCATTTGCCAAAAAACTGTAACCCACCTAAGACCCATACTGTCATGTCATCTGACATTTTCAGAGACGGGGTTCAGGTGATGAAGGAATGAGAAAAGCTATCTTGCGTGTTTAAAGAATCTAAGCCACAGAACTTGAGAGCCTAAACAAGACGGAGAGGTACAGAGGGGGACACTGAGGCCGGGAGTGGACAGATGGGCAGAGGACAAAGGACAGCAATTGCGTGCGTGCCCACATGCAGTCATCTTCTCTGCTTTCTGAGCCAGAGCCTGTCCCCCTTTCACAGGTGTGAATGGACTGAGGGACTTGCCCAAGGTCACGGAGCCCGCCATCAAACCCAGGTTCATGTGAATGTCACATGTCTGCAGCCCCAGTTTCACAAACCACCACGTGTCCGTACCCCTTGTGTTCTCACAGAGAATGTGAGAGTCAGCTCGGGGTGCTGTCCCTGCCTCGTAGGCATGGACACTGGTCATCACTGTCCCAGGGAAAACAGAGGGTTTCTGGCCATTAGGGTGCCAGAAACAGCAGAAGCATGACGGGTGGTGTGGGAGACTCTCCCCTGAGCCCTGGGACCCGGAGGCTGAATGGAAGACCCAAAGCAGAGCTCGTGGGCTGGTGGCCTGTGCTCTGTGGGTTCTGTCTGGAATGCAGGGTGTCAGCCCACATGGGGTTGCTCGATCATTTACTTAGCTGCCCATGTGGAAAGATGGGGAGATTTTACTAAAAAAAAAATTGACTTTTCCCTTCTCTTAAATTAGAACTACAACAAAAAACCCTCAAATAGCCAACACACCCAAGAGACCCAAGGCCCAGGAGAATCTGATGACCTAATGGCCGCGACCAGAGGCCAACCTCTCTGACGAGCCCTGCCCTTGCCAGCTCTCGGGGCCCCGCACTCCCTCCTGACTGTGACGTCCCCTGCCGTCCGTACGCACTGCACCTGCGGCTCTGGCTCAGAGTAAGACATCGGGGTAGGTTCTGGAGAATGCTCAAGCGGCAGGGCCATATAGGAGAGCTGCTCGTGTTGGGGAAGGACCAAGGGTCCACGGCCGAGCATGAGCCCCGCCCAGCGCTGCGTCCCAGACACCCCTGGCAGCGATCCCAGTGGATGGCCCCGATCCCCGCATCGAGCCTCCCCCACTCCACACTCAGGCTAGGGACAGGAGGGCAGCCTCCACTCAGCAGCAGGGAGGCCCACCCCCAGGCAGGAGGGTCTGGGCAAGCGGGGGCAGGGGCGCGCCTACCTGAATCTCCTCTTGGTACATCTTTAGGCTCAGGTCACTTTTGGTCCTTGATCTCCGTCCCAGAAATACCACGGTGTTTTGCTAAAAAAGAGCAGGGGCTGAAGGGTCGGCCCGAGCGCGGGCCCTCGTGCCCTGCCTCAGCTGGCTTGAGGGGATGACCGCGGGGGAGGCCCTCCAATAGGCCAAAACCTGCCCCCTCCATCGGAGGCGGCCCCGGGGCTCCTCACCTCGTGCTTCTCCATCTGGGAGAGGACCTTAAGCAGCCAGGCGATGTCCGAGGTGGCTCCTCGCGCCTCCCGGTAGAGCTCCAGGACAGCGACCAGCTCATCTTTGGAGATCTCCTTCTCGAGGGTGATGCCACCGTCAACTGTGGGAGGGGAGGCCAGGGCTGGGAAGGAGGCTGGGGCTCAGAGCCCCCCGATCTGGCTTTGTCTGGTTCAGCCCTCATCCCTGCGGCCCTGGCAGGCATCCTAAGGTTCCCTCTCCGAGCAAACCCACTCAGCATGACGCGCCCCCCACCTCCTGCCATCTGGCACGCACGTCCCTTCCCCTCCCTTTGCTGCGGGTGCCAGGGGCCCTGGTTGGGCCAGCAGCTTATAGGGGACAGAGGGTTTCGGCAGGGAGTCTCTGAGCCAAAATGGTCAGATGGCCTGACAAGACAGAGATTTGGAAACAATGAACAGATGTGTGGTGGCTGTGATGGAGAATCTGGAAGGACCAGTACACACAAAGCTCGGCACCGCGGAACAGGCGAGGCCGTTACCAGAGCTGCGTTCATCCGGCAGCAGAAGGATGAACCACTGGTACGACATTCGCACCCTTTAAATCTAGAATTGCACGGTGACCATATGAATTAGAGATGCAGACGTCACAGCAAAAAGGCCAGCCAGCTATGGATGACAAGCATCCGGAGGCGTGGGAGGGTGGGGCAGAGGGCTGCTGCGTTCACAATAGGCCTGTCTCTGCTCTGCGATTCTTCTAATCTAGGACATGGATTGTTTTTATTTTGAACATGAGATCGAGAGCATTCTTCCGTCACTAAGTATTTGAAAATCAATGCACCGAGAGATGTAACAGATAAACCAGACAGATACGCTGAACTGCCAGAAGCCTGGACAACCAGACGGCGGGACTGGACAGCCAGACAGCTGACAGCTGGGCAGCCAGCCAGACGAGCCGCGGGACGGCTCCGGCCACGGCTGCTTGCACAGACCTTCCGAGTCCTGGTTCTTGCGGCTGTAGTTCATGCGGAAGACAAAGGCCTCGAGGATGAAGGCGACAATGATGGTCATCACCACCTGGCCGGGCGCAGAGCGGGAGGGCGGGTGCGTGAGCCGCTGCGCAGGCAGCAGAGCCGGTCAGATGCTGACCCCCCATCCCGGCCTCTCCTCCCGGGGCGGCCGCCCACCAGGCAGGGGCACCTGGGTACTCTGAGTGTTGAAGGGCGGAGAGCGTGGCCGGGGACTTACCATGGTCACGATGTAAAAGGTCATGAAGTACAGGCGGCTCCAGTGCGAGGTCTGAGAGGTGACACCTTCCTGGGGACACAGGGAGGCAGCCTGTGAGCGAGCCCGGGTCACTGTGTACTCGGGCCACTCCACGGTCCCCCGCACGCCCAGCTCGTTACAGACCCTGCCCCATCACAGGAGGGAGCCCTCGCTCCCGGGATCTAAAAACTCTTCTGTGCTGCACGAGCCTCGGATGCTCCCCAGGTGGCTCAGGGCTGACACAGGCGGTCTTTGTCTCAAGCAGGGGTGGACGACTTGGTAGAATTTAAGGAATGGAAAACAGAACCCCACAACTCTTGCCACACTGTTTCTTGACAGCAGTGGGAGAAGGACAGAGATCCACAGGCTAACTGGCATCCCTGGGCCGCTAGGGGGTCTGCGGGGGGCAGGGATGAAAGCCAAGTCTAGCAAACGCAGAGGGATGGCTCCTGGGGCCCAGCCCACACTGTGGGCTCTCCGCAGAACCCCAACCCTGTGTGACCCAGGAGCCTGAACCCCGACAGGGAACAGAAGAGCAATGCATCCCATCCAGGGCCAGGCAAGACCAGAGCTGGTCTCAGAGGATGGTGGGAAGATGCCCCCAGGAGCTGACCGAGGTCCTTACCATAATGATGTACCAGTTGTTGACAACTGTGAGCTCGAACAAGGTCACTGCCAAAGGGAAGGGAGAATGAGGAGTGTTTCAATCAGACTCACTTTTTCCAAGTCTGTTTCAAGTGTCCTCTCTCCACCTATCCCAGGTACCACGCACCTAAATGATGGCATCCCCATCTGCCAGCTCGGGCTGTGCGTGCCAAGGCCCTCTCTGAGCGCGCACCCCACAGGGAGTGCTGCCATCCTGGCCCGTCCCCCAAAGGGTGTGCCCTCTGCCTCAGCAGCCTGCGACGGACGAGCCAGGGCTGGGGGCAGGCAGTGGGGAAAGAGCACCTGGACCTGACTGGCTGTATCTGGAATGCCATGAGGGGCTGCCCCTGCCCCGGGCTCTCCGTGGAACCCAGGAGCAGCGCGGTGTGGGCCCGAGCTGGGGTCAGCGCGGGGCACTGTGGCAGGCTGGTGTGGCTGTCCTACCCTGCAGCTATGGGGTTGTGACTGGGGGTGGGTTCCCTAGCCTCAGGCTGTCCCCCTCCCAGCAAAGCATGACGCTCCTCTGCTCCCAGGAATGAAACCTTGTGGGAAGGGGGTGCTGGGATCTGGCCTGGCCTGCACCCCGCGGCGGGGCAAACCGCAGGCCCCACTGAGGCTCCAGAGGACTCAGGAAAGTGTCACAAAGAGCTCGGACTGGGGAGGCCCAGGCCCCATCTGTCTGGGGCCCGCGGTGACAAAGGCAGTGTGCCTGGGGACTGTCCCGCCTGTGGCCTCTGCACTCACCGAAGCTGTTCAGGATGTTGTCAAAGTTATTGAGATAGTAGTAGCCTTCGTCCACAACAGTCTTATTGCCCACGGTGTGATTGAGCCAGCGGTAGGCGTCAGCCACGGTGCTCGTACTGGCCAGGGAGACAGGGGCGGAAGGGAAGGTCACAAGACAATTGGTCACCTCGACAGAGGACAAAAGGCTTAAGCGAACCAAGTTCTGACCAGGGAGCCGCCGTCCTGGCCCAGCCCCCAGCTCTCTGGCCCACATTCCCGGCTCAAGGGAAGCCCTCGGCTCCTCTCACCGGCTGGGCTTTGCTGGGGACTCCTAGGCTTGCCCCCTGCTTATCTGTGTCCACCTGGCATTTCTTTGCTACCAGTGAAGCCGTCTCCCTCCCAGCTACCGGAGGGAGACGCTGGCAAGGGAGAGAAAGGCAGCGTCTCCCCTGACTCTCCCATCTGGGATCTGCTCCGGAGCCTGGGCGCCGGGCAGTGACCCCATGGAGGGGGAAGCTCCTTGCCAGGCTCGCCCCAGCACCAGGCAGGAAGCTCCAAAAGGCGGCCCCTGTTCTGAGAGCTTATTTGCGGTTTCCCTTCCAGTCCTTTCTGTCTGCTCTGTTAACATTCATGCCGATGTTTCTACCCGTCTGGTCCTCGGGGCCCCAGGGAACGTGTTCAGAAGGCAGAGTCCCGGGCCTCGTGCTGCTGCCCTGCTGGCTCTGGCGCACGGTGGTTTGTGGCCCGCTGCTCTCGGCCTGGTTCTGAGCTCGGCCCGACACTCAAAACGGCTGCCAGTGTCTTTGGAAGGAGTTTGTGCTTGAGGCCTTACGGGCTCAGTTTTGAAGGGAACACTGTGACTGGAGAATTAATGTCACAGTACACTGCTTTCATTGTGGCGGCTTGGAGGAAGGGAGAGGTCATGGGAGCTGGTTCTCCCCACACTCCACCCCTGCCCCCAAAGGCCTTCCCGTGGCTGTCCACTGGCCTAATCCTGCCCAGTCCGCACCACCCCAGAGAAGTGGGAGGAAGCCAGAGGACTCAGGCCTCAGGCTGCTCCTGATTCAGGGGCGGCCTTCAGACCTCAGCCCAAAGGGCGAGGGGACAGAGGCCCGCTTGGGGACAGGGAAACCTGCTCGGATATCCTCGCTTTGGAGACAGCCCTCTGATTCCAGGTCCCTCACTGAGCTATTGTACTCAAGCCCCCAAAAAGCAAAGCAAAGTGATTCCCGGGGCTTCTAAGGGTGCTGGGGCTCGGAGAGCTGTGTCCCTGCGGCCCCCCGAGGCTGCGGGGGACCCCGCGGCGGGGCAGGGGGCAGCGCGCCAGTCCTGGCCCGGGTCCTCCGGAAACACGGGCTGCTTGGGGGCGGGCAGGGCCGGGCCCGCTGCGTACTCACTTGCAGCAGTTGGGGTAGAGGATTCCACAGAAGAATTCCATGCCCACGATGGCGAAGGAGTAGTAAAAGATGAGCAAGGTGAGGCCCAGGCTGGGGAGGAGGGTCAGAAGGGACAGGGTGACTGGGGGCCAGGCAGGAGAGCCCGGCGCCTCCGGCAGCCCCAGCATCCTCAGACCCACTGCGCTGACTGACGGACAGGCATGCCCCTAGCCAGGTTTACCAACTGGAAAGTGCCTGCAGGGAAGGGGCCTCGTGATTCAGGTCTGGGGTCAAAAACGGCCCGAGTCAGGACTCTAGTAACAGATGCCCCTTTACCAGAGATTCACCCCTTACCTGTGAAGGTAGACTCACAGGTGACCCCTTACCTGTGAATGTAGACACAGGTGGTAAGTGAGTTGACAGCTCCCTGCCCTCCCTACTAAATATTTCAGACAGGTCAGTGGAGAAAAGTGGTACCAGGGAGACCTGTGGTGGTCAACATCTCAGTCTCCTTGGAGACCCGTCAGACCCTCGATGTCAGTCCTTTCCGGGCCGCCTCCTCTCCCCCGACTACCACCCAGCTGCCCCCCGGGGGCACAAGCCTCGCGGCGCCTGGCCCTGGGGGCCCAGAGGCGGGACAGTACCTGGCCATGCGGGGCAGCAGCTCAAACATGGTGTCCAGCACGTTGCGGTAGCGCTTTTTCAACTTAAACAACCTGAGGGAAGAGACCGGGCGGCGCTCAGACGCCGGCGTGGCCGCAGCCCCGCTCCCGAGCATGGGCCGGAGGGGACGGCCAGGCCTCTCGCCCACCGGAGCCCGGCTGCCCTCCCTGCCGCCTGCCCGGTGGCATCTCCCCGGTCTCCTCCTTGGGGGAGCAGGCAGCAGCGGCTGTTCGCCGCCATTTACCAGCAGAGCCAGGAGGCTCCGAGGGGGGCAAGGCCTCGCCCAGGACGGAGAGGCAAGAAGGGAACAGAAGCCACGCCTGCACAGGAGCCAGGGGCACGGCGGCTCAGCGGTCAGGAACCGGCCACCGTGTATGGGAAGGAAGTGGACATTCCCCCAACCCCGGCCACTACCACTGGGGCATGGCCGCGGGGTCCTCTAGAGAGACACGGCCCCTGACCACTATCCCTACCTCCACCTCTCCTCCCAGGAAGGACACGTATGGGATCGTGGCCGGATACCCACAAGGAGACCCAGGCTTCTGAAGACACCAAGAGCTCATGACCCCCAGGTGGTAAGGGGGGGGGTCCATGGAACAGTGCCCCTTACTGATTCCCCACAGCCATCTCTCTGGTAAAGGTGAGTCCCAGGGAGGGTTTTTCTTGACAAGAAGCTGTGCCAGAAAAGCATGGGGGCCCCTCAAAACTCCCCTTGCACCCTCGGAGGCTGTGGCCTTCTGGTTTATGAATGAGCGCATGTGTCTCTGTGGCTGCAGGCTGAGGTCACCCGCGCTGTGGGCCGTGCTTCCCCTCCACGGTCAGAGGCTACCATCCCTGTGATGCGAGGAGGCTGGCAGGCCGCACACCCGCACAGGTACAGACAGGGGCCGGTGCCTCCGCAGTGGGGTGAACCTGACCCCAGGCTTGTGAATCTTCTGGTGCCTTCCAGCCACGTCCCAGACTAGTCCCAAGGCTTTCCCTGCCCTGCCCCTGCCCCTGTCACCTCAGCAGCTGGAGAGGACGCAGGACCACTATGAAATAAAAGGGCTCCATGTTGAAGGCCAGAGCCAGCAGTCCCAGGAAGGCGAACACCGTGACCGAGAAGTCGAACCTGGGAGGGAGAAGCCACGGTCCATTCGGCCTGCCCGGGCCCACCTCCCTCCCGCAGCTCCCTGCTCCCCAGCCCTGTTGTCCATGCTCCCTTCCGAGAAGCCCACGTGCCCACCCCGGCAAGAGCAAGAGCCGGCAGCAGCTCAGCTCGGGAAGTAGCTCCCTGCCCCTCTGCGGTTTCTGAGGCCGGCTTGGCTGGACCCCCAGGCACAGCACACGCAGCAGCGATCAGAGATGCCCAGAAACCCCCCTCCTGAAGGTCCTGCACTGGTCTAACGGCAGATGTCAGGTTACATGGGCAACCTCTGACCCCGATGAGGTTACTGAGGGAAGGGGCAGGATGGGCAGGTCGGATTCCCCGTGAGGCCAGCCAGCCAGCCCTGCTCAAGACAGGGGCCTTCTCTCTTCGGCAGACATGCGTGAACACCCTGAAAACAGCATCCCGCTACTGCTCTTTGGACTGTCTGCCAAGACCAAGACCTCGTGAGTATAGCCTGATTTCGTGGGTGAGTTCCCTTAAGTGGGAGGTAAGCGGCCTCAGAGGTCTCAGTGGAATGGGGACAAGAGCTGCTCGGGTCTCTTCACCACCCCCAGCTAGCGGTTGACCAAGGTCGGTGGGGGAGCTTCCTTCTCTGTTGCAATCATGGTTTTTATGGGGCAGAAAAGAGCTTAGTTGTTGGCGATCGGTGCAGGGACTCAATGACTAGTTAGAGCCAGCCAGCCTAAGGACCCTTAAAAGGCCCTGTCTCGGAGGAATGGGCAAGGGGGGCCTGAGAGTAAGACAAGGCCTGACCCTGGCGAGTCCCAGAGCCACAGGTACAACTGCTCCAGGAGACAAAGGCCTTGTCCTGTCCTCCGCCCCTCCTCCTGTGCTGCAGACCGCCGTGCGTGCTGTGGGTGTGGAGGGAGAGGAGCCGCGGCTCCCTCAGTCTCGGATGTGGTTAGGAAACACGCGCACCACTCACAGATTCCACCCGGAGGACAGGTATTCCACGGGGCCAAGGCCAGCAACCTTCAGGAACAGCTCCACCCCGTAGACTGGGAACAGGAGGATGCAGTTAGTAGTGGCCCGACCGCGGCCCCTCCCACACCTGGCCTGGCTCGGTTTCCCACTGAGGCTCTTCTGGGGTCTGCAGCCTCCCCCACAGGCTGGTGTTTAAGACAAGCAGTTCAGCAAAGCCACGTTCAGAAACCTACTAGTCAGAAAGACGACGTAACTCCAGGGCACGTGCTTGGAGAAGAAGTTCCCGCCTGCGAGATAAGAGGCGGGAGGTCAGGCGGTGGGCCAGGTGTGCCCACGGGACGGGCCGGTCCCCCAGCCAGGGCTCACCTTTCAGCATGAAGGTCTCCACGAGGATCCAGACCCCGTTGACTGCCACCACCAAGTCTGCAAACGGACAGGCCCGTAAGAGAGAAAACACAGATGGGCGTGCAAATCTAGAGCTCACAGCCGCAGCACCCCCCCCCTCGCCCCAGCTACCTTCCCAGCAGCCCCCGGGGGATGCCCCACACACCCACGTGATGGATGGCTTCCTTCCCCTTCGTGCTTTTACATGAGTTACATCAACCAGTGGTTTCACTTAGAAAATGGTCACAGGTTTCCAAAAACACACTCTATGTCACCGTGGGGATACCAGTTGTTTCAGTAAAACCTACAGGTCATTCCAAGTCGGTGTCAAAGTTTGAGCATTAGAATGGTTGCTCTTCCCTGGGGACAGGCGACTTGAAGATGACTGCAGGAACTAGTTAGCAAAATTACCTATTCATTTGGCCTTTTCCATACCAATCCCACTTCTAGCGATCCGCCCCGTGAGAGACTAGCAAAACACAGAACAATGTGTCCTGCAAGCCATTTGCTGGCGAACTGTTCGTGAGAGCAAAAACCTAGACGTGCCCTAAATGATCAAGAGGGGACTGGCTGGAGCAACTGTGACACGTTCAGGAAACAGTGAAGTATCAACTCTCTGTCTGTTGGTGGGCAGTGGCCTCTGGGGTATAGTGTTAACTAAAAAAAGCAAGGTGGAGAAAAGTGTATGAAGTATGCCATCATTGATTGAAGACATGGGCATAGGCTTATGTATGTATCTACCTATAGTTTTTAAAAAATGGAAGAAGAAACCAAAATAAAGGTTATCCATTGGAGGAGGTTTGACAGGATGCAAATGAGACATCCTTAAATACACTTGGTTTTATAGATCTGACTTGGAACCATGTAGATAATTTACATAAAACAAAGTTAGATGTAAAAAAAAGCAATCGCTGAAAATCAAAAATAAAATGGAATAAAGAAACCTGAATGTGTGTCCAGTTGCTGACACCCCCACGTGGAGAAAGGACTACTACAGGTGATTGTAACACCCGTCATGTGAACGTATGTCCCCAAAGGAGTGTTCTCAGCGCTGTGTTGCTGGGACTGTGTTGGGAGCACTGTCTGGAGACGGTTATGAGTCTACTGTGGGGTACAGCGAATGAGTAATTGTGTAAGTGGTGTTGGGAACCAGGATTTTAAGACTGGCCGGGGGGGGGGGAATTTGGATATGAAAGAATGAGGAAGTTTGGTAAAAACACAACAGTCCTGAATTTGAATTAGGAAAGTCAGGATAAACTCCCGATATGGTTTATTTTTAAAAACAAAATCCTATCTCTGTCCATGGAAAGCCCTAGAAATAATAACCAACTCCAAGCCGTGAGCACCTTTAGCATTTCAAACTGGTCTCTAAGCACCATTTCCCACTAAATGGAACCAGAGCTCCTTAGAAAGACTGAATGCAACCAGGCCTTTCCATTAGTGCTGTCCAAGAGGACTTCCTACGACGACGGAAATTTCCTCCTCTGTGCTGTCCAACTGGTAGTCGGTAGCTGTATGTGGTGACTGAGTACTTGAGATGTGGCTTCTGTGGCTTTTTTCATTTTAGTTGCTTAAATTTAAATAGCCACACATGGCAAATTGCTACCACACTAGACAACACAACTCTAGAAAGAACTACCAGATGACGGGAAATAAACAGAGGAACATGGCAAAAATGAGACGGAGAAATGGGATGTCACAAGACGGAGAAAAGGGATGGAAGAGAAACCTACAGATTGAAACAGACTTGACAGGGCAAACAACCACATCCCGTGGTTCTGAAGTCTGCTTCCAAAATCTCCAGGTCTAGGGAGGGCAAGATGGGCCACAGTGAGGGTACAGACGGACAGAAAGACTGGCCATGGGTGACGGCCGTTGAAGCAGGGTGATGGGTACGTGGATGCTCGTTATCCTCTCCCCACTTTTACACATGCTTGGAATTTTCTATAATAAAAAGTCAACCACACGACTGCAGGGCTAATCTCCTGCCTCTCCACCTTCCGGAACGGTAAGAGAGTCAGGCAGGAAGGGGCCTGGAGCTGTGGTATTTCACACTTACACATGAAATACTGGAAGGCCTTGGACTTCACAAGGATATTAATTCCTATTTGAAGAGAAGAAATGTTAACATCAAAATCTTCATTTGCAAGGACACATTCCCCTACGGCACACTTCTCACACGTGAGCAATCGGGGTGTTTATGCCCAAGGGTGAGGAAGGAGGGCGTGCTCTGAGAGTGACCCCACGCTTGTGCTCAGGCAAGACCACACAGCCAACGGCTGCTCTGGGGAGAGCCCGGGCAGCTCGGAGCCAGAATGGAGCAGAGCGAAGCCTGGCTGGTCACTGCTAACCTTAACTTGCTGCTGGCCTCGACCCGAGACTACATTCAACCACTTGAGTTAACTATCCCTCCATGGGATGGAAAACCCTCTGAAGAATATGGACTAACAGCGGTACCCAAAGCCCTAGCTGCAAAAGAAATCACAAAATAGGATACCCTGTCCTGACTCTTGTTCCTAATGGCCTACACCCAAGGCTTCAGGTTTTTTGCACAAGAAATCCCCTGCAAGCTGACCATGCCCCTCCATGGAACTTCAAAACTGGCATTCAATTCAGGGGTAACACTTGGATGTTAGAATCTGGAATTTCATGCCGGGCAAGCATGGTGTCATCTGGGCTCGCTATGCGTCCTGCCACAGCAGGATGGTCGGAGTACACTATGAGGGACAAAGGCAGGTTTGAGAAGAGAATCAATAATGTAATCCTACCGCCTTTTAAAAACCACACGTATTTGCCTGCTGGGCTGACCACACTGTCTGTCTCTCGTACACACACAGACACTCAGACGCACGCACACACACCCTGTGAGCATGCTCTTCGAATGCTCATCTGTGGTCTCTGGAAACCTCCATCTGTCTCCAGCTGCCCAGATGTCACACTCAGCTCAACCTTACCTTTGAAGATGAGGAATGCGGTCCTGGGAAGCTCATCAAACCAGTGTTCTCTATTTCTCTTGGCCTGGCCAGGAAACAGGGCCATGGAGAGGGGGTGTGAGGACCGGTGTCCAGCACCTCGCCCTGGGGGCCAGGCTGCCGCTTTCCTTCCCTGCTCCCCTGGCTAACTTGGGGAACAATGAAAATACCCAAGGATCGAAATAACAACGATGCCGCTGTCCGCTGAGCTTGTAAATGGAGCTGCGCACATGCCTTCTTTTTATGTAATCCTGAAAATAACTGTAGATAGGGATCATCGTTCTCCCATTTCCCAGGTGAGACAGGCCTTGGGAAGGTTCGGTAACTTGCCTGATGTCCGTGACTAATGGGGTCTACCCGAGGTTCGGTGTTCTTAACCAGGAAGCGACAGTGCAACTGTCAGGGTCCATGGGGGGCCACCTGTAATCCCACAGTGCGGGGTGCCAAGCCTAGAGCTGAGCTGTTCTAGCAGGGAAGGACCTGGGCCGCAGCGCCCCCCCCCCCCAGCAGCCGGCCCCACTCCGTCTCTGGCTCCCTGGTCTTTGGTCCCGCACGAGCACTCACCTTCCATTTCAAGGCAGCGACTTCGTAGATATCATAAAAGTCCTTCAGGCTGTTATAAGCCACATGAAAAGGTAAAAAAATCAGAACCTGTTCCCTCTGAGCTCAGGTCTCCCTTGTCCACCCATGGTCCCCTTCAATGTGGGGGGACATCTGCGAGTTTCAACACCTCAGGGCCCCAGGGACCCTTACCTGGGGGCATTGAATTTCCTCCCTCCAGGTGCCATGCGTACCGAATCTGCTTTGTCTACGCTGACCACAGACAGCTTTAATCCCCCTGGATGACTGTAACTCTTAGATGGACAGGGATAGAGCCTCCTCTAGCAGAGGCCTTAATGGAACATCGGGGACTGAGTTCAGCCCAAACAGAGCTCGGTTCCTCATGTTTCTACAGCAGACCTGCTTCCTTTCCCAGAAAGAAGGGCTCCGATCATCAGCAGTCTGGAAGACCAAGACTGCCCATGAGATCTCAGGGCTGGTTCTGGAGGCTCTGCCAGGGCTCTGTGTGTGTGTATGTGTGTGTGTGTGTGTGTGTTCACCGGCTCTGTGGCTCTGCTCACTCAGGGCTGAGAGCGAGTGGTGGGGCCAGTCCATTTCATGAGCCAATGGATTCCTTTTTTGTCAAGCCAGCTTGAATTGGGTTTGGGCTGGACTTTTGTGACTTGTTAAAAGAAACCTGATGAATAATACCGTCTACACGTAGAAGAATCTCTGTGGGGAAAACTAGTCTCTAACAAGCTTCTTTGCCCACCCACCTCCTGGGCCCTTGCCTGCTCCAGCTCCCTCTCACGAATGCCTCTGGCTACCCCGCCCCACCTGGCGTCCACTCTTACCTGAGCAGAGGTGTGTTGCTCTGATTCAGGGCCTTGAAAGTCAGATAACGCTCCCTGGCACTCATCCGGGGCCTGTAGAAGCGCATCAGGCCTTCAAACTGCCTGTACGAGATGCCGGCGGGCCTCTGCGGGAAGAGGGCAGATGGCTGCGTGAACACAGGAAAATGCAGGGCCCAGATGCCCCTTCCCTGAGGAGCAGCCCCTTGGGACCCCCAGGATAGCAAGGGATCCCAGGGCACCTGGCTCGCTCGTGTTCTCCCAGGGGCAGAACTGCTGGTTTCTAAAGCTGCTGGCCCTGCCGTGCTTAGGGGGCTGCTCGGGGCAAGTGAGGGGCAGCAGGGACCAGTCCCCTGCCCGGCCCGGCCCCCACCCCTCCCTACCCGTTGGCTGATGAGCAGGCGGTAGGCATGCTGGATGGCGGTTCGCTTATGCAGCAGCAGAGACTTGAACTTGCGTTTCTCAATGTCATTGAAGGTGTCGAACACCACGGCCAGAAGCTGTGAGCGAAGAATACAAGACCTGGTTCCCCTGCGGGGTGGGGCCTCAAGGGGTTGGGCAGTTCCAGCCACCCCAGAAGGGGGGCTTGAGAAGACCCTCCCACCTGCCCCTCGTATAGGAAGTTTGTCTCCAAGCATCAGCAGAGGAAGGCCATCCACTGCCACTTGTAAATTTTCTCTCTTCGGATACATGAAGTCATTATTATACTTTCCCAAGGTGCTCCTCTCCGCCTAAGCTTACAACTGGCTGGGCAGCATTCTAAGGGGAAGCGGCGAGAGGAACACACTGGGTTCTACACCCAGTTCAGCCCAGCATCATGGCCGGGGAACCTGTGCCCATCCCAAGATCGGTCAGGAAGGAACACCGCTGCACGTGATGCTTCCTCCCGCGTCCCCTTGTTCCCGGCGAGTCACAGCTCCACGCCTGGCCCCAGAAATCAGGGCAGTGGGGTAGCCTGTCCTCCAGGGCACAACATTCCCAGGCTGCCTAATTCCAGAACTGGCGTGTTAATGATACAGTCTGCATCATCAAAGGGCAGCGGGAGGGCGGGAGCAGAACTGAAAAAAAACCTTTTGTGGAAACACTTTCTTTTTCTCTCAAAAACATTTTGAGGGAAACTCTCTTGTCTTTTCCATCCCTTCAAATTGGTCTCCCATTTTTCCCCTTTTAGATCAAGGGAGGGTCAGCAAACTTTTTCTGTAGAGGGACAGATAGCAAATATTTTAGGCTGTGAAGGCCAGATGGTGTCTGTTGAAACTACGCAACCCTGCAGCTGTAGCATGAGACCAGCCACAGATGATGCATAAACAAATGGACATGGCCGTGTGCCAATAAAACTTTATTTATAGAAACAGGCGGTGGGCTGGCTTTGGCCAGCAGGCTGCAGTTTGCTGACCCATGCCCTAGATTTTCACAGCTCTAAATATATTACAAATTGAAGCAAATCAGTTACACAGAATATATTTTTATGATTCTAAACTAACAACAGTATGTAAGAACTATAACACATATAAAGATAGCCAACATTTTGGTTTTGGAAGAATAAAAAAGGAAAATATTTTCCTTTTTAAGACTTCAAGTTTTTAGGACATTGCACAAGTCTATCCCGGGTGAGTGCTTTCCATTTCTACCCTGGCCCTGACTGTGGTGAGCAGTGTAAGAACGCTCTTCAGAAGTGTAAAAATAAACGCAAGACTTGGGGCGCCTGGCTGGCTCAGCTGCTAGAGCGTGTGACTCTTGATCTCGGGGTTGTGAGTTCCAGCCCCACGTTGGGTGTAGAGATTACTTAAAAATAAAATCTTTAAAAAAAAATTAAAAATAAACATAAGGGAGCCTGGGTGGCTCAGTCGGCTAGGTGTCTGCCTTCAGCTCAGGTCATGATCCTGGGGTCCAGGGATCAAGTTCCGTGTCAGGCTCCTTGCTCAGCAGGGAGCCTGCTTCTCCCTCTGCCTGCCTGACCCCCTGCTTGTGCTCCCTCTCTCTGTCAAATACATAAATAAAATCTTTTTTTAAAATGATAAATAAATTAAAAATAACCACAAGACTTGATAAAGCCTCTCCGATAGTTCTGGCATTGACGTGTGGTCTCAACATGGGCCTAATGGCCTCATCTTCGGGGCAATCTGCTGATGGCAGGAACCTTCCTGGAGGCCCGCTGGGCCTCAGCAAACACCTCAAAGGTCCCAGGACGTTACATTCTCCTTAGCAGAGTGGGTCCTGTGCTGGATTTTCTAATGGTTCCCACTCGGGGGTGGAAACAGACACGTGGGTGCAGCAGGACAGGGCGGGGAAGAGCGGGGCTCTGTGATCCGACCATCTCGCCGGGCCACCCTGAGCTGTGCAGCTGTGGGCAAGTCACTCTGCTGGTCTGGCCTCAGTTTCCTCATCGATAAGTTGAGAACCGTAACAGCAGCTCCAGGGTTTTTGGGATAAATCATTTAATCCTTGTTATATAAAGTACCTTGCCCGCTGCCCGGCCACAACTTCATTAGTGCCAGCTTTTATAGTTAGTTTATTTACTAATTTATTTTGAGAAAGAGAGAGAGAGCGCAAGTGTGCACATACGTGTGCGTGAGCTGGGTGGCGGGGAGGGGAAGAGAGAGAATCTCGTGACCCCGAGATCATAACCTGAGCTGAAATTAAGAGTTGGTCGCTCAACCGACTGAGCCACCCAGGCTCCCCAACCAGCTTTTATAGTTATTCTGACCCGTGTTTGCTGGAGAAGGAGAGGCCCCAGGGTAGCCTGACCTAACAGGCTGGCTCTAATGCTAACGGCAATGGCAGGACTGCCCCGGGGAGGCTGCTACCACTGTAACCAGCAGGACTCAAGTCCCGACAGGGCGCCTGGCGCCACGCCACACTTGACCACGGCCTGGGACCCCTGCCCCAAAGGAGGCCGAGAGGGCCCCTATTGCCCATTCTCGCGGTGCCTGGTGCTGTGCCGGTTGGGATGGAAGCCCCAGCGGTGGGGGGGGGGGGGGCGTGACGCATGCTCACTCACCAGGTTCATGATGAAGTACAGCTCGATGGAGAGGTAGACGATGAAGAAGACACAGGACCAGGGGTTCCGGGAGTAGGAGGGCATCATCACATCTGGGAAACTGGATTTGCGGAGCATGACCGCAGGGCCCTGCCTCTGCTTTCTCCCATTCTCCATCTTCCCAGAAGACCTCTCTCTTTTCTGCCTTCCCGGCCCCACCCCACCTTCCCCTCCTCTCCGTCCCTGGGCTTCGAGCTCATCGGGCCACCTCCCTCCCCGGGCACCTGTCTGTGCTCAGGTGTGGAACATTCTTGGCTGAAAAGGAAAGACCCTGGGGCACTAGCAGAGGGCCCAAGCCCAAGCCCAGCCCACACTCACTTGGCTGTGGTCAGAAGGACAAACAGACTGACGATGCTGTTCTCCAGCGTGCTGAAGTACTGCAAGGAAAGAAGGCAGAAGATGCACTGGCACCAGGAACAGGCCGCCATGGGCCACCTGGAGCGCCCCAGCCTGCCCCTCCCTCCCAAGGACTCCTGAGGAGGACAGAGGAAGGAGCAAATGTGGAGTCCAGCCGCCTCCGCCTTCCTGAACTCCGTGCTTCTGGCAGAAGCAGACAACTGACTGGGACTCTTTTCCTAGAGAATCACATGTCTGCACCATCGGCTTGGCTCCCCTCCACTGCTCCTTCACCAACTGTTCCAGATCTGATCCTGGAAACATGCGTCTCAAGGGCAGGAAAGGGGATTCCCTCGGCACTTAAGGAACGCAGCGGTTCAAGTAGGGGTGACAGGAACTTTCCAGCACCATAAATTATGCTGAGAGACCTTCCTAATGTGTCCAGGGCGTCACGCTGGCCACCCTGCCGGAGGGGAAAGGCCCCACATAAAAAAAGAAACAGGGACGCCTGGATGGCTCAGCCGGTTAAGCATCTGATTTCAGCTCGGGTCATGATCTCAGGGTCATGGGATCAAGCCCCATGTTGGTGGGGAGCTTGCTTGAGATTCTCTTTCTCCCTGGGCCCCCCTCCCATGCATGCACATGCTCTCTCTCTAAAAAACAAAAACAAAAACAAAACAAAAAACCACAACGAACAACAACAAAAGAAACAGACAAATACAGAGATTACTTACGGGATCTGAAGGATTAGGGGAGAACAAGTAGAAACCTTGAAGGTGGCAGAAACCATAAAAAGGTTAGAGCAGAGGTCCCATCCAGACGTCAAAGGATTGCACAAATACACGTAAACAAGCGCAGGGGCAGAGGGAGAGCGTCAGGGAGTGGTGGGGACTGCGGAATTCTGGAGAACACGCCGTGCTGTCTAAAGGAGCAGGTGTGCCTGGACACAGCAGAAATGCTGCCATTTGGGAATGTGGCCTAAGAACCAGTGGGTCTACTGTTTGAAAAGCCTGGACGTACAGCATGGCGACTAGGTAACAACACTCTATCATATATTTGGAAGTTGCTCAGAGAGTAGATCTTAAAAGTTCGCATCACAAGAAAAAAAGCAACTGTAAGTGTGTGTGTGGTGATGGACGTTAAGGAGACTGACTGTGGTGATCACTTCACGATACACACAAGTACCAAGGCATTATGTTGTGCACCTAAAACTAATACAATGTCGTTCGTGAATCCCATCTCCCTTTTTTAATTAAAAAAAAAAATTTTTTTCAGGGCTGGAAATTTATATTTTCAAGCAACAAATCTAATTTTTAAATGTTGGCTCAACATTTTCAGACCAGATAAAACTCATCCACAGGCTGGGTTTGGAATCCAGACTGTTGGTTTGCAATTTTGGTTTTGGGAACATGACAGCCAAGTAACCGTTCCAAAGGGATCCCCTTGTTCTCCTCCAGCCCAGGGTCCTGCGGTGGGAACACCGTCAGTATCTCCCTCCTGGAATAGGCTATTCCCCCGAGTCCTCGAAGTCCCCTGAGTGGGACAAGGGAAGTAGCCCCCTTGGAGCACAAAGGAGACTCTACAGAGACTGGAGGTGGCGGGGGGGAGGGTAGGTGACACGGGAGCCAATGGCTCGGAACACAGCAGTCAGAAGGGCCCGAGGCACTGGCCTTAGAGGCAGGGCTCTCTGGATCCACTGTCTTCGCCATTCCAGGACCAGAGAAGGGACCCCAGGCTTCCCAGCCATGTCCCACGGTCCCCACTGTCTGAGCCCTGTGTCTGGATGTGGCTGTCACGTAAATACTTGGCCTTACCTGAAGAGGCAAGGCTTCCTCAGGGTTAGAAAGGCCACGATCTTGCTTTGAAACCTGGGGAGGCTGGAGTGTGCACTTGCTACCGTCCTAGGCACACGCCCTAAAGAAACTCTCGTACACCAGGAGATGCGTGAGTGTTCCCAGCAGTGTGACGTGTAATAGCGAAAACAGAAGAAACTTCGCAGGAGGGCGCGCGCCCGTTACATAACCATGTATGTAAAATGTTCCCATATGCAAAGCAATCACACTTATTTGTGATTTAAGGAAACAGGAAGTAAAACTATAAAGATATGCGTGCGATGGTAAGCCTAGGTCAGGCGGGACCTCTGAGGGGAAAGGGAATCGACCTCACGGAAAGATACAGGGGTGGCTTCCATTTTATTCCTAACACTGCCTCTCCGAAGTTGATGGTTAAATGGGGTTTAACCACTTTAAAAGCCTTCTGGACTTCTGACACTGTCAAAGTCAATGTTTCTTCAACTGTGAATTCGTTTTTTAGAGGCTGCCGGGCCCTGGGGCGCAGGGGACTCACCAAGGATGGCGAAAATGACCATGAAGAAGAGCAGCAGCAGGAGGATATCCATGAAGGGCGGCAGGGACTGGAAGATCTGCCGCAGGTTGCTGGGGAGAGAGCGGGGCAGGAAGGGGTGAAGCGGGTAGCGCTGTCTGGGACGCCACGGGCGAGCTGGGGGCCTGGGGCTCCTGATTCACACAACACTAAGTCCTGCTGCATTAGTGTTTTCCCGGAGGACTTGCACGCAGGGGGCGAGAGGGAAGACCGGGGGCAGGTGTGGCACACGCAGCCCCTCCCCCTGCTCGTAGCCCCAGCAGACAAGGGCCCTGTGACTAATGGAGGGAAGGGCAGGAGGCCAAGTGCACGGCCTTCGGCACAAGGCTTCCCCGAGCGGGACGTGGGATGCATGAAGACATTTCGGGGCCACCTACTCCCGGGACGCTTGCTTCCAGCTCTTTGACAATAGGCCTGAAGAATGAACTGCTAGCCTGCTCTCACCAACAGTGCCCCAGCCAAGAGATTTTCCAGATGGGTTCTTCAGAACTAAGCTTAACTTCAGGCTGGAGGGGAGGCTGAGTCCAGCCCCCCAGGCTCTGTGGGGGTGTCAGCCTGCTGAATCACTCGGCCTCTCAGGAGTGGCCTGCTTCGGGCTGCCGCCACTGCTGTATTTGAGCAACTAATGTGCTCAGAGAGAGAAGCCAGCTCCAGAAGGCTGCGGGGAAGACGGGAAAGAGCCCCAGACCCAGTGCCGGGAAACCAAACTGAGCAGATTCCTGCCTTCCGCTCCGTGCGGGTCGAGTGGCCGAGGGAAGTGAGCGTGCTTATGTTCTTCCAGAGTGCAGGACTGATCTTATCACTACTTGACTCACTGGGTCCTGCTCCATGGGCCCAGAGGGTCCAGGCCAGGCCAAGATAGCGACCGTCTCGTCCCCCAGGCCTTACCGCCGGACGCCTCCACAGTACCGACAGTCCACCAGGAAAATGCAGCGCAGCGCCCGGGTCACACGCACGTGGGACGTCTGCCGTACCAACACCACGATGGCCTCGACGAACTGCACCACCAGCACGGAGGTCTGGGGGAGGACAGGCACAGAGCACCATCGGCCCCTCTAACCCAGCTCCCTCCCAAATACCCAGAACAGCGGGCTGGCCAGATCCTGCCCACTCTGGCCTCAAGAGGCCCTTCCCTTCTCTCCAGCTCTCTGTCAGGCCTCCCCCAACATCAAGCAGTCCCTGGAGACAAGCCCTGTGGCCGCTGACACAGACGTGTGGTCCCAGGAGAGAGAAGCCACAGGCAGAGCTCCCAGAAGCTCGATGGGTAGTACTTCGAGCAAAACTGCCACTCTGCCCGGCCATGTCTGCCCGCCCTGCGCCTTCAGCTCTCCCCACACCGCTGGGGCCCACCGGGCATGCTGATCTGCCATTCCTGGGGCACATTCTCCTGGACAAGTATGCGTGCTTTTTATACAGCAAAGCGCACTCTGCCACATTCCTACTCACTGCACAGAGAGAGCTATAGGTTACTGGTTGTTGATCAGCGTGGGCTTGGAGGCCAGACAGACCTGGGTCTGAATCCCAAGCCTCTGGGATTTAGGTCCCATTCTCATCTGGGTGGCAGGGTGTAAACTGGGAACAGTAACACATCTCCCACAAAGGCTGTCATGCTAGGGCTTGGCACACACTAGATGCCAAATCACAGTGGCTCCTGTTGGCATCACCATGACCTCTGGAGCAAGGCTCCGTAAGACGAGGACGGGCCCCAGGGTCACACGTCTGAGTGCAGGGCTTAGCCCATGGGGGATTGTGGCATTGAACTGAAGACACGGGCTTGAAGGTGCCATGCGAGACAAGGCCATACGGAGATGGGCCCATCACCTTGACCATGGTCCGTTTGTGCCGGATGAAGGTATGGAGGCCCAGCCACCGCAACTTCATGCAGAGTTCAAACACAACCACCATCAGGGCGAACAGCTCTAGGGTCGCGTGGACCTGCAACCAAAGGGTACGGGGGAGAGGTTGCATCACCAGCCCCACTGTCTCCCTGACCGGTGGTCACACCTGGCTACCCCCCACCCCAACCCAGGCTAATCAGGTGCACTGCTCACCGGGAGCCACGGTGTGACCCATGGTCCTAAGTGAGGCAATCAGATGGTGCCCCTCCCTGGAATTTACCAGTGAGCTGTATCACAGTGGGGGGGGGGTACATTCATTCCAGCAGGGTCCCCAGGCAAGACTGGTGATCCACTGCTGCTCGTGAGGCCTCTATGACACTCCAGAGCCTCTCTGTTTTACATCAGCTCATAGTATCTGCCCTTCCAGAATGTTCCCTGTCAGGCATGCCACGTGGACACTCACGTAAATGCCAAGCCGGAGTGCGGGGACAGCAGGGGCCTCACACAGGGAGAGCAGCAGCAGGAGCAGGGCTGTGGACAGCTCCATCAGGTAGAAGAGGTGGTTGTGTGCGAAGAGGTAGGCCGCCAGTGCTTTGGCGTTCTTGGGGTGGGTGAAGAACTTGTCATTATTCTCGCCTTCCTGAGGAAACGAGAGCAGGGTGGGTGAACGGGCCTCAGGACGAGACACCTTGAGGTGCCGAGGGCAGCGGGGAGAAGGAGGCCCCTGGCAGATGAGCGAAGAGTCGGGCCAGAGATGGAAGATGATGGGAGATCAAAAGTATTATCTTTGGGGCGCCTAGGTGGTTCAGTCGGTTAAGCGTCTGCCTTCGGCTCAGGTCATGATCCCAGGGTCCTGGGACCAAGTCCCGCATCAGGCTCCTTGCTCAGCGGGGAGCCTGCTTCTCCCTCTGCCAGCTGCTCCCCCTGCTTGTAGGCTCTCTCTCTCAAATAAATAAAATCTTTTTTTTTAAACAAAATATTATCTTCACCAAACTGCACCCCTATCAGTCTGCTGATGGGGATCCTTCCTAAAAACCACCTGGAAGAATCAAAGAATGAATAGTGCCAAGAGACCGAACAGCGGCGACACATGTGAGCCCCTCAGGCCAAACTCCCGCTCTCAGAAGTGTCTGTGGAACGTAAGGAACTGGGGGTCTGGGGTGAGCAAACACGGCTGAGTCCTGGCTTCCCCGCTCCTCCCTGAAGAACGCTCAGGAAGTTCCTTCCCCCTCTCCAACTACCAATGGGCTAACACGTGTACTTACTCATAGGGTTCCTGCAAGACACTTAGGATGGTGGCTGGTATACAGTAGGCTCCTGCAGATGTTACCTGTTATTCTGATTATAAATGATACTAACATTGAGAAGGAGCCTGAGAATACCTTCACTATATATATATGTATGTTCTGCTTCCAACTTTCTTGACTATTTCACCTCATTTCCTAACCCCTGCACAAGGACAGGCCTTGCCCTGATTCCTGTGCTCCAACAGTAACGGGACAGGGGCTGACCCTTACTGAATGCCCACCAGACCAGGCACCATGCTCAGTCCCTTACCTGAGCCCTAGACCCTCCTTTACTCCTGACCATGGCCCTCTCAGGTGGGTACTTTTATTATCCCATTTGACAGATGAGAAAATCGAGCTACAGAAGCTTCAGTAGCACCTGAGCTTACGGAACTGGGCAGTCGGGTCCCGCACCCTGGCTCCGTGACGAGCCTCCGGCTGCTGATGCAGAGACTAAGTGACGGAGCCCCGGAGCGGTCTACTTGTGACTATAAGCAGATGACATTCCAGGGCCACCCCCCCATTAGGGTCAGCCTTCTGGTCATGGTTGGGGGAAGGGGAGGTGTCTTCACTGCCTCCCTGGAATTGGTGGGCCAGGGATGAGGGTCACCCCACCTCACCCGCTCCGTCACATCTGCACCCCATCCAGCAGCCAACGTGCAGTGGAAACTTACTTGGTAAGGCTCTGCATGCCTCACCTTGCTTTAGTGCTTCCGAACTGGGAGCGATGCTGCCACACCTCCCCCACCCCAACCTGGCCGGGAGACGTCCGCTCATCACCCCTGGGGGTGCTCCTGGCAACTAGTGTGCAAATCCCAGGGGTGCCACTCAACAGCCTAAAATGCACGGGAGACGCCTCCACCACAAAGAGTTATCCGGCCCCAAACGTCATGCTGAGTTGAGAGCACCTAGCTCATTCACTTCCAGCACGAATGCTCAGCATAGACGTTTCCCACTGGCTTCATTTCCTGGAGGAGAAAGTAGCGGAGCCAGAATGGACACCCAGGTCCCCCGACCCAGAGCCCTCTGGAAGCACTCCAGCTGTCCTGGAATGAGGTCAGACCTTCAACTATTCCATCTATTCGGCTCTTCTGGAATGAAGGCCACCCTCCCCATCCTCACAACCCTTATTCCAGGGAGGTGAGACTCACACACTCCACAGTGATTCCTGCCGAAGCTGCAGGCCAGCAGGAAGGAGGGCACTGGCCCAGAGGGGCGCACTGCGCTGTGGAAAGCACTCTGGCCTGGCACGGGATGTTGTCAAGTCTCACCCAGCATGGTGCCTGGGACACACAGTAGGTGTTTAATGGATGTTTGGTACGATGACCCACTCCTGCCAAAGATCAGCCCAGGAACGGCCCAGTAGCTGTGGGGCGGGGAGCTCTGACCTCGGCTGTGGTTTGCAGGGTAGTTTTGAGCGAATCACTTCCCTGAAGCCAACACATCGCTACCCTCATTACCAAAAAATAAAGACAAACCACAGACTCAACAGGGGCAGGCCAGACAAAGAGAACAAACATCCCGGCAGTCAAACAGCGGGCACGCTGGGCAAGCTTCGCTCGCAGCCCTGTGATCTGTGCAGAGTTGTGGTTTCTACCAGCACCGCCGTGGCTGGGGGGACACGCAGGGGGAGACTGGGAAGCTTCTGGCTTAGATTACTAGAAAATGCAATTCTCGGGTAATGTCTTCCAGTAAATAGCCAGGCCTGAAGGTCTGGCTAGCAGAGACCACGGACAAGGGGGCTCAGGTTTTACCTCTCAGACGAGGAATTGCCAGGGGAGACAAAAGACAAGGTCTCCAGCACCAAGGACAGAGGGAAATATTACTCATGGCACTGAATTCTGATCCAAAAACCAAGGAGAACACTGGCCTAGTTTCCTCGCTGTTGATCATAAACTAGATTAGGAGAAATAAGACGACAGGCCAGTTGTGTATGACTTCTGGCTTCGCTCTCTGCTCCCTGGGACAGAAATTCCACCCAAGAAACCAGTATTGTCTTGGAGGCACTGCGACTGCAGAGCAGAGCAGAGCACATGGCTCTGGAGGATAAGCGAGTCAACAGGTAAAACTGGGGAAGAGAGGAAACCACAGGCACCAAGTACCCTCCAAGTGGCAAGGGGCCAATGACCCAAGCACACCAACCAGCTGCTCAGCCGCAGAGCAGGAAAACAACCATCTGACACCAGCTACAGCCCCCACCCCTCAGAAACAGCCACAACCACTGTTCCCAGGCATCTGGGTTCTGCTTTTATTTTTATTATATTTCCAATGATGCATTGCTGGTAAGATCCTTCAAACAACACACAGGATTATAAGGCAGTAAAAATTCTGTCAGCCAAAGATAATCACCTTTACTATTTAGATGAGTAACCTTCCAGATGTGAGTGGGGTCTGTGCGCATGTGCATGGGCACATACAGGTATATGTTGCTATATACGTGTGTGAGCCTAAATAGGTGTGTGAGTGTGTATACATGCATAAATGTTATACAAAAATCATCGCACTACACCTGCAGTCCTGTAGTCCCTTCTTCCACAACCACATGGCCCATCTTCAAATGGATACATGTGGTCAGGTATAAAAATGAAGCAACAACGTACAGTAGAAAAAGCATCCCTGGGAGGTGAGCAAGACATGGTTTAAATCCACGCTCTGTGACTTACTAACTGGGTGGCCTTGGATTCCTTTAGCTCCCCTGAGTGTCAGTTGCTTCTATAAATGGGAGATGATCAAACCACCTTGGGGGGGGGCGCGGTTGTTAGAATGGGGCCCACTTAAAAATAGATATTTTTATTACTAATGTTCTCAGCCGCTTAAGAAGAGAAGGGATTACCAGACTTCTTAAGTCCCCCAGGCCATCCTAACTCTGTGTTTTGATCCATCCCGTGCTCTTCTCCAGCATCTAGTCAAGCTTGGAGAAGGTGACAGTGCACGGGGTGACCCTGGGGGACCCTGCCAGATCATCAACCGGCATGCCTGAGCTCGCCAAAATGTCCCTGAAACATTTCTTTCTTTTTTTTTTTTTTTTAAGATTTTTTATTTATTTATTCCACAGAGATAGAGACAGCCAGCGAGAGAGGGAACACAAGCAGGGGGAGTGGGAGAGGAAGAAGCAGGCTCACAGTGCAGGAGCCTGATGTGGGGCTCGATCCCAGAACGCCGGGATCACGCTCTGAGCCGAAGGCAGACGCTTAACCGCTGTGCCACCCAGGCGCCCCCCCTGAAACATTTCTATTGCCTTAACCTGGATCGGAACGCACCTGCTGAGGGGTACGACTCATGTGACACTGCATAAAACATGAGAAGCCTAAAGACGACTGAACGACTACCAAACAAATATCCAAACGTAACGAAATCTTTCAAAAGAAGTAACAAAACACATACTTGCAACGTAAGAGCTGCTTCAAAGAGAAAAGATTAGGGAAAATTATTATTTAAATGAATTTCAGAAAGATTCCATTTCCTCACCTAGACTCTTACTCTGTGCGCACGAGAAACAGAAATCTTACAGTGACAAGAATGGCGAGATTACAATGGCAATGCCATAGGCAGTGAGACGGGCAGTTAAGAGGCAATATCCCCTTTGGAGAACACTCGATAACTGTACGCCAAGGGCCCTAACAATGTTGATTCCTTCCATCTGGTAATTCCACTTCCTAGAAGCTTTCCTAATGACATAATCCTGGATATTAGAGAAAGAGAGAGAAATAGCTCTTTGCATAGATGGTCCTTGGATTATAATTTATAATAGGGAAATGCATAATATATAATAAGGAAAGCATAAAAAGGGAAAATATAAAGACTTACCAGGATAGTTTAAGTAAATTAGGATACATTTACCAGATATAATTATAAAGTCATTAAAATTCGTTTATAAGAGTTATAATAACATTAAGAAAAAAGCTTCTGTTGCACACTATGGAAAAAAAGGCTATACAACTGTAGATACCACATGACCTTACGATTACTTTACAAAACACATAAAACCTATGTATTATTCTTCAATAATGTTGACAGTGACTTAGGTGAATGTTTTTTTCCACAGCCCCTTTGTGCCTAAACTTACCACAACAAGCATGTATCACTTCTATAAAGTATTTATTTTAAAGAGAAAAAAACCCCCAAAACAACCAAGTACCAAGCAAGAAACAGCAAACACGAAAGCAACAGCAAGTTAATAGGAAAGGAAGAAAGGTCTCTAAGTTCCCATAGCGGGCTTACAAAGCACTGCTATAGTGTTACGTATTTAAAGAAGCCCCCCCCCCCCGCCCCCGGAGAACTGGCTGCCAGTGTGCCCCTGAGAAGGGGGACCAGGGCAGGGAAGGCCAAGTGGATAGACTCAGGGAGACTCGGGGGCAGGCAGGGCCACGTACTGGGGGTCACAAGAAAGCCCAGGCACATCACCCTCCCTATCTGGGCATGATCACATTGGCTCTCCCCATCTTATAGATGAGAAGCTCACACACGGAGTAGGGATAAGAACTGGAGCCAGAAATGAATTTCTGGGATGAACAGAGCCCTGGCTATGCGACTCGGTCAACCCGCACCAGAAACAGATTCTGATCAGAGATACTCACCTGGAGGTAGATTGCTGCCTCTTGATAATTGATCTCCCAGTTGTGTCCGGTGGGACTCTCACCCCCTGAGCCTAGACTGGGGGTCCGGGAGTCGTGGACGGCATAGCTGCCTCCATCTGCATAGGAAGAGGAGAGGGATTCACTTACAACCCCAGCTCAAGAGGATAAAGAGACCATTCACCAGTAGAAAAGGCTTGTATCCTCACACATATATCCCATTATCTACAAGTCAATGCTCCGTCCATGGAATAATAGCAAGGATTAGTGTGGCTAATTAAAAATGCTTTTCATTCTCTTGTTAAATGAAAAAGCAAGTGTAAAAGAATACATATAATGTACTACTTTTGTGTAAAAAAAAAAAAAAGGAAACAGGAAAACGTGCGGATATCTATCTTTACGAAAAGAAATAAGAAGGATAAATTTACCTCCAAGGGGTGTGGGGAGCAGCACAGAAGTCTCACTCAAAGGGAGTGATCTTTTTGAACACTTTTTTAAAAGATTTATTTATTTTAGAGAGAGAGAGAGAGAGAGTGAGCAGGAGGAAGGGGAGAGGGAGGGGAAGAGAGAGAATCTCAAGCAGACTTTGTACTGAGCGTGGAGCCTGCTGACGCGGGGCCCGATCCCATGACCCTGAGATCATGACCTGAGCCGAAATCAAGAGTCGGACGCTTAACCAACGAGTCACCCAGGCGCCCCTTTTTTTTACACTTTTGACTTTTGGAAGCATGTTAATATTCTACTTGGTGAAAACAAAAATAATTGGATTTGTTCCCTGGTGCAGGGTCATCTGTATTTTTTCCCTGCTGACACCCATGCCTCTACTTCCAATAACACTGACCCCATCTGCCTTCGGAGAACATCCTCTCCCTACTCTCCACCCATTCTTTGTCTCTGGCCGGCTCCACCCTTGGCTCCGGGGCAGGTGCCATAAAAGCACCTCGTTTCCCCAGACAGTCATTGGCCCAGGCAGGGATGCTGTCCCAAGCCCAGCCAATGAGGACTGAATTTGGACCTTTCCCTGGACCGCTCGGGAAGGAGGGGCTCTTCCCCTGCTGCTGCGGGTAGCTGCCTCCCCATCACGTGAGGGAAGCCTGCCTGAGAAGAAAGCCAACAGAGAACAAAAGAATCACAGAGGTAACATTAGTTCCACCCCAGCATTGAGATGTACCTGATATCCACCTCCTGGCATTTCCAAAATCTGAGCCTATAAAGATCCTCTTATACTTAAGCCTGTCTGAATTGAGTTTGTCCCAACCCTCAAGTGTGTCTACTGATACATGGTAAGCAAAGGCACCAAGAAATGACTTTCAACAAATTAATTTATTGGAAACTTTTATCATCATCTAGGATGAGAATCTGGTTGCCCACAATTCACACTCAAACTGATTCACCTACAGAAAAATAATGAAGTATGTTTGGATAAGGAGATACGCAGAGGTGGTAGGAAGCAAATGTGTAAAGCTCACCACCAGACAGGAAAGGGGAGGAAAGTGGCAGGGGTCCTAAGGCTGCAGGGTCATACCTGGTCCTTCTACACTTGAACTGCCAGCCAAGGGCAGTCGGGTCCTGCAAAGCTCTTCTTCACCCACTTCTAAAAACAATTTTAGGTAGGTATGTTTGAGACACAGTAAAGCGCACAATTTGCTATGTTCCGATATATGCACACACTTATGAAACCATCACTACAATCAAGATCCCACATCCAACACCCCTTCAAGCCCCGCCCCTGCCCATCGACACCCAGGCAATCACTGATCTGCACTGTCACTGTTAGCTGAATCTGCATCTCAGAATGTTACACAGATGGAATCACCGGGTATGTATGCTTTTTTGGTTTGGCTCTCCCTCAGCGTCACTACTTTGAAACTCATCCATGCTGAATGGTGTTATCGGTAGCTCATTCCAGTGTCTTGGCTGAGTAGTATTCCACTGTACGGACGTACCACAGTTCATCCGCTCACCTGTTGGCGGACAGGCTGCTTCCAGTTTGGGGCTGTTTCAAATGAAGCTGCTATGAACATGTATGGACACACACTCTCAATTCTTTAGGGTTAATACCTAGGGGGTGAAATAGCTAGATCATACATTTAACTTTTTTAAGAAACTGCCAGGGGCGCCTGGGTGGCACAGCAGTTAAGGGGCGCCTGGGTGGCACAGCGGTTAAGCATCTGCCTTCGGCTCAGGGCGTGATCCCGGTGTTATGGGATCGAGCCCCACATCAGGCTCCTCCGCTGGGAGTCTGCTTCTTCCTCTCCCACTTCCCCTGCTTGTGTTCCCTCTCTCGCTAGCTGTCTCTCTGTCGAATAAATAAATAAAATCTTAAAAAAAAACACAAAACTGCCAGACTGTTTTCCAAATGACTTGCACTGCAGGGGAGCCCCCGTTCCTCCACACCCTCACCCACACCTGGCATGCTCAGTCTTCTTAATCTTGACCGTTCTAATGCTTTTAACATGCATTAGGACTAATAATCTCGAGCGTCTTTTCATGCGCCTATTTGCCATTTGTAATGTTTTAGTTAAAGCCTCTTCAAATCTTTTACTGGTTTCTTTTTTTGGGTTATTTTCTTATTTGTGAATTTTGAGAGTTCTTATCTATACACATACATGCATTCTCAAAATATACACCAGTCTTTATCTATTATTAACATATTTACTCCAG
Organism: Ursus maritimus; assembly: GCF_017311325.1. Classification (NCBI taxonomy): domain Eukaryota; kingdom Metazoa; phylum Chordata; class Mammalia; order Carnivora; family Ursidae; genus Ursus; species Ursus maritimus. Next base: position 19,858,885 of record NW_024425897.1, read on the forward strand.
CGTTTGATTATTTCTGTTGATTAGTGATTAGTGTGGCTTTTTCCATTCCTTTACTTTTAATCTCTTAGTGTCTTTTTATTTAAACTGTGTTTCTTGGAGGCAGCATATAGTTTGATCCTGCTTCCCTCCCCGATCTGATAATCTCCTCCTTTTAATTGGACTATTTAGATCACTCACATTTAATGTAATTATTGATAGGGTTAGGTTTAAATATATCGTCTTGCTATTTTTTTTATAGTTGTGCCATCTGTTCTTTGTTCCCTTTTTCTGCCTTCTTTTGGATCACTGAATATTTATTATGATTCCATTTTATCTCCTTTGTTGGCTTAGCTACAATGCTTTCTTTTCTTATTTAGAGGTTGCTTCAGGGTTTACGGTACACATTTTTAATTTACCACAGCCTATTTTCAAGTGATACTGTGTCACTTCACGCATAGGATAAGAACCTTATCCTTTTAACAGTGCACTTCCCTCTCTCCCTTCCCAACCTCAGGCTTCTGGAAATGCAGAGACTTCCAGTTCACAGACCTACTCCACGCTGAGCTTCATCTCCATTGCTAGGATGTGTAACTAGGAAGATCCTTCTGGAAGGGGCTGCACCAATGAAGCACATAAGTCAGGAGTTAACACTCCTTGCAGGCTCTGTGTTCTGTGCTCCATGCTGACGTAATCCTCACAACCCCAAGTGGTATGTACTATCATAAATGCTACTGCACGAGGAGGTTAAGCAACTCAGCCACGGTCACCCAGCTCTAAGGGGCAGCCTGGCTCCAGAACAGATGGATTTAACCACTATGCTCTACGACCACCCTCTAAGAGACAGGAGTCTGGGAAGAAGGACAGCTGACAATGGTTTTAAACCAGTGGTAACAAACATTTGTTGAGGCTTCCTGCATGCCAAAACCTATGCTGTGGCAGATTGTATTTTCCAAATCTAGCCACAGCATGATCTTTCATCCTACGTGCTCGTCTAGAACCTTGCCACTTCCCCACAAACAGGTGGAGCCTGTGTCTCCCTCTTGAAACCAGGTGAGACTTTGTGCCTGTCTTGACCAACGCAGGATGGAGGACATAATGCTAATGACTTCTGAGGCTAGGTCATAAGGCCCCACCTTTTTCTACTGGGACCCTTGCTCCTGGACCCTAGCCACCATGTTGTGTGGTGGACAGGCCCATGGAGAAGAAGCAAGGCCCCCTGTCCACAGCCCAGCTGAGTGCCCAGCCAACAGCCTGCAACTTGCCAGTCAGCTGAATGAGCCATCTCAAAACCAGATCCTCTAGCCCCAGACAAGTGTCCAAACTGACGCCGTGTGGCACAGAGATAAGCCCCTCCATTGGGCCCTACCCAAACTGCAGGTTCTTGCTCAAAATATCTCAAGGCAGTATCTTCAGCACTGTGTTTTAGGATGCTCTGCTGTATAGCGATAGATAACTGACACGTATCTAAGTGCTTTCTACCAACTGACCTGTGCAATGCTCCCGACAAGCCTATGAAGGAGGTACTATTATTCCCCTTCAGACTTGAGGAAACTAAGCTGCAGAAAGGCCAGGCACATTCCTGAGGCCAAGCAGCGAGCGGGAAGCAGGGCTGGGACACCGAACTGGGTGGTTAGTTCCTCATCAGCAGGCTACGTGCCTCTCAAGAAACGGAAGCCTAGAAAGGGTGTCAGGGTAGTGCCAAAAGGCTGAAACACAGAGCTGCAGTCCCGTCCCTCAACGACGTTACAAGCAGGAGGAGGCACATCTGGCTGCAGCTCGCCCTTGACCATTCTGGTCCTTCGCTGCCCGAGGCCGACACTCCCCGACTCCACTCCCAGTGTCCATTTCTGGAAGAATGAAGCCCTAGGCGCAGACAGGAGAAGGTCAAACCTCCTTCCTGGATGTGCTGGTGTGGACCAGGGAAGCAGGAGCCGGAATGGGCCTCCCCAGTAGGAGAAGCCGCCGGCAGGCAGCTAGACGGTGCTGTGACCTCTCGTGCCTGCGCTCGTCCTCCGCGACCTTCACACGCCGCAGCAGGAGCCTGGCCCGCGCCACAGCAGTCCTAGGTGAAAGAAATAACGGGGCCGGTGTGGGGTGGGCGGCGATGAGCCGACACAGATGGCAGCGGACATTAGTGCCACTCTCCCAGCCGGTGCCGGATGCTGGCATCTGTGTGAGCCCCTGCCTCAGAGGCCCTCCGTGCGAACCTCCTCAGCCCTTCCTCCCTCTTGGGGCTCTCAGCAGATGGATCCAGCTTCTTCCTCCCACCCAGGAGATCCCTCAGCCCTCCTAGTTCCTCCCCTCTAGCCTTCCCCACTTCGACCGCACACCACTGTGACCGGGGGTGGGGTGGGGTGGGGGGCGGCTATAGTATCCTCCAGCGCGAGTCACTCCTTGCTACCCGCGCACCTCACTCACACCCACACCAGCGGCTTTGCAGGTGCCCTCTGGCATCTTCTCCTCAAAGCCACAAACAACAGCTCCCTCCCATTTCTGAAATCCACAGGGACCACTGGGACGGGGAGAAGGAGCAGGCTTCCAGCCTTTGATGGAAAGCTTTGACACTGCCTTTCTCTCCATCATCCTGGCCAGTGAGTCACCGGCTCTGGCAGGGCTCCTCTCCCAAACCCATTTCCACTCCCCACCCTCGCTGGCCTCCTGCCTTTCACCTACAAGACAGCACTAGCCATCGGACTGGCTCCACTGCCCCAGGCTTTCCAGGCCACCTGACCCCAGGCATCTTGTTGGAGGATGAGGTCAGCAAAGCAGCAATCAGACTGTGCTCTGCTGCTTAAAATCTCATAATGGCTTGCCATCAGGAAAAATTCAGACCTCTTTGCCCTGCAAGGAGCTGATACGCATCCGGGCAAGCAAGGGTCTTTAGAATCGCGTTCCTTCCCAAGCTCTAACAGACGGGTGGCTCGTCAGCCTGGCGCTTACAGGCTGGGCTCCAGAGGGCAGCTGGTTACTATGGAGCACTGAGGACGTGGGGGCCCCCACGTGACAGGGAGCACTGCAGAGATAAAACACGTGCTCCACAGCCACGGATCACACAGGGCTGGCTGGTGTGCAAGAGCAGACGTGTAACAGGGCTGCAAAGGGCAGAACGAGGACCCCAGAGGGGATGTCACAGGGAGGGCCTTGCCACCAAGCAGAGCTGACCAACGATGCCCTGGGGAGAGGGGGCTTTAGCTGTCATATTTGCTTTGCTAAAGTAAGTTAGTAAATGCTAGGCCCTATTATATATAGCTGGGTACATGGTTGTTATTTTATTCTAAACATGATCTATAAGTTGGAAATAATTCTTCATAAAATTATTTTAAACCAACTATTGAATTGTTTGTGCACTCATGTATTTGGTGGGCATCCCCAGGGGCGGAGGGAGGTGCCCAGGTGCCCTGGGGGGAACCGGAGGTACCTGGAGAGCCCCGGCCCTGCAGCAAGGGTCCCATCACCACGGGGCCTCAAGAAGAGGTTCCACAGCCATCCATGGGGATATTTCAACAGAAAGGAGGTTCACCCAGCGAGCGGGGAGTTGGACCAGCTGCCCTTGCAATTCCCAGCATCTGTATATTTCCCGGTACATAGAGACTCCGAGGGGACAGGCAGGTAAGGGCAGATGGCCTTAAAAACAACTCAAATTCAGGAGCTTCCCATGGGGGGGGGCAGCCACCTAGACCCTGCCAGTTATCGACAGGCTTCCAATACCGCCTGGCTGCACAGATAGGGTAAGGGCGTCTCTTAGCACACTCATCCTTCCAGCTCCCCTGAGTAACCGCAGCCCCACAGATCTACATAGCCTTGAGCTCAGCAACTCAGCTTCTGCCCAAATAACAGACTCTTGCACCTACAGCGCCGGTCCCCTGTGCTGGGCACCCTCCTACGCACTCCATATACATAAGAACTTCATCCTCCCAATGGACCATGATTGTCCCCATTTTACGGATGAGGCAACGGCTGCCCAGAGCGATGTGTGAACTTGCCCCGGGTCTCACATGTTTAGAAAGCGAACCAGGTCTGTGTTCGGAAGCACCATGCTAAATGCAGTGGAGGGTCACCCCATGTGCTCGGGCAGGTGGGGAGCGGGGGCGTGAATGGTGTATTATGGGCTGGGAATCAGAGTCCGCATTTGGACACTGCCATAGTCATTGGCCGGGCTGCTGCATTTCCTTTTCCTGGTGATTCTTTCTCCTTGTGTTTGTGAGTTTGAGAGCACTGCATAGATTTGGGGGTACTTTCTGCTGCTCATCTTAGAAACAATGACTGTCAGATCTGGAATGGATGGTAAAGACCACTTAACTCAATGCCCACCTTTCAGAGGTGGGAGACTGGGGGCTGGGGAGTGGGCAGGAGAGCCCAGTCTAGCACTCCCGCCTCCTGGCTCGCCCTCCAGAGCCACTGACCACTCACCCCTCACTAGCTGTGAGAGCCATCAAAGAGAAGCGACCGGGCCTCACACAGACTGCCATTCCCAGTGGCTGGAGCACTTGGGACGCCTAGTGAGGGCGGCGAGTGAATGACAGACAGGCAGAAGGTCTTGGTGGGGTGGTGGGAAAACATTTTCCTTGACCTAAAGCTCTGAGCAAGCAGCTACACCCATAGGAAACCCAGAGCAGGAAGGTTCCTTGGAAGTCAGGAGGCTTAGCCCCTCATATGCCCTTCATTCATTACGCTGACTGACGCCCAGATACCGGTTGCACCCGGCCCGTGAGATCCCACAGCTTATCCGCTCCAGCCCTGTGCATGGCCCAAGCCACCTCTCCCCCAGGGAAGCACAACCCCTTCTGCCAGCTGGGCTCCCTGCCCCCTGCCCTGCCTCTATCTAGTCTCTAGGCCAGTCAGAGAAGTCCTTTGTTGTATGTGTGTGTGTGTTTTAAGTAAACTTTGTAGTTCAGTGTAACAATAATCCTTTAAAAACCTAAGCCAGATGATTTCACTCCTCTGCTCCAAATAGACTGCAGCCTCCAGCTCTCGAGAACGGTCCTTCCCGGATTTAAAATGGCCTATGAGACTGAGACATCTTGCCCCACCCACGCTCTGGCCTCCTTATTGTCCTGCGACAGGCCTGGAAGGTTCTGCCTAGGGGCCTCTGCACTTCCTGTTCCCTCTGCCCTCCCCGGGTTTCTCACATCTTTGGAAGTCACTGGCACGCCCTGTCCTCCTTATGCGGCTCTGCGCTTCCCCCTGGGGTTGTATCACCACCTGGAAAGGCATTTATTTACTTCTTGGCCTGTTCAGTGCCTGTTTCCCTGCCTGGAATGTCAGCTCTGTGAGGCCAGGGACTTTTGTCTTGTTGTGGAGTCCCCAGGGCCCAGAACAGTGCTGGACAGGATGGACACAAACATCTGCATTGAAGCGAAATGAAGCTCCTCCCCAAAGATTCCAGAATCACACTCCCTGGCCGGTGACCGGGGGGCAGGGCCCAGGAAGTATGCACAGAGCTTGGCAGGAAGGCTCCCTCAGGACTACAGTGCGAGTGCCAGAGGGCGTTGAGGGGCAGTGACTTGATCTCAGCGTTTTTCTAAAGATCATTCTTTTAAGGATTTGCTGGAGAGGCACTATTTCGTGTAAGAGTAATTCAGGGCAAAACCTTAAAAAGAAAAGGAAAAATATGACTGGCAGAGCCAAGAAGAAAGAATGGAGGAGTCTCCCCTCCAGGGCGGACTTTGTTCTAACCATTCAACCTGATGCTTGCTCAGAACACAGAACTTGGCTTGCTCACTAGGTCCCCAAAGGCAAAGCCCCACAGCTTGTTTATGGCTCTTATATGCGGGGAGAGCTGAAAGGCCGTGGGGGGGGGGGTGCGGTGGACAGGCTGCAAGGCTTTTCAGGAAAGCCATGGGAGATTTCACAGAGCTCCCTCACACCTGGCTCCAGCAGCTGGGCGGCACATTTAGGGATTATACAAAGGGCGCAAATGGAAGGCAGGGAGCCCCTGGCTTGCCCTGTTCCTTTTATAGGCAGGCCTCACGCAGAGGGGGCAGCCCTGCAGCCAAGCCCAGAAGCACTTTCAGTGCACCGCAAATGGGGGGGCTGGGGCACCACGTGGGTCCTAATTCCCTGCCCCCGAACACTGCTTCCCACTTCCTAGGCTGGAAAAGTAGCCACGGAGGTGATGGAAATGCTCCAAATCCCAAGTGCTTCATTGCTGCAGTATAAGGCATGTTCAAAGGCTCAGCAGCTCCCAAGAGGGGCAGGACAATTACAGCCCATAAAGGAGGGAAGGCAGGGGTGCGGGGGGCAGGTCAGGGGCCAGAGGGTCGAGGGGGCAGCTGAGCCCAAGCACAGACGGTGGGCCTGTGGTTCAGATGGTGGGGAGCCTGGGGGCACAAGGCCCTGCCTGTTGGGGAACAGATCCCTGTGGGCTTCCTTAGGAAAGACTCCCTCAAAGCAGGATGTGAGAGGCGGCACAGGGACTCCTAGTTCCCCTGACTGGTCACTACTGGGCATGAAGTGCCAGGGGATAACATGTCCCCACATCCTGGTTACGGCTCACACATCCTGCCCACTGGGTCTCCTCCGGATCGTCTGCCTGGGGAGCCTCAGACCCTGGGGGCTGCAAGCAGCCACCTGCCCTGCCCGCCTACACCTGCCCACCCTGGTTGAATCTGCACTTCCTGGGAGAAATACCGGCCCCCAGGCCTCCAGGTGAATGGCTGGTGCTCCCATGGGTGCTCCTTGCACAGGAGAGTCCTGGATAACAAGCAGTCAGGGGGGCTCTCACCACAGCACCCCAGGTCGGGCCCAACCGACCTCATGAGAATTAACACATGCGACCTCAGACTTTGGCACCGTCCTCACCCGGAGTAGGGTGGGCTCTTCCAGGTGAGCTGGAAAGGCAAGGTCAAGGCATACCGCAAGGGCCCAGCTGGTGGAGACGGGATGACCTCACCACGGGGCCGTCGGGGACCTGGCCCTCCACCACCTCCTCCAGAAAGACAATGGCTGGCAGCCCTGGCCTCCGCATGTCCAGGTTCCTGGGAGGCGGCCGGACTGACTGGGAGTGGGAGGGACAAAGGGAAAAAGACACAGCAGGTGCAGGAGGGTGGGAGGAGCAGGCTTCCAGGCCCTCCCAGCAAGCCAGCTTCTCCAGTGGCTCTTGCTCGCAGGAGGTTTTAAAAGAGGTTTTAAAAGGGCCGGAGGAAGCTGACCAGGAACATTCTTGGCAACCAGTAAGATCCCATTCTGTGCCTCCGGGGAAAGTTCCCGAAGAGAAACATTTTGTTCTGCACCTCTGCTGCCCTGGGCAGAGAATGCTCCTGTGAAAACGAGGCTGGGCCTCTTGCCTCTTCAGACGAAGACCTCAGCCACTAAAGATTCATGCAACACCCACTCCTTAACTACCCTCCCTGAATCCTGGCAACCAGCCCCGGGAGATGAACATAAAATCACTGGCTGAAAGAAAAAGCCCAGGCAGGCATTAGAATACGAAACAACAGTAACAAAAAACTGACTCCAAGTAGGAAAGTTCCCCATTCAGAGGACAGGCCGCCAAACCAGGATGACCTGTTTGCACAGATGGTAACGCTTCCTCCGTGCTGATGTAACAGGGCCCAGACGCTCCCTGCAAAACAGCTGGCTGCTTTGCATGCAGCCTCTGAAATGACCCTGCGGGGAATCCAAGGTTTCCGTTCGTTCGCTGGAGCACAGCGTGCAGCAGCATCCTGGCGGGGCTGGGTAAATAGAAACAGTTTCCATATGCCGCCATAAAGCTGCACCGGGGAAAGAGGGAAAGAACGGGCAGAGGGCTTCTGTGATCCAACCCCCGCCCAGCAAGGGCAGGGTCTGCGTGGGCTGGGGAAGCCACCGAGACCTTCCTCTGAGGCCTAGGACCAGAGGCTGCTGTGGATAAAAGGCCTATGAGCTCCGGGATGGCGAGGAACACCAGACTGTGACGGCTGCTGGGCAGGTGTATGCCGAGATCTCATTCCATCTCTGCTCCTTTTCCTTCTGCTCCTCTTATATGTGCACGACCTCGCCCATTCTCAAACACACACACAGGCCCTGCACATTCTCTTCAAACCTTGCTCCCTACTGGGCCCCTCCCCTCCCCCGGTTCGCCTGTCGGAATCCCTAGAGCCTCAGTTTCTCCACCCATTAACTGGGACTGGGGCCAGCTGTGCTCCGGGCAGCACAGACAAAGCACCCGGAACCCTCCGGAAACCAGTGCCCACCCGAATGACAATGAGCCATCACCCAACCGTTCACCAGTTGTCGCTGAGAGCCCCACTCCATGGGAAAAAACTCAAAGAGCAGAGGAAAATAAACCAGAGTGACACTGATGAGTTTTCCGGGCACTGCTTCTGCTGCTGGCTGGCTCTTCAAAGGCCCCCAGATAAAAATCGGGCAAGAGACACCCTGCCGCAAGAAAGCAGAGTGCACACTTCCTCCTGCTCAGGCCTTCTCTTTCAGATGACTGGTTGCGAGATGGTGTGGGAGGTAGACCCACGTTATCAGTGCACCCTAGGAAAGACTGCAAACACAGACAGAGCCCCGGGCAGATATACTGACCTCCAGAAAGGCGAGGACTGGCACTGAGCCAACGTAGCTGAATCACTGGCCTCATGCCCAAAACCAGTCCTGCCAAAGGCTCAGGCCAAGAGGAGGAAAGGAAAAACAAAAGGCTCAACTAGGCCAGTACTATGGGTCAAGCACTGTTCTAGAAGGAGGAGCCTTGGTTTGGAAGTAGCCAGGATAATGCCCTGTGCCACTCAACTTCGCTTCTGGCCAGCTCACAAAGACCGACGTGGCCAAATCCAGAGAGAGTCTCTGGATACAGGAGGTCAGCCACAGAAGGGCCTTGAACTGGCAGGGAAATGGCTAGAAGGTTGAGAGCAGTAGCTGTAAACAGAGGTTCTTGGGAGGGACTGGGGACATGAGTGCCTCTTAGTAATTAAGGGTAGTGATTACTGCCCCAGGTGCTCACCCCTAGCTGGCTACTCAGTGCACTCGCACCCTGACGTTGCAAACATAACCTTGACAGCCACTCTCCAGGCTTCATAAATCATGCAGTCATCTGGTGGAGAACAAGGGAGGGTGGAATTTTAAAAGGCTGGCCTTCCTGATATAAATATGGTTTAATTTAAAGACATTTATTTAGCACCTACTGTATAGTAGCCATTGTGCCAGGTGTCAGATTTGAAAAAGTCAAACCGTGTACTTTGTCCTCATGGGGCTCACCATCAGGAGGCAAGAGAAGGAATGTGATTCTGGTGCACTAAAGTCACTTCTTAGTTACAACAACCTAGAAAAGAGTACGAGAACTGCCCTCCACGGGGGCTCATGGGCAGAGGCGGGGGGATTTAGGCGTGATGTCTGGGCCAATGCTGAAGGATGAAGGACGAAGACAGTTCACAAGGGGGATGCGATGGGGTGAGGGGAACATTCCAGAAACAGGGACGGTCATGCATAAAGCTCAAAGAAGCAAAAAGCAGGGCATGTTTGGGAAATTTGAGAGGGTTAGGTGATCCTGAAGCTGACCCAGGCAGAGACCAGGCAGGAGGAGCAGGACCCGCTGAGGGAGACGGGCTGGAGCCAGTGGGTTCCAAAGGGAAGTAACCTGACCAGGTGTGCCGATCGGAAACACGTGAGGAGGTGGCCGGTCTTGGTGACCCTAGCAACCACACCTACAAATGCCTCGAGGCAAAACTGCAAGTTCGCTCTCCCAGGGCAACACCGTGAGCGCACCTGTGTAGGGCAGGTGCCTCGCTGGGAGCCCCCAAAGCTCACCTCCACTGCCTAAGCCTCCTTACCACCTTGCGCTGGCCACTACTGCGAGCCCCAGCATCACCCCCCACTTCTGCTAGGGCGGAGAGGGAGCAAGCGGTTGCCGGATGCCTGCGGGAAGGATGGGATTTCTCCTTCCTTCATCCGTCAATTCCAAGACTCGAATTGGAATGCTGCTTCCTGCTCCTGTGTCACTGGGTTTCTGGAAACAAAGGGCTTTCACTGGTACCGATCACCCATCACTGTTTGCTGAGCACCTACCATGTGCAAAGTGCTTCGGGTGCCTTTAAAAGACATTTGTTAGGTCTGCGTACCCACAAAAGCCCCCCCTTCATTGCTTCTCTCTCTCTCTCTCTCTCTCTCTCTCACACACACACACACACACACACACACACACACACAGAGGCTGCAAGCCCCACTCTGTTTACCCAATGAGGAGTGCAGCACCTGTGCGAACATCTGTCCCGCGTTCACTTGGAAGCATCAGAAATGCTAATTGTGAACCACACGGGGCCGAGGAAGGGAGCTATGGAAGAGTGTGCGGGGAGAAGAGGCATCTTTCACCACATGCGGCACTTCTGGAGCCCCTACAAGAGGTCAGCAGACAAGCAGCATTCAGAGGACGAGTCTGGCTATGAGACTCACCCTCCACGATGCCCCTGTTGCGTCAGCTGATGCGTCAGCACAGCTCGGAGGTCTGCACCAGCCCCTGCTTGGGAGCACCTGCCGGGTTGGCTGGACCCAGCTTTCACAAACACTGGCCACGCCCCAGCATCTGGACCTTCTGTGGCTGCTGGCAGTTATGCTTGGAAGAGCAGCAATGAGGAGTGAGGTAGCCAGAGGCCTGGGCCTCTTGGGGAAGTGACAGTGGTCGGAAGCCGACATCCTGCAGAGAGCTGGAGGGCTGAGGCATGCCACTTGACAAGAGACCTGCGCTTGTCTAGCTCCTGCTGCACCCACAGGAGCCAAGTGGGGTCCGAGAGCCTGTGCAGTCGGCGGTCAGGCACTGCCCTCGTCCTCCTCTTCCTTTTTCCTCAGTTTCCCTTCCTGTCAAGTGGGGCAGGCAGCCCAAAAGAGGCATCACGGATAAAGAAAAATACAATGGAAACCAAGAAGCCAACCTGATGAGTGGGCGAGAGACAGAGCTGCTTGAATTACACAATCCCTGTAGTGCGCCCGGGATGGTGGTCAAGTGAGTGAACACATTATTCCTCCATTTTCCATTTAAGAAAATGCCCAAACCAGCCAACATTCCTTAAGAGGAGGTCAGGGAATTTAACAAGAGGAAGAGCACGTTCACGCCCTCCATCCAGAGTCCTTAAATTGCCTACTCAGGGCTCAGGAAGGGGCAACATCGCCACTTTGTTCAAAATGAAACCCTGATACTTTATTATTACTTATTGTTTCCACTTCCTGAGTTGGTCCTAGGCCATGTTATATGGAATTTCCAGCTTAACCTTTGTGTCAACCCTGAATGGAGGTATTCTTATCCCCATTTCACAGATGAAGAAACCGAGGCTCAGCTCCTCACCCGAGCCTGCACAGCTACCAGCTGGTGACGCCAAAATTTCAACCCCATCCTTTGCTGTAGACCGAGAGTCCCTGGAGAAACAGTAGAATGTTGCAGAGTGCCGGCAGACAACATCGCCCACCCAACACACACACGTTTCTAAGGGCCTGACAACTCCCCAAGCAAACCCTGTCTCCAGACTTGTGAGTCTCTAGACACGCTGGGCACGCCACACATGAAAACAGCACAAACTAGCCTGCAGCACCAGCACACGGGCCAATGGGCCTGCAGGCTGAGCGGGCTCTGGTACTGAACAAATCTGGGCCCTGTCGAGGCGACCAGACCGGCCTTGGGGTGCGCCGTAAAAACTGCAATTGCAGACGACGAGGCCAGCCAGCCAAGTGTGAACAGCCGAGCCCGCAAGAAGAGGGCACCCTCGGGAGTCATAGAGAGGAGGCATCACGCTTGTCGACGACCACCCACAAGTGAGAGCCAACACATCCGGCAGCTTGGAGGGGCTCCAAGCCATTATCCAGCACTGCGCACCATCACTCTGCCCAAGCTGATTTTCAGCAAGAGCTAAAGGAATAAAATAAAAAAAAATTTTTTTTTAAATAAATACCCAATCCAACAAAAAGAGAGATTATAGCAAGAGAAAAAAGGCAGCCTACTAATGGCAGGGTGGTGGGGTGAGGGGTGGGAAGGTGGGAGCTGAGCACCCCAGGCTGCCACGGCAATTATGGGACATGTATGGGCTCCCGGAGAAGCACAAAGTGCTAGAACCATCCAAAAAGTCAGCTCTTCCCAGAGGCAACAGAGACCAGGCCCTGCCTGGACTATTTCTGACCCGTCACATGTGTATGAGTCTCCTTGTCACCCCAGATGGCTCCAGGAGCTGGCTACACTGTGACCCACAGAGTCACTTGGGGCCTTTGATGTTCTGTGAACCTGGTGAGTCACTCCCAGATATGTTATTTCACATCTATTTATAAAGTGCTCAGGCTATGAGTAGAAAAGACACGGTCTCTGCCTTTGCAAAACTTATACTACTAGAAAGAGGTACATCTGTGCCCCACATCAACACCCAAAACAACAGCAGCTACCCAGACGTTACACTGTGGGGGGCACTACGCCTTCCTCCCCTGTCCAGCCGCCTCCAACGGGCATCACAGGGACACTCGAAAGACATCCACAAACAGGTTAAACCCTGATTGAAAGGAACTTGGTTTATAATACTCAACTCGACCCAGGATGAACTCAGGGGTATTAATCAGACTATGAAGATGCTTTGCCGAACTCAGCCCTCTTGCCCATATTTTAAATTATCTACTTCACCAAAATTCCATTTTCTTACAACCTTTAGGAATCCATCATGGCACAACACGAACCTCGATTCAGTCTGTAAGACATTAATCAAATCTATCACACGCAGGTGCTGGGAAGGGAACAGGCCTCTGCACCTGGAAAGCAGAGAAGGAGGTACAGACAGTGTAGAGAATGGGAGGGTGTGGACCGGCAGCCACTACCCTAACTGGTTAGGGAGGCTTGGGGAAGGCTGGGTGGAAGAACAGGACAAAGGCCTTTAGCTGGAGAAAGTTGGAGGGGGGACAGATCAGAAGCAAGAGACAGCAACCCCCAGGGACATTGGTACTGAAAAGTGGTTTAAATGAGAAAGCAAATGAGATTATATGAACAGTGCCATGTTTTCAGACTTCTGATTATCGGTCCTGAGTTCTGGGGTGGAGTAAAAGAAGGGAGGCCGCTCAGCCCAGAGTGTAACTGAGAAGAAATTTCTCATGGCCTGGAAAGTGCTGGGACCCCTGCCAGGGGCTCGGAGCCAGGCAGGGAAGGTGGGTCAGAGCACTTGGTTTCCAAGGGCTTCATCTTACACTTGATCCGAGAACTTGGCCTAACCTTCACCATAGGAGCGGGTGGAAGTTTACGGTCTCCTTGTCTACGATCTGAGGTTAGTGAAACTTTCAAGGCCGCTCGAGCCTGGGCAGAGAAGCGCTCCCGCCGTGCAAGGCCTGAGAGCAGAGGTGGCACGGGTCTGGAATTAGGGCTCGCCACACACCTGCCTGCCCCAGCGCCCACCATCAGTGACGGAATGAATGGGTCCCCCTCTGCTTCGCTCTCTACGCCTCAAACCACACATCTGCAAAATGGGGATGCACACCATTACTGCACACGGCCTGCTAGGGTAAACCAGCTAGAAACGTTGTCGCACACGTGTTTTCCTTCTGCAATCCAGTGTCACAGTGCTTGCTGCCTCCAACAAGAGAGTAAGGAGACTGGCTCGGGGAAGACAGACTTTAAGGCATAAAGGACACTGATTTGCAACTACTGGATTCAGTGTCGGGCCTGGGAGCAGGGGTGGAACTCACAGGGCGCTCATGGGAGATGTCTGTGAGTGTCGGTCCATAAGCTGGCTGAAGCCACCCACTTCACCGAGGAGAGTCCCCAAACGTAATTGAAGCTTTCGTGGAAATACAAAGCCCCTAAATCATGCCTTCCAAAATAAAAATAAAAATAAAAAGACACTACGGCTGCAATATCATGCTCTGTGCTTGCTTTTATAGCTAAAACACAGATATATATATAGAGAGATATACGTATTTTATAAATTTGCAATCCAAATACCCCAGTTGTATTCACTTCCTCAGTACATGAAGGGTGGTTACGAGGACAGAACCCAACCCTCTTTTTCCCCACGGAGGGGAAATGCGACACACGAAGGCTTTATCGTTTAGGAGGACAGACAAAGTTAGATCTAGCTTCCCGGCTGAGCCGACTAAGAACTTCCTGATCGACCCTCGATTACAATGGATTGTTCCGGGGGTTGTGCCAGTGCACTGGAACAAAGCAGAAACTTATCTGCCGGATACAGTCGGACACCATGCTTTTTTAAATCAGGAGAGAAGGTCCTTTCTGATCCTAAGGGCTTGGCGCAGGGGACCTAGGAAAGGCATGGTGGGCCAGGGCACAGCGGAATAGACTCATCTCAACCTCGCTCTTCTTTCCCTGACTCCCTTCCCCTTGTCAGATGCAGCCCCTGATGTGTCTAGGAGGTACTCACCTACGCCCCAGGCCAGGTGAGCGTGTGTGAGTACTCCCCAGTTCTGCATCGTCCAGATGTTTCCTGAGCGTCTAGCACGAGGCAGGCGCAGTGCTGAGTTCCAAGGCTGTGCGCGTGACCCAGCCCTGGGGAAGGCCAGAGCCTGGTTGGGAAAGTGAGAAAAACACCAAACCTGGATCCCGCCGCTAGAGAACACCCTAGGAGTTTCCTCTCCACCAATCTCCAGGGAGAAAAGTCATTCCTGTTCAGGGCTCGCCCACCTCAGGGCTTCTAAGGAAGAGCATAATGGCGGCTGGGGAAGGCAGCCAGTGCTGGCAAGAGGTCAGAGGGGAGATGCTTTGTCATCACGTCACTTTCTGGCCCGAACAGACACGGAAACTCCCAAGCCCTACTCAACCAAGTTTGAACTTGGCATTCTAGGCTCTCCAGAAAATAGGTCTGCCTGCTCTGTCCCTAATGATGGCTCACATCCACCAAGGGCTCCATCTGGTGCAAATGCGGCCCTGTACGGAAGGTCTGAGGCATGCCACCTTGTTTAACCCTTGGCAGTAAGTGGCAGAGAGGATTCAAACTCAGCTAGTCTGACCCACAAGCGCATACTCTTAACCACGGCCCACATCCCATGAGCCCCTGCAGCACTGGCCTCTGGCCTGCACAGGGAAGGGCACACCCCCTGTCCCTCTGCCCATGCCACCACCCCTGCCTGTGTCCCCAGCATCCCCAATGCCCACCTGTTGCTACATGCCACCCGGCCACAGGCCCGTCTGCTACTCCCTTAGTTGAGCCTTCACTGTCACTCGGTCTCTTGACTCCTGCCACAGTGTCACACCTGCCCTGGTGCCGTCCCGCCAGCGCTGTCCCCCGCCAGCGCCGTCCCCACCAGAATTTACTCCAAAGGCAACAAACCCAATGCCTACAGGCCCCAGGGGGTAACAAACATGGGAAGCTGGGGTGTGTGAGACCACAGGTGCTCCATGCTCATCTCGTGACCAAGCATCAGGCCTGCTTGATGATGCCACTTCTGAAAACACTGTTCAGGCAGAACAAAACAGGTTACCCGGTCTCCACACCCAGCTCCAACCACTCCTCGCAGAGCGTCCTGCATGAATTCTCAGACACTCCCTGGAAACATGACCATGTCACTCTCTAGTTGAGAGCACCCTTTTGGGCCTCTCCATCACCCAAGATGAGGTCCCAGCTCCTTGACCTGCCCCTGAGGGTGGAGGGGGACAGAACCTCCAAGATCGAGAGCCAGTCTGTCCTCCCCACCCTCCAACCCAAGCACCCCCCACACCCACCCACTCCTACACCTCCAGGCCTCTGCCCCCTTGCTCCCTTCCTCTGGGACGGTCTTTCACTCCCTGCGCATCTCCTTAAAGACTCGGCACGCTCAAACACAGTCTCTCTAGAGCTTCTCCTAATGCTGCTCCAGCCCCAAATCAGGCAGACCGACTCCTCCTACCCCATATCCCACCTCCCCTGCCTTCCTTATTCTCCCAACCTCCAAATCCCTTCCACGGTTATACACGCCGCAAAAGGAACACGTTACATACTCATCTGCCTCGCAGCCAACCAGACTATCAATCCTTTCTTCACAAGCCATAACTACATCTGATACATTCCTTCTGACCTCCATAGCAGTTGTTCTAAGTTTTTCAAAAACTACACAGCTGCCAGCTGAAAACCTCTACTTAGTTTTTCAGTTGACAAGACGACAGTGATTATTAAAATAAGGAGAATTAGGAGACGGACACTAGCTATCAGACTACTACTTTTTTTTTTATTTCTAACACCTACTTGAGTATTCTACATCTCAAAATAAAAGCCAAAAAAAAAAAAAAAAAAAAAAAAAAAAACCACCCCCCCCACCTTGACGAAAAAGACAGTGGGTTCCAGAAAAAAAAAAAGCCAAAAAAAAAAAAAAAAAAAAAGAAGAAGAAGTCCCAGCCAGCTTGGATCAAATAGCTAAGAACAGAGAGGAGGACCTTAAAGTTGGACAGAATGCAGATGAGAAGAATGGAAAATGGGCGCTCCAGCAGAGTCATGTGAATCGTAGCCCAGAGGGAGGAAAGGATAAACAGAAAAGGAAGACGAAGGGGTTTGTGGGGAGATGCGCCCGCCTGCTCTGTCCGCTTATCCTTACGTGCCTGGCACTTCTACCCCCTAGCTTCGGCCTCCATTCCACGGATGGATGAAATCTGGTCTTTCTCTAGGCAAATCATGTGCAAGCAGAGAGAAAAACCTCCCGGCCGGTTCTGATTCCCACTGAATGCCACCCAAAGGTCAGGAACATCTCACACGCCACAGTTCCTTGGTCGATTGTGTACTGTTCCCTTGTTTCGAAGTAGCTGATTCTAAACAGAAAGCCGAGGCTGAATCGGGGTGCTCTCGCTCAGAGGTCATAAAGCAGCAGCCCACCGACCAGATTTTATTCGGTTGGCTGTGTTTAAGAAATGAGAACTGGTTACCGAGATTTAAAAATCAGAAGACTTCCGATTAAAAGTGTAGGTTTTGACTTCTCTTGATACAGTGGAAAATCTGGTAACAACCAGCCTGTGATCCTACAGGGCAGCAGGTGCCAGAGTGAAGGGGCAGGTGAAGGGGCAGCTGCTGGGAAGTGAAGCCCCAGGCCTGCCGGGCCCCAGGACCTATGCTACAAGGTCAATTCCGTTGAACCAGATCCTCATGAGTGGTTCGAGTAGAGGCAGAACTGCACATTTTTACAGCGAAATAAGTCCCTCCCACAAAGAACAAACAAGGCAAAAGGGGCCCCTGGTGCCAAAGGCAGCCCGAACACCCATGACCTCAGTTATCCAATCCAAGGACGTCCTCCAGGGGGATACCCTGGGAACCACTGACCTCAGGGGGTCGCCCTCCTCAGGACCCCAGCCAGCCTTTTGAGCCTTATGCCACACTCCCACGCTGGTGTTCCTTTGTCCTTCCTTTCTATTCCCCAATCTTGACTCCTGTAAGTTCTCATTTTCAGCCCCACCACCGTGATGGAAAATTGAGCCCAATGCCTGTGTGGAGGAAGAGCTGAGGAAGGGCATGTGTGGAGCAGAGAGCCAGAGTTTTCTACTGGGGGGAATCATGGGTGTCCTTTGTGGTCTGGTTTTTCACGTGCCCATGTTTTCTGGTTCCTCTGTGATGATTCAATAGTTTGTACAATGATACCCCATCAGCTTGGTTATTTTTACACTATGAAAAGAGCTCTAGGTATGGAACTCCTATTTAGAATAACATGCCTCGTAGGAAATAAAAGTTAAAAAAAAAGAGAGAGAGAAAGAGAGAAAGAGGGAAACTGACTTCCTTTTAGAAGAGAAAATTCAGCCTAAAATTCTCCCTCTACCACTGAGCTTACCTCTTGGCACGCGGCACATGAGTTAAGGGCCTGAGTCTGGGGTCAGAAGACATGAGTTAGATGCTGTGGCCCTTCCTGGCTGTGTGACTTTGGGTAAGTTTCAACCTCCCAGAGCATCGGTTTCCTCGCCTGTGTGCGAGGCTCCTGAAAGCGCCGGCCACACACACCTGCTGGGACCACCCAACGAGGGAGCCAGCACGAGCAAAGTGCTTCTGGACACTGGCTGGCATGTGGTAGGGGCTTCGTACCCGAGAGCCACGATCTTCATTGTGTATGACCTTACTCAGCTGGACTGACGGGGCGAGAAGGGAAGGAGTGAAGACACGTCCAAATGAGGGAATTTGCCCCAGCAAAGGGATAAGAATGGAGAGCTGCCCCGTGGGCTCTCTGAATGCCAAGGTGGGATGGAGGCAGTTGGGAGACCGCCGTCGGTCTTGGGGCTTCCCCTCAAGAGCCTGGGTTTCCCTCCTGGGCCACCATTTGAGGCAGCCTCGGGGAAGGCACCGCCATCAGGAGCCCCAGAGACGCTCTGCTGTGAGCCATCCAAGCCCTCCCATGTTCCCTCCCTGACTTGGAGGCTGAGAAGCTGGCTGCTCTGGCTCATGGAGCACTCCAGAGCAAATGTGAACAGAGACCACCCCCCCACGAGGCAATGGGGGAGACAGCAAAGCAGCCGGTGCTCTAGCCCGCACCCAGCTGCCACGACCGCCATTTCGCCACGGCGGCTTTCTGTGTGCGGAGGGGAGAGATGGCATTTCGTAGCGGGGGGCCCAAGGCAAGAGACAGGATCCCCCGTCTGAGACGCGGAGAGCCGAGGAAACAAAGGGCTTCCAGTCTGGGTTATGAGGCTGGAACCCAGCAGGCTGGGTGCTAGCTCATTTTAATGGGTGCCTCCGCCGGCCTGGTGACACCCAGCATTCTGCCTTGGTGAGGCCCGAAGAAAGCCCAGGGAATGACTCTGCGGAGCCAAATGCCCAGGCTCCCCGGGAGGCTGTGAAAATCTAATTGCTGTTTGGTCTCCAGCTGCCATGCTACCTCGGCTTCCTGGCTTGCCAGTGGCCACCCGCAGTGCCAGGGGGGAAGCAGACAGGATTCAGATCCTGGCCTGGGTTCAGAACCCCTGCTCGTGTACCATGATGTTCCAAAGAAGCAGCCCAGTCTCCGGCGATGACAACAATGCCTGTGACTGGCCGAGCACTTCTCATGGGGAGTATGCACATGATCTCACTAAATCCCAACAACCCTCCTGGGAGATGCTAGTGTGACCCCACTCTACAGACTAGGAGGCTGAGGCTTACAGAGGCGAAGATCCCTACGTGGCTAGGACTGGAAGCCAGGAGAGTCCACATGCTGAATCAGTCTACCACCCAGGGTATCACAAGTGGCAAAAGCTACATCAGTCCCTTGGGCGGTGTTCACTCTTTGGCGAGGACACTGGGCAAGAATCGTGGGCCCAGACTTCTGTGATGGAGAGGTCACCTTGGGGTTGATCATCCTCAGGTGGACAGCCCCCCCTGCTCTTTCCCAGCTCATCCTGGCTACACCTGCCCCAAGGCCAACAGCTCTGGCCCACCTTGACTGAGCCTGGTGCCAGCTGCCTCTGGCTGCATGAAGACTCTAGAAAAGGAGCCAGGATGCCACATGTTGGCCCCCTGCAAGGTGACAGTGGCCCTCTACACTGTTAGATACGGCACTGAGCGAGGTAACTCCCGATGACATGCTACGCATCAGGGTGAAGAAGGAAGCGGGGGCTCCTCTGTTTTGTTACCTTAGGCCTTATCCCTGCATGGCTTGTCACCTGGAAACCAGGGACCACCGGCACCAAAGTAGCCCCATGAGACGAAGTGTCTTGGCCCTGCCCCTCGACCCCAATCCTTTTTATACCCAGAGAAAGCGTAGTGCAGGCCCATCTTAGGCAACTGTTGGGTCAAAAGACAATGAGAAGGCAAACGGTGAGTGTGACCAGAATTCCCTTGGAAAATCCTTCGTATTGCCCGCAGCACTCAGACACTATGGTCTAGCTGCGGTCTAGACCATGATACACAATGCAGACCGTGGGCTATTTCGAAACGACGCTGTCAAATGCCAGCCCCACTGCCCGTTTTCAAGGTTATTCCTAATTTCCAGGCTTTAAATACCTCTGCTTCTACCTGCGTCCTTTATCAAGCTGACATCTTCTGCCTATGAGTCATTCATTAGCATTTCGGCAGCCGCTCTTATAGCCCAGAGACGTCTGAGTCTTGGATAAAATCCATTCTTGCCCACAAAGGGGAAAAAAACAATCCCAACCCTCCAGTTTCCTGTGGAGATAACACCCCACCATAGGCCACCCCTAGCGTAGGGTCAAAGGTCATAGGCAGCACAGCCAGTTTCCTGTATACTTGGATCTGAGGAGTGTGCAGGAGAGTTACAGGCCGAACTGTGTCTCCTCTAAAATTCCTATGTTGAAGTTCTAACCCCCAGGACCTCAGAATGTGGCTGTATTTTAAAGGGGTAATTAAAGTAAAATGAGGTCCTATGGCTGGGCACTAATCCAATCTGACTGGTGTCCTTGTAAGAATGGATTAAGACACAGACACCCAGTCTGAGGGACAAACATGTGAGGACACAGTCAGAAGGCAGCTGTCTGCAAGGAAAGCATGGAGGCCTCAGAAAAAAAAACTAAGCCCGCTGACACCTTGATCTTGGACTTCCAGCCTCCAGAACTGTGAGAAAATGAACTTTGGTTGCTTAAGCCCCCCACTCTGTGCTATTTGTCATGGCAGCTGGAGTGGACTAAAACAAAGGAGTATACAGGTACAGAGCCAGCAGAAGGCCTCAGGGACAGCTGCTGGGTTGGGTGGAGACCCAGGCCCGACCAAGGCTTATGCCCTTAGAAAGCTGGCTTGGTTCTCAGCGGCTCATGCCCACGTTGCTGCCAACTCTGCTGAAGGCCTCTGCCTGAATTCTGCCAACTCCTTGATACCGCAAGGGTTTACATCAGCTACAGACTGGGGGTGATGGCAGCAGCCTCTAGGACGATCGGCTGTACTGTGAGCAAGGAGACTCCGAGCACTGGTTAGGAGAAGAGGCAGGGGGAGATGCTGCCCACCTCTGACCAGGGCCCTGACGGCCACTCCCACGAGCTAGCTACACGGCTCCAGAAACCCAACGAGGTTTATTTCCACCATGATTTGTTGAGTACCTATAATACTGCAGGCATCAAGCCGGGTGATACCAAGATGAATGGAACTCGGGGCCCAGGAGGTAATCAGATGGTTAAACAAGTCACTATCACACAGTAAGCTACTTGTAACAGTGGAAGCCTCATCTAGATACCAAAGCAGAAAAGAGCAGTGAGTAATTAGCCGTGTCAGGAAGGGGAGGTTCGGTGAAGCCTTCAAAGAGATGGGATTATCAGCAGGATTTCCAAGACAGAACTGGAAACAAGAAACAACAGCAAACAAGAGGCTGGGAAAGGCACTCCAGACAGCAACACCAGCAACGCAGAGAGGTTTAAGAATGCACGGCGGCTTCTCAGACCTAGCAGCAGTGTGACACTGCGGGCTAAGGCCGGAAACGGGACCATTCAGGCAAGAAGGTGCCAGAGCATGCAAGGCCTTGTACGCCGGCTAAAGAGCCTGGCTTGCATCCCGTGGGGGACAGGGAGGTCCTGGGGAGCCGCAAGCTGGGGAGAGTACTGGGTCCGATTTGTGTTTTAGACAGGCTGCTCAGACAGCAGGGACGGGGGACCTTGGGTAGAAGGTCAATGCCAAAATTCAAGGACGAAATAACACAGGCCAAAACTGTCCTCGGACAGGCCCGACCGTTTTGCCAATGAGCCTTAGTGGATTATACCTATTAGTTCTTGGAGGTTTGAGCAAATGACCTAGTAAGAGGGTGGGGGGAAACTGAGGCACCAACACACTGTGCAGAAAGCACAGTTTCCCTGGACCTTGATGGTTTTATATTTCATTGTTTTGAAACAGCCAAAGAAGCCACCAACTTCGCCAAGATAGGAATAGCCTCACTAGCGGCCCATCCAAGGTTGGTTTTATTGTCTATGTGGCCTATTTCCCACTCAAGCTCCATCAGTGGTTCAAAACCTGATCTTGACACAGAACTAGGCTGCTCTTCCCACTTTGATCTGCAGGACAGCCAGACACCCTGGCCATCAGCTCTGATCCTGTGGAAGGACCTAAAAGAGGCACCCATGACAATGACCAGGATTCCAATTTAGAATCTTGAGCCCGACGACTTCCAGAATGATCCACACCCTTAGTATGTCAACCGCCCACCCTTGCAGTCCATTCCCTTGTTGGCCGTGGACCTGACCACCCCCCCCTCACTAGGGTGTATCCTACTTTGAAGCTGAGACTAAGAGGGGTTGCCTGGGTGGCCCAGTCGGTTGAGTATCCAACTCATTACATAAAACATTAAAAATGAAATAAAAATGAAGCTGAGGCTAGGTCACATTCATTTACATCACTCTCTTCAAAGCACCTTACATAGTGGTGTGGTGGTGGATATCAGAGGAGCATTACTGCTTACTAGCTGTGTGACCTTGGACTTGTTACTTAACCTCTCTGAGGCTGTTTCTTCCTCCGTAAATATGGAAAATAACAATTTTATCTTCAGGTTATATGATGAGATTACTATACGTAAATGCTAAGGGCTAGTACTTGCATTTATTAAGGGCTTGTGATGGAACAAGGAGGAGAAGCAGGAGAGCCAAACAGGAAGGAGGGGGAGGGGAGTCAGGCAGTCCTGGGTTCAAATCTATGCTCAACCACTTGCTTGGCTGTGTGACCTCGGGCATGCTATTTTATCTCTCTGACTCATAGTCTCCTCCTCTGTCAAATAGGGATAATACTGCCTACCCTGCAAAAGGATCTCAGTTAAGATAATAGATAAGAAAGAGCCTAACACTTAGCCTGCCGGCTCTAGGGCATTTAAGAAGTGAGCCTGAAGTCAGAGCCACCGATTTCTGGGCCCTGAATGGTGCTTAGGAAAGAATCTGATTTCTATTCTAACCTTCCTGGACCACCCAGCTCTACCATTTTAAGTGGGGTGAACACGCTGTGGCAAGGACAGGCCAGTTTATAGGGAGCCAGGCCTCCCACAGCACGCCCATCCACAGGAACACTGCTGTCCTTCATCACTTCCAAGGGAAGGCTGCGGAGCTCCCTGAGACTCAACTATGTTCTCTCTGGACAAAGGAGATGGGAGAGCCAGGCTCGTCTTTCCCTGGCCATAAGTGTCTTCGCTTGTGAACTGGAGGACAGCAGTACCCTCTCTGTCCTGGCTCAGGAGCATGGCTAGCGGATGGAGGAGATCCTAAAGTGTTAGTACCTGACATCTTAGGACCCTCCACAAAACCAAAGTTATTTTCAGCTCTCCTGGACCCAAGGCCTGAGCTTATGAGGGAAATGGCTCCGGGACAAGGACCAGAAAGCTTTTTAAGGTCTCTCATTCTGCCAGAAATACAATTAAACTGTAAAAAATTTAAAGCTCACCTCTCTTGGGCTCACTTTGTGCTAGGCTCTGGTTTAAGAGGAAGACAAAGCAAAACCTCACACCCTCAAATCAATGGATCACGACAAATGCTTGCTCCCCTCCCGCCCTGTCCTGGGCAATGCAGGGACTGAGTTCCAGCGTGGAGAAGCAGTCATCTCTGCTTTCCTGCCAACAGTTTCAGGTTGGACAGAGGAGGCTGGTGTTGAAATCTGTTTCTTTTTTTAACACGGAATGGGGCAGGGAAACTAGCCAAAGAGCAGATTTGCCTTTGCCCCACCAAGCACCCACAAACAAAGCCAGGGTACCTCAAGTGCAAGGGAAGTAAGACTCTGAGGGAGGGGAGAGCCCTGGGAGGGCAGGCTGCTCCCTCTCTGGAAGCATCTCTAAGCTGGGGATGCAAGATAGGACCCCACGGTCTCCCAGTAGTTTGTGTCCAATGTGGGGTCAGGCATTAGCGTACATGTGTCTAGCTACCAGATGACCAAGCCCACAATTCACCCCCTGAAACAGAAAAGCTGTGCCCCGTCCCTGGCGCACCCCACAGTCTTACTTCTGCTAGGCAGCTCCTCTTGGCCCAGGCCGTTGGAGGGAGCTAGTGGGGCACCGCCACCCTCATCCAAGGTCAGAATGAGGGGAACGTCGTCGTCTAAACTCACGGCCATGCTCTCTTCTCCTGCAGCCCTCAGGATGCGATGTCCAGAGCTTTAAATAGTCTCTGCTTTGAGCTCCCCTTCAAAGCCACTGGCCCAGAGGTGCTTCCCAGAAACTCCTCCATCGGAGGCATCTTCTAGGGTTTGGGGGATAAAAAGAGAAAAACAATGATCAAAATACAACCACTACTGACGAAAATGTTCTGGAATTAGAGGGTGGCAATGGTTGCATAACCACGCAAATGTACTAAAAACTACTGAATTGTACCCTTTGAAATGGTGGATTCTTTATGGTATGTGAATCATTTCTCAATAAAGACTATTACTGTAATAGCATTTAAATATGGGGGGGGGACTCTGTAAGAACAAATACTGAAAATGTAAGCATAATTATGTCTGGAGATTGAGATTATGGCTAAGATGTTCTACCTCCATCCCTCTTTATCCTTGTTTATGTGTTTTGTGAGGATTTTAAAGATTTAAAAAAAAAATACAACCATTAAAATAACAGTAGTTCATACTCAATGAACACTTACTAGGTACCAGGGGTTCTTCAAGCAATTTTTAAGTAAATCTGATTGAAACTTCGTAAGAGTAAGTAGGATTATTAGCCCCCATTACAGAGTGGGAGAGTCTAGGCTCAGAGAGATTAAGTAACTTGCCCAAGAACCCACAGCTAGAAAGCCAAACTTTGAACTACACAGTCTGGCTCCAGACCTGTTACCCTATCCACTACACTACAGTTTCTCCGAGACCCAGCCTTGGTATTTACGAAGCACCTAGCTTCAATGACGTGTAGCATTAGCGTGCCAGATCACCTATGCGTGCCCCTATCATTCTTATATAGGCATTATTCTCCTAGATTTAGGTTTTAGGAGGAAGGAGAAGAGTGTTTTTTAAAATGAAGTCCAGAGTCACACAGCAAAAGCACTCATCCTGGACTCCCAATTTTAAAACACTCAGAACTAGCCTGTTACAGTTCCTATTTATACACATTCCCATTTCCGCTGAGTAGGACCATACGCAAAGTAAAGACTCAGCAGATCTGACAGCCGACCTTTGAACTTGAAAACAGCAGCAGGTTCCTTCCTCAAGCTGAGGCCTTGTGGGCTCAATCAAGTCGGCCTCCAAACTCACCCACTAAATGGCAACCTGGCAATTTGCATGTTTCCCACATCACCACCGCAAGTTCCTGTGCGTCAATATCTTCTTAAAACTAGGCAGCGAAAGTGAGCGCCATTCTGTTTGCTAAGCCTGTCGCTCTCTGTCCAGCCAACTTCCTGTAAGACTTTTTTTTAAGTTCTCCCCAGGTCTGGGGATTAATTTTACTTTGCAAGCTCAATAGTGGAGAGACAAAAGAGGAAATCCCATATGAGATGCTACCATTCAGCTGTCTTAAGAATTATATGTTTTGTTTATTTTCATTTTGGTTTAACTTTTTACCACAGGTATTTTCAAATATACTCAAAAATAGAAAGAATATGTAAAGGAACCTCCTCGTATCCATCTATCACTCAGCTTTGACAATTAACAACTTGCCACTCTCTCCCATGTTTATTTTACAGGCGAGAGAATCAATCAACCTTCTCGTCTCGAGAAGAGGTTTCTAAATTTTTATTGCTGTTATTGTAATGGTTAGAGGTTTTTATTTTAACTGTTTAATACGTGACTGTTTGGTTGCAATGCATGCAGTATCTTAGCTCTGTGGATCTCAACCCAGGTGACTTTGCTCCCCAGGGGATACCAACATACGGAGACATTTTAAATTATCATAACTACGGGGTGGTGGTGCTCGAAGGCAGAGGGCAGGGATGCCCCTAAACATCCATCCTACAATGCACAGGCGAGACCTACCACAATATCAAAATATGTGGCTCAAATGTCAGTAGCGCTGCTGTTGAGAAATCCTTTTTAGCTAATACCCCACTTCACAGATGAGGAAAACCGGGACTTAGAGGGGTTAACTTAACCTCTTACAAGCAGGCAAGTTGTAGAGCCCAGATTTCACAGGGCAGTCTGAATTCAGGGGCCTCCCCACTTAATCATTACCCTCTACCTCCTGGCAGGTCCAGGCCCCCAATTTGAATTCAAGCCCATCATTTTGTAGAGAGGGAAAAACTGAGGCCCAGAGGGGAGAAGAGACTTGCCCAAGGTCACACAGTGCAGGACTCCTGAGTCCTAGCCCAATGCTCCTTCGGCAGGCTTAGCTTCTCCCTCTACAGAGGACCCAGAAGGGAAGGGTCATCCGTGGGGTCAGGTCCCAGGAAAGCGGGCCAGCAGCTATCGCTGACCCGGGCACGAGTCTCTGTGCGTGGGGCGCCTCAGGGCGCCAGGGAGCTGAGCAGATGGCGGGGTGGGGTGGGGGACAAGGAATGCGGGCTCCAGCCCCACGTGCTCCCAGCCCTGGTCTGGTCCCCCGCGTGGGGGTCGCCCCAGGAAGCCGGGAGTTAGGAGAGCGGGCGCCAAGCCCCGACCCGGGCTGGAGGGAGAAAAGCGCGGCGATAACTTCTCCGCAGCCCGTCTGGGCCCGCCCTGCCCGCCTCCCTTTGCCCAGGGCACAGCGCAACCCTTCACTCCGCGCCCTCTGACCCCTGACCCCTGACCTCTCCGTCAGGCCATCGCTCGCACCCCTCGGATTCTTACACGCGCCGCCCCAGCAACCCGGACCGCGCGCCGGGGTCCGCACCGCGCAGCCCAGCCCGCGGGCGCCGCCGCCACCAAAGCCCCGAGCCTGGACCCTTCGCAGCCACCGCAGGCGCCGCCACTTCAGCCGCTGCCACCACCGCAGCTGCGCCCGCTCTCCCATCCGCCGCCTACCGTCCCTTCAACCCCGCCGGCCCCGCCCCATTTCTCCTTTGACGCGACCTATTGGCTACCTAGGCTGCATGATGAGCTCTGATTGGCCAAGCCTCACGTCTTTCCCCAGTTCTCTCCCGCTGCTGATGCCCGAGTCCCTGCCCACCTCCTTGGGAAGGGGCGGGACAAATAATTTCTGCCCCTTTCCCCTCCCACCCTCCCTGCCTTACGCGTTCAGCCCAACCCAGGGAGAGTCCCGGGTCTTTCAATTGGTGGAGGGTCAGAGAGGTAGTGCTTCTGATTGGTCAAGCCTCAGGAGGTGGGGCGAACTGAGCGGAACAAGAAATTGAATGGTGAAAGGAAAGTCAGTCAGGTGCCGAGTCCCTCCTTCAGAGATTTGGCGGGTAACCTAGCAACGCAGGCACAGCGGTGGGAACTGCGCTGAGAAACGTGGAGCCCTTGGATCAGGTGAGTTGACCAGGTGGGGAAGGGTCGGGAATGAGCGGGAGATGTGGAATGGGGTCCAGTCTGCTATCTTTTGGCTGCCCGAGGAATCAGCAGCCCTCACCGCGATCCCGTTCGTGCTCCAGAACAGTGCTCTCCAGCCCCTGCCTCATTCCAGACCTCCCTCTCCACTGCCTGCCAGGACTCCCGGACATCTTCTGTGTCCCTGTCTCTACTCTGCGCGTCTGCTTACCACTTCGCATCCCCGCTTCTCCATCCTTTTTTTTTTTTTTTAAGATTTTGTTTATTTATTTGACAGAGAGAGACAGCCAGCGAGAGAGGGAACAGAAGCAGGGGGAGTGGGAGAGGAAGAAGCAGGCTCCTAGCGGAGAAGCGTGATGTGGGGCTCTATCCCAGAACGTTGGGATCACGCCCTGAGCCGAAGGCAGACATTTAACGACTGCACCACTCAGATGCCCCCCCCCCCCGCTTCTCCATCCTTAAAGCGTGGGTGAAACTAGTCCAGTGGAGTCACATCCTGGTTAGCTAACTTCAAGTCAAACATAGGTGATGGGGAGGAAAGGGTTGTTTATAAGTCCCCTACCATTCCACCCAACGGCCATGCATTCCAAGGTGAGCATGCAACGAAAGGCATCTTACTTGAGTGAGTGTTCAGATTAGATCATTTTGATTGTACCAATTTTTGCCTTTTGTGCTAACAACTTTAGAACTTAACTCCCATTCTTGGCCTTAAAATGTGATTTCGTTGTACCTTCAAAAGGTTTATTGTAAGAATTAAAGGGGTGAGGCAAAGAAAAGCTTGGCATGGAGCTGAGCTCAGTAAATACAGGCAATTTTTTTTCTTCCTAAAGCACATTTGTCCTTGACTCTTCCTGTTTAAAATGGATCAGGGGGAGTCATCTCGTTCCATACCTTAAATATTCATATATTCAACAAGTATTCACTGAGTGCGTACTGCCAGGTGCTGGGGTAAAGTGATCAACAACAACAACAACAAAACCCTCATTTTTCCACTCAGGGAGCTTGTCTAATGTGGGATGTAGTCATCAATCTAGTAATATACAGATAAATGTATAATTAAAGATTCATTTCCAGAATGGTGCAGCATGGAGGTCAACAAATCCTTTCCCCAAAAAGCAACTCGAGTCCATCAATGGATGAATGGATAAACAGAATGTGGTATACACACGACGGAATTAGATTCAGCCTTTAAAAGGAATGAAATTCTGATAAATGCTGCAAGAATGGACCATGAAGACACAATGCTAGGTGAATATAAGCCAGTCACAAAAGGACAAATATGTATGATTCCACCTATGTAAAATGCCTAGAATAGCCAAATTCATAGAGACAGAAAGTAGAATAGTGGACCTAATGATGACACACGTTACAACATGGATGAAGGTCAAAATATTAGGCTAAGTCTCAACCTTGGCACCTTTCAGGTTGGATAATTCTTTGTTGTAGGGGGCCGTTCTGTGCGGAACAGGATACTTAGTGTTTCCCCAGCTTCTCTACCCACTACATGCCAGTAACACCCCCTCCCGGTTGGGACAACCAAATCTATCTCCACATTATTGTCAGATGTCTCCTGGAGGCCAGAGTAGTTTTAAGTAGTGCTTAAAAACTACTGTGTTAGCACAAAGTCAGATGCAAAAGATTACATACTATATGATTCCATTTATATGATTTCATTTATATGATATATCTAGAAAAGTTAAAGGTGGGAATGGAAATTGTTTGCAAAATATCTCATGGGAATTTTAGGGAGTGATAGAAATTTTGTGGTGATGTGGCATAACTTTTACCAAAAAAGCATTTACCAAAAAAGTCATTGAGTTGTACACTTACAATGGGTAAATTTTATGGTATGTAAATTATACTCCAATAGAGCTGTAAAAAAAAAAAAATTACACCCATGATCAGTACCATGCAGAAAAGGTGAAGAGGGTTTCCAGAGATAATAGTGCACTTTCTTTTCCAGTCTGGGGAGAGGCTGCCATTGAGCTGAGACTCGAAGGTTGGGAATTAGCTCATCTAGGGGTTGGGAATTGGTTTCTGGCAAAAGGAACATGGTATGTGAAGATCCTCGTGCTTTGAACACTTTAGAGACCAGTGTGGCTGCAGCACAGAGAGTGAGAGCAGGAGCTCGGGTAGGTTGAAGCCAGTGAGAAGGAATGTCATCAAAAGAGTGAAGGGGCTTCATCCTTCTCACTCTGTGTGTCCCCTGCCCCCACCATGGCTTTAGTCACCATCTGTGCGGTGACAGCTCTCACATTTCTGGATCTTTCTGGGTCTTTCTTGAAATCTACTCCAGGTACCCAACTACTCCTGCATATCTCATAGGGGTCCCACTTGGGTGGTGCAGTCTATACATATATAGTGCTTTGGTGTGAATTAGGAAGAGGTGCTCCTTCCAGGCACACACAACCCCATAGTTTTCAAGGGTTGGCAAATAGCAAATTGTACCAACAATAAACACCCTAACCCCTCAACCCCTGCTTCTCTTCCAGTGGTCACCCTTTGGGTCAACACCAAAACAATCCATCCAGACACCTGAGCCAGCACATTAGACGTCATCCCTTACTTCCTTCTCCCCCACCCCCCATGTCCAGTCCTTCACCTCATCCCATTGATTCTGCCTTCTTGATGTTTCTGGAGCCCATCCACTGCTTTGTCTCTCCTTGAGGCCACTCTTATCTGTTCCCTGGACACTGCGACAGCCTTCCAAACCTGATCCTCTTGTCATGTTGCGCCTGCCAACCCTTTTACCACAATTTCCCAGGCTCTGGTCTGGTCTTGTCAGCTACTCCCTGTTTAAAACTCCCGCCACCCCCCACCCAAGCCTTTGATTCCTCCTCTTGAGCAATGAGGAAAGCTGTTGTGGCCAGAATTTTTTTTTTTTTTTTAGATTTGTTTATTTATTTGAGAGAGAAAGAGAGTATGAGCAGGAGGGGCAAGAGGAGAGGGAGAGAGAATCTCAAGCAGATCCATGCTGACCACAGTGCCTGACTAGGAGCTTGATCTCCCAACCCTGAAATCACGACCTCAAGAGTGAGACCAAAACCAAGAGTCAGACACTTACCCGACTGAGCCACCCAGGTGACCAGTGGCTGAATTTCCTAACCAATCAGATCAGGATGACTTTCTTATTCCCTAGGCCCCCGGTAAGGTGGTCAAGGGGAAGTGAGAGTAGACTCAGAGCCAGATAGCCAGGCCAGGCCAGGACAAAAGGCAAAGTAGTGACAATGGCAGGAAAGGCAAGCATGAGCAGGGGTGAGGTCTGAGGTCACTGTTCATGCATCATCTCAATATACACAAGCAGTGAGTAGAAGGCAAGAATCCACCCCACCATTCCCTTTCCCAGACTCCACCCTCCACCCAGAAAGCCCCAAACAGCCTCAGATTGGAAGCAGTGGTAACAGATGTGACAGAGTCCCAGCATCAATCTCCCTGCCTCCAGGCTGGACAGTCTGCCCAGGGCATCCCAGACAGAAGTCTGCCCCAGCCCTGAGCAAGGCATCCCTCAGGAGCATTCTAGGCTTATGTGGTCAGACATAAATGCCATGGCTTTAGCTTGGGTTTTCACTCCGTTTATGGTGAAAAATTCAATGAAAAGGGTGAGTCTTCTCTGCTTGATTGCTCAATTCACCCCCACACTTTTCCCCTAGGAGACAAGCGCTCAGGGCAATGAGGCCCCACCTGATTGATGCCTGGACGTATAATAATTATCACTCCTCTTTGAAGAGGGCTTTTAACTCTCAAAAGGGCTTTCCCATCTAGTAAATCAGCCCTCCTCCACCCAGCTGCCTTTTGATGTGGCTAGGACAGGTGTTGTATCCCCAGATGCCAGAGAGATAAGGGGCTTGCCCAGACTTATTCCAAGAGCAGGGGAGAGTCATGCCCCCTCGGTCTCCTAACATCCAGCTTGTGAACCTGATCTTGACTCTGTAACTGATGGCAGCTTCAGATGGTACAGAGCTCAGCTTGTCAGACAGAGCTGAGCTAGCCAGGCACAAGCCTTCCTTTGAACCTGGATGGAGTGCTGGACTCACTGGAAGCCAGGAGTTTTATAGAGGAGGAAGGCCACTGTGGGCTAGACCAGTGACTCTCCACCAGGGGCATCCCCCGACCCGCCAGCCCCACCCCACAGGGACATTTGGCAATGTCTGGGGACATGTTGTCTCCAACTGGTCAGAACTGGTGGGAGAAATGTGCTATTGGCATCGAATGGGTAGATGCCAGAGATGCTACTAAACATCTTAGAGCACCCAGGAGGGCCCCCACGACAAAAAAGGAGCTGACCTAAAGTGTGAAGCTTGAGAAACCCTGTCCTGACGTATTTTCTTTTTCTCGTTTCTTTTTTTTAAGTTTTATTTATTTAAGTACTCTCTACACCCAACGTGGGGCTCAAACTCACAACCCTGAGATCAAGAGTTGCATGCTCCTCCCACTGAGCCAGCTAGGAGCCCCTGGCCTGATATTTTCATACAAGGCAAATGGTATACACACACACACACACACACACACACACACACACACGAGCGTGCGCGCAGACACATACACACACACACACCTACCTTTCCCTGCAGGCCCTAGTTAGTGGAACTAAAAGCAAATGTGATTGCAAATCAAGATCATTTGAAACACAGAGCGTCGGGGAAAAGTATCTCTTTGGCCTTAGCTTTCAAATAATAGCGGCAGATTCTACTCTACGACCAATCAAATGCCTTTAACATGGGGGCTTTCAAACACAGATTTTTTTTTTAACCACAAACCAGACAAAGAAATACATTTTCCTTCTCGACCCAGCACACGCGTGTTTAATTACACATGAATACTTACTACATGCAATGCACCCTAATATTTTCTGTTCTATTTCATTTATTTTGAATGCTAGTCCCCACGGGCAAATTGATTTCACCATTCACTAAAGGGCCACGATCCTTGGTTTAAAAAAAGACACTTCTTCAATGTAATCAAGCAGTCAGGAAAAGCCAGTGTTTTGCATGTGATAAGATTAGGATTTAAATATTTTTCTTAAGTGGGGGAAGTTTATTTTAGAAGACTCTAAATGCACCACCAGGAAATTCTTCCTTCTGTCTCAAACGACCACAGGGATACTACCCACAGTTGGATATAACCAGAAATAAACACTCCTAAAGCGACACTGTAAGCAAAAGAAGAATTCAAAATCATGGTGACTTAATTTGTAAGGAAGAGGAGACCGGAAAAGGAGAGGCTTAAGAGGCTCCAGCCCTCTTCCTTCACCAGCAGAAAAATGAAAATAATGTACGAACCAGTCAAATTAAAAGCAAATAATAAAAAAGAGTCAAAAGTGGTCCATTTTAGTTCTTTATAAACACTTCTGCACAAAAAAAATGTATATATTGAGGAAAAATACCTCTCCTATTTTAAGAAATAAATGTTCAAATGTTAATACGAAACTATATTATTTTTGAAGTCATAATAAAAGTCATAAAGGCTAAACATTATTGAGCCAGGATTTTACTTCGTACTCAACGACAGTTCTATTGAGCATGGGTTCCATCACTGTCCCCATTTGACAGATGAGGAAGCCGAAGCTTAGAGAGGTTGATTGGCTTGCCTAAAGCCACACAGCGAGGATTGAACTCCAAATTTGCCTGACACGAGAACCCACAAACTTAATCACGGTGCCGTAGGCTCGTGTGTTTCTTTTCTACTTCAGAGAGGAGGAGATGAAGGCCCAGAAGGTCAAGTGAATTTGCCCAGGGCTATAGCTGTGGCCAATGTCCAGTAGAAAGTGTTCATTAGAACCAGAAGTTTAGAAATCTGTCCCCAGGAGCACATTCCCTCCTAGGCTCCGTCACTCTGCACTGTCGTCTGTTTCCAAAGCACAGGGTCACGTTGGAGCCTGCAGCCCCGGAGTCATCACCCCAGATGAGATCCCATCTGTTAATACCTCCGGCGTTCCCTGCTACAGCGCCCGCCTGGGAATCTTTTGCAAACCAAATATAATCCACAAAACATAGGTTCTCAAAAAGGACAAGAGAGGATTGGGTAATAGTTCAAAAGCGGCGGTAGGGAAAACAGCAACAACGACAACAACAACTATGAAAGAGAAAAACAAATTCGATTTAAATCTTTTTGTTTAAAAATTCCAAGCCCCGAGTACAGAGATGGGAAACAATCTATAGGCCAAATCTTGGCCCATAGTTTTCGTTATTAAAACATGACACTATTTTCTGGTTCTAATTCAGGATATAATGTATTTTGTGAAATAACATTATCCTATTAGGCCGACATCTCGGTGTGAGGAAATGGGCCTATTGTTACAGCTGGACGTGCTATCTTTTCTTTTATTCAACAGTGATTTGTTGAATGCCTACTATGCCTCCATGGTTTGGGAGAGCAGTCTCCAGTAGGGATTTTCTACCTTTTTCCAGCCCCTCACTCTCTCCACTCTAGACTTAGAAAGCTCAGATAAAGCCTACAGAGTTCTTCTGAAGAAAGCTGTTTGCATAGTTCCCAGACCAGTGGGATCTTCTGAGGCTAAAAGGAATATTTCTCCTGCTTCAAAGGCAAAAAAACCTTTGCCTATTAACCCAGCAAGGAGGGTAAAATCAGAACTAAGTGACCAGGAATCCCCTAGCCATTAAAGATTTCTTTGAGTCCTAAGCAGGACCCCAGGGAGTGAAGCAGGGAGTATTAGGTTAGTGTTAGTGTTGGGTCCTGAAGGCCTGGGGTGGGTGGGAATTGTATATCTCAGAAACTTGGCAGAACTGTCACAAGTACGTGAGACAGCTATGCAAATTTTGGAATCCACAACATGGTTTTATTCAATCTGCTGTCATGCTGGAATTGCAAATTTTCCACTAAGGTAGAAAATAAAAACAAAGACCATGAGGTCCATCTCTCTCTCTCTCTTTTTTTTTTTTTTAAGATTTTATTTATTTATGTGACAGAGACAGCCAGTGAGAGAGGGAACATAGCAGGGGAGTGGGAGAGGAAGAAGCAGGCTCATAGCGGAGGAGCCCGATGTGGGACTCGATTCCGGAACGCCGGGATCACGCCCTGAGCCGAAGGCAGACGCTTAACGACTGCGCTACCCAGGCGCCCCATGAGGTCCATCTCTTGTGACAACATCTCTTTGCCTGCTCTGCCTCCAACCATTCTTTCTTAGCTCTCTCACAGC
The DNA here is from genome assembly GCF_017311325.1 of Ursus maritimus. Classification (NCBI taxonomy): domain Eukaryota; kingdom Metazoa; phylum Chordata; class Mammalia; order Carnivora; family Ursidae; genus Ursus; species Ursus maritimus. Next base: position 19,893,121 of record NW_024425897.1, read on the forward strand.
TAAGCTGCAAGCAGCCTTTATGTCTAGCTGTGGGAAGTACCAAGACTGGGGCTAGGAAGGCAAAAAAAAAATCTCCATCGAAGCTAAGAATCACTGAGGAAATATTTAGTTGTCTAGGAATCCACGTACTATGAACTTGTCTAGGAATCCACGTACTACAAAGGCTGATATCAGAGAGGATGTGTTTAGCTCACTTTTTTATTTCAACAATACCTGGTTTAGGAAGAGAGACACACACATGGCACTCATGGTATTTACATTGATTCCTGGTGAGAAGCCTATTCCGAAGACCCCTTTCAGGTCTCTTAGAATTCTAATTATGTCAGTAAGAAAGTCTCAGTTTGGTGTTAATAAGTCTTTTGTATATTAACCTTATATCCTGCAACTTTGCTGTGATCGTGTAATTCCAGAAGTGTGTATATTGATATTTTGGGATTTTCTACATAAATAATCATGTCAACTGTGAATGAAGATAGTTTTATCTCTTCCTTCCTAATCTGTATTACATTTTACTTCCTTTTCTTGTCTTGTTGCATGAGTTAGGACTTCCAATATGATATTAAACAGGAAGGATAAGAGGGTACATTCTTGTCTTGTTCCTGATCTTAGGGAATAAACTTCTAGTTTCTCACAATTAAGTATGAGGCTGGCTGTAGGGTTTTTGTAGATGTCCTCCTTTATCAAGTTGAAGTAATTCCACTATATTCCTCAATTGCTGAGAGGTTTGCTGTTGTTGTTTTTTAAGTCATGAATGGTGTTGGAGTTTGCCAAATGCTTCTTTGCATCTGTTAATATGATTTTTCTTTTCGTTGATGTGATGGATTACACTAATTGATTTTTGTTGAGCCAGCCTTGCAGACATGGAAGAAATCCCACTTGGTCACGGAATATAATTCTTTTTATACCTTGTTGGATTCAATTTGTGAATATTGTGTTGAGGATTTCTGCATCCACGTTTGTGAGAAATACTGGTCTGTAGCTTTCCTTTCTTATAGTGTATTTGTCTATTTTGGTATTAGAGTAATGCTAGCCTTGTAGAATCTGTTAGGAAATATTCCTTATGCTTCTATTTTCTGGAAGAAATGTTAGAGAATTGGTGTCATTTCTTCCTCAAATGTCTGGTAGAATTCACCAGTGAAATCTTCTAGACCTGGAGTTTTCTGTTTGGGGAAGTTATTAATTATTGACCAATTTCTTTAATATATAAAGGCCCATTGAGATTATCTATTTCTCTTTGTGAGAGTTTTGGTAGATTGTATCTTCAAAGAATTGGTCCATTTCATCTAGGTTATCAAATTTATGGCCATTGAGTAGTTCATTATATTCCTTTATTATCATTTTAACATCCATGGGAGCAGTAGTGATGGCCCTTCTTTCCTTCTTGACATTAGTCATTTATCTCTTCTCTCTCTCTGTTAGTATGTCTGTAACATCTCCCTACCACTTGCGAATCTTGCTTTTCAACCATAGAGATCTGGGCTCACACTTATCGTCCTGGGCAATAGCATCCAGATAGAGTAAAATAACAGGCTGTAGACATTATTACCTTCTATGTAAGGAAAATGATATAGATTTTTCCAGTTACAGTGGAGATACTTTTTAATGAAAAGTACTTACGAATGAAAGTATACTTCAGGAAAAACAAAAAGTTGAGTTGATAATAGTACAGCTTGGTCTATAGACTTGGCAGAAATCCCAAAGGTGGCATGCTAGTGAGAGAGATTTGGACAACCCTGAATTAGAACTAACCCTCATGAAGGCTTCTTTCCTGATCCAGAACCCACGTTCTGCCTCATACATGGCAGCCTCCTGCTGCCCAATGATCCCTGTGTCGTGATCAGTTATGAGGTGTGTCTCGGTAATTGGTTTATAATGGGCTCCAAAGTATTTAATGATTGACTCAAAAACATAAAAGTCAATGAGAGATGATTCAAGGCTCACCCTAAAATAATTCAGCCACTCACTCACTTGCATCCTGATAAGCTCTCTTGAGCTAGGTGAGAGGGATGGGGTGACAGCTCTATTGTGGCAAACTGTGTCTAATCCTGGGTATACCTACAGGAACACGACACCAGCAGGAACACTACCACTATAGAAGTCGATCCAAAAAGGGTGAGACCAGACAGAACAGCAGTTATAGGGGGCAGGCTCCCAAGAAAGGCTGCCTGGGCTGAGACCCCAGCTTGGCCACTTAGGAGCTGTAAACTCATGAAAGCATCTAACCTCCCCCTGCCTCCCTTTGTTTGCCTGTAAGAAGAGCTAACAAGAGCACCTAGCTCAAAGGTTGTTGTAAGGAATGAAGGAGTTAATTCCCTCAAAGCATTTAGAACAGCCTTTGGTATGGAGTTAGTTCTCAAGAGTTTGCTAACATTAAAATGGCATTCTTTAAAATGAGATTTCCGGGGCGCCTGGGTGGCACAGCGGTTAAGCGCCTGCCTTCCGCTCAGGGCGTGATCCCGGCGTTCAGGGATCGAGCCCCACATCAGGCTCCTCCGCTATGAGCCTGCTTCTTCCTCTCCCACTCCCTCTGCTTGTGTTCCCTCTCTCGCTGGCTGTCTATCTCTGTCAAATAAATAAATAAAATCTTAAAAAAAATTAAAAAAAAAATAAAATGAGATTTCTACCCCCCCAAGAATAAAATGAAGTAAAATGAGACCCCCCCCACACACACACACACACTCCAACTTTGTTTAAACCCCTCTGACTATGCCACGTACCATTGCTGGATTTGTGGGGTATCTGCAAGGGTTGGATTTTCTTCCTCTTTTTCTCCCGAGGGAAAAAAATATAATTTCACTCAAACCTTTTTTTTTCTTCAAAATGTTCTGAGAGTGAAAGTAATAAAATATCCAACAAGCCCATTTGAATGAAGACGAGGTATAATTTGCATGATAAAGATATATTTCCATTTATAAAGTTCATCAGCAGAATTAATGACAAATAAAGGAAGATCCAATTAAAGTTCCCCATCCATTAACAATCTTGCTTCACTCTCAGGGCAGGGATTTTAAAAGGAGAGGCTTAAGTTGGAAATGATTTAAATATTAAGGTTGGTGGCATTAAAAAGGACATGAAACAATCATATTAGGATTCAAGGAAAAGAGATTCTCCAGTGATTTTTTTGTCATCAGAGTCATGCATTTCCCCCGATCCTCGTTCCACTGGCTTTTTCGTGTTCACCCAAATGAGCTGTCAAAAACCGATGGGCGTCATCATAATCAAAGAAAACAAGTTTGCCCTTTAAAGCAAAAGAGGTAATTTGGCTGAAAGCAAATTGGAAACATTTCAAATAACGTTGCATTTCCAGCCGCAATCTCTGAAGAATACGGGCGTTTTGATTTATGCCTGAAAGCTTTGGGGGGACAATGGGGGAGAAAGCGTTTGTGAAACACTTTGTTCAAGTTCATCCTGTGGTCATGGGGCAAAGGTCCCTCGTCCTCCCTGAGAGGAGCTGAGGAAACTCCAGGCTGTCCCTAAAACGTTATCTTCAGGAAAAGCCGTGAGGGAATTCACGAGATTGACTTGGGAGCAAAAAGCACGTGGGAAACACAAAGATGCAAGATAACGCCTCTTCTCGTCTCAGTGGTCACTTCCCAGGGGCTTCTGACTTTGGGACCCATTTTGCCCGGCCAAGTGACCACGAAACATCCTTAGCGTCTGATCTGACTGCCTTTCTTCCTGGCTCGTAGTCACTTGAGATGTTCCTCTGATGCGCACTCTTCTCTCCTTTTACTCTGGTTTGGAGAACCGAATATCTCTTGTGGCTTCAGATATCAGCGACATTTATGTCTCCATCTCCAAGGGCTCCCTGGAGCCCCCTGGATCTAGATCGTTCATTGTCCGATGCCTAGAGTGTTCTCAGCTAAGGTTCTTGGATAGCAAGCCACAGACACTGTGACTAAAGCAAAACGGTGAAGGAGAAGCTGAAGAACGGGCTCCAGAAAGGACAGCAGCCAAGGAAGTTTCTGGAGGTCCTAGTGCAGGATCTTTAGGAACACCCCACTAGCATGACCCAGCTCCCACCATCTCCCACCCACGTGTGACTCCTCAGGATTCCCAGCCTTCTTTGATTGGCAGTCCCACCAGGACTGCATACAGTGGGAGAGAGGATGAGCTCCCCAACGGAAAACTGGGGTGCTATCACCTGACAGAGAGGTCGTGGGGAGATGGAGACTCCCTTGTCCACTGTCTATACCAGTGATAAGAGCGAGAACTAAATGAGTTTAAAACCGAGCTCTTTGTCCTCCCTTCCAAACCTCTGCCCCCAATTTTCCTAGTTTCTCAAGGGCCCCATCTTTCTCTCTCAGGCCGCCAAATGCAAAACGGTCTCGCTCATTAAGTCCTGGTGACTCCTTCTTCAAAACGTTTCTGGCGTCCACAGACGGAGTGTGATGATTAGAATGGCACAGGGAGACTGTCCGTGCCAGCCCAAGACCTCTCCCCAGGACGAGGCTGACGTGTATTTTTCAGGGCCGGGTATGTAGCAGTCATCAAAATAAAGCCCCTACCTTCACTGGAGCTGACTTTTTAGGGGAGGGGAAAGGCAGACAGTAAACAAACATGCCCATTTAGAAACATCGGATGGTGATACTTAACTGGGAGAAAAGTAAACAGGATAAGAGGATAAGGGCAGGGAGGAGGAGAGGGTTTATATTTTAGGAAGAGAATCTGGAAAGCACTCACTATTATCCTGAGATTTGAGCAGAGAAGGAAGCAAGGGAGGGAACAAGCTTTGAGGATATTTAGAGGAATGTTCCAGACCTGGGGCTGGAGGGCTGGGGGTAGTGGTGTGCAGACAGCAAGTGAGAAGGCCTTGTCAGAGGTTGGAGCACATCTGATATGTTCAAGGAACAGCAAAAAGGTCAGTATGAGGACGGAAGAGTGAGTGGTCGCAACGGCCAGATGATGTAGGGCCTTCCTGGTCACTGTAAGGACTTTGGCTTTTATCCTGAGTGAGATGGGGAGCTGTCGGAGGTGGTGGTGTGCTGGTAAACGTTCAACAGCCAGTTTGGAGGGGAGGGGTGCTGATTTGTAGTATTTGACAATTTCCATGGCATAATACTTCCACCATGGCTGATTTCAAGCTTCCCAATGGCTTCACAACCAGCTCACAAATACCCCGAAATTTTAACAATTAGCTCTGGGGAGCTGCATTTGGAAGAGAGGAGTGAAAGGATCTGACATTTTTAAAGTCTCCCTCTGGCTGCTGTGCTGAGACGAGACTGTGGGGCAGGGGGTCAGAGGCAGGGTGACCGGTAAAGAGGTTATCACAGTCATCTGGGTAAGAGATGATGGACCCTCGGAAGGTCCAGAGGCTCAATGACATTCCTGCAATTCTCTTAACCTTTCCTTCTCATTCACAAAGTGGCTGCCATTGCCAGCATTAAAGCCCAAGTTCAGGGAATGGAGGTCAAGCCAACAATGTCTTTCCTTTGTATTGGGAAGGAATAAGGTCTCCCTTAGAGCCCCTAGAAAAATTCTCAATTTTATTGGCTCTAACAGTGTCTATAGCCAATCCTAACTGTAAAGGAGGTGGGGAAGTTGAGCATTGAGTATTTCCAGCCACTACAGTATAGGCAAGCAAGAGGGAAGGAGACTGGGATGGGGATGGTGCCTGCAAAAAAAAAAGGGGCATGGCCTTATAAGAACCTGCTACAAGAATTTGACCCGTTCTGGAAGCCCAGGAATGCCTTCTGTGAGGAAGGGACACCTGAACTGAGCTCTGAGTACAAAGAATTAACTTAGCAAGGAGGAGGGAGAAGAGTGTTTCAAGAAGAAGAAAAACCAGCATGCACAAAGGCCCTGTGGTGGAAGGTTTATAATATCCCAGCCCACCTACCTGCCACCAAACTTTTCCCTATAAATCATCCATTATGACCGATCTTTCTCAAAAATCTGATTTTATCCTGTTACTTGTTTCCTGAAATCAAAATGGATCTCAATTTCCTATAAGATAAACTCCAAAGTCCCCAGTCTGCTGTTGAAGGCTGGTCATGACCTCAACCTATTCTGTGAATACAACTTCATGCCCTTCCTCCTATAGCTGTTGAACCTCCATGTGTGCATGTTTCACATTTCAAGCTAGGTTATAAACTCTGGGAGAATAGGAACCATACCTTGCATCTCTTTTATATCCCCAGGGGCTCAATAAATGCTCGAATAGATGACTGTGGGGATGATCCTTATTGCAGGGAGCAGGAGCAGATGTAAGCAGACCAGTTAAGAAGCTCTTTAATCATCCAAGTGAGAGATTAGAAGGCCCTCACTCAGTGGCAGAGAGGCTGCCAAGAACGAAAGGACTGGGAGCTGTCAAGGAGAGAACACTGAGAGAACAGGGACTGGGAAGTGGGGGGGAAGTGGGGGGGGAGGCACTCGAGTTTCCAGTTTGAGCAACTAGGGTGACAGCATTGCCAATCATCAGGACGAGAGATAAAGAAGGAGCAGGGTGAGGGATGGGGACATGGTGGGGTCCCTCTTAGACATGGTGTGTTGGGAAAGGCCAGCCAGTCCCGGGCAGGAGGTGTTCGTTTGGTCCCTCCAGATCTCCAGCCAAGCCCAGACACTGAGACGAGGAAATCACCACAGTCCTGGACTTGGGATCGCGGTTTCCCTGGGCTAATCGTGCTAGTTATCATTTACTGTGCACTCACAATGCCCAGGCCCTGTGCCAGAAACTTCCCATTGAATCGTAGGATCCCCGTTTTATGGCTGAGGAAGCCCAGGCTGAGGGGGATGAGACAGCCAGCCCAGGGTGCCCCAGCACGGGTCTGAGCCCAAGCAGGGCCACTGCAAATCTAGTCCTCAGCCATCGTGCCATGTGGGCAACATCGATGATTGGTCTCTGATCGCTGCCTTACATTTTTCTGAGTGTCTTGAATTTTAAATAAGCTTTTTATTTTGTAATAATTGTAGATTTACAGGAAAGTTGCAAAGATAGCTCAGGAGTCCCACATGCCCTTCATTCAGCTCCCAGGGCATTAACATCTTAAATAGCCATGATGTGTCTGTCGAAAGCAAGAAATTAGCATTGGTACAACGCTGCTGACTATGCTATCAGCTTGGTTTTGGATTTTACGTTGTCCTACTAGTGTCCGTTTTTCATTCCAAGATCCAATCCAGGATACGACATCACATTTAGTGAAACAGGACTTAAAAATTGTGTTTCGATGTCATTGTTCACCCCCACTCTGATGTTTGCAGTCCACACTTAAAGACCAGTGAGGCAGTGCTGTGCTGGTCCTAGTCCTGTTTGCTCTCAGCTGCCTTGTTTGCTCTGTCCCTGTGCTGCTCTGCCTCAGGCCGCTGACACCTGCAGGCTGCAGGGCCCATGCTCCCTTGTCATCTGGTTTCCCAACTGGGTCTGGCCAATGGGAGGCACTGGTGTTGGACTGGAGGGCGCGAGGAAGAAGAAACCATGGCGTTTTCCTCTTCTCTCTGCTTTGGGCTGCATTGCCAGCAGTGGTCCCAGCTCCTCCGGGCTATAGCTCCTCCTGGACAGGAAACGGCTGTGGTTCTAGCTTCCCCCTGGTGACCCTTGTCCCCACGCTCACCACCACCTCCTTCTGTGGTAGACTCCTGCCTTTGACATTGGCTGGATGGCTTCCCTTTCCCTGGGTAGCCTCTCAACTCTTTCCACCACCCGTGTAACTCGTTTTCCATATTTAGATACTTTTTTTTTTAATAAGTCCACTCACATTGACTTTTATTCATTCATGTTAAGTCACCCGAAATGATATCTGTTGCATTTAAATGCTCATTACTATAAATGACTGAACAAATCCATTTCAGGGGCTACTTACTATCCTACATAGTTAAGTCGCTTCCACAGAACGGTGTTCCCTGCCTGACACCTCTCCCCTTGGTCGTCCCACCCTTGTGGCCCGATGCTGTCACAAAGCTAGAAACTGCTTTCAGTGAGGGGCTCTGTGTACTTGCTGTGGGGCACCCGGGATGAACTCTCGACGTCGACCCTGTGTGTGGCTGCCAGGGCCACACCAGCCACATCCTGGCAGCACGACTCGACTAACCACTCACTCCTTCCTTCGCAGGGTTGCCAGAGACAATAACAGCTGGAGACCTGTGCAGTCTAGCCACGTCTTGATCTCCCAGGGCGTAAGGAGGCAAGAAGACTGCTCAGAAAATGGCTCTAGAGGCCCTCGGTGTGGCCCCTCTCTACCAGGGCCCCGACATCAACAGAATGAAGCTGACGGCAGAGCCATCCAAGAAGCCAGCCTCCCTGCTAAAACCCTTGGTCCCCTCCAAGTCCAAACTCACCACCATCGAGGCCAAGAGGGTCATGTCCGTACTGGACGAGACCATCCACAAGGTGGAGCTGGTGACCCTGCTGTCCTACATGGCTTCCAATTACGAGACCCTGGAGGGGGTGCTGGGGCAGGACATCATGAAGGCCGTGAGCGAGCACGAGGACCTCTGCCGCAGCCTCCTGGACACTGTCATTTACCTGCAGGATAAAGAAAGGCGATTGCAGGAGGAGGAAGAGTATAAGGAGGAAGGGTGGTTCAGAGATCGCATTCTCTCCATAGAACTGCAGAAATCCAGCCTCCCGCCCCTTATGCAGCAGATCAAAGAATCCACCAAGGACACCCTGAGACTCTTACTCAATAATCCGCAGGCGGTGAGGCTCTTGCAGACGTACACCCCGAGCAGAAGCGCCGAAGCCCAGAATTTCATCGACTGCCTGATAGAACTGCGGGGTTTCCTCTTTGAGAAGCTACTCACTGGCCCCGTGGAAGCTCGAGACAAGAGTCAGTTCATACAGGATATCAACAGACGGAACAGGAGGAACCAAGGAATCATCGACACTCTTGAAAATGAATTGGTGGCGAGCGTGAAGAACAGGGACGCGGAGGTATGGTTTTATGGTATTGGTCAGGTTACGGAAGGAGCCGCACAGAGGAGCCAGACCTTTGGGCAGTGGTGGTTTTTCCTCAGTGATTGCCATGCCTGCTGTCATTCATTCACTCGACAAATATTGTCGTGAGTGCTTGCCAGGTACCAGGTCGTATATGTAAGTCCACATGGCCCCCGCCTCATGCAGTTCACCGGAGGTAGGTCTTCAAGAGCTGATTTAATTACAGTTTTGAGAAGTATAATGAAGGGGAAGCATAGAGTGCTAGAAGACGGTGTTACAAGAGAACTGAGCTTAGACCCAAAGGGTCAGAGACGTCAAAGCCAACACATGAAGAACGGGAGGGAGCGAAGCAGGCAAGAGAGGTAGGCAGGGACCTGCCGGCCAGCAGCAGGCAAACTTTTTCTACGAAGGGCTGGATAGTAAATACTTTAGGCCTTGCCAGCAGATCCCATTGTGCCTTTGAGGCCTGATCAAGGCATGTGATCTCTGTTCTGAGGACAAGGGGCAGATGGGACAGGTGGAAGCTCTAGAAGAATTTTTAAGAAGGGAAGTGCTAACATGATCCCAACCTAATAACCATTTGGGACACATAACTATGTATTACGCTTTACGTACATTGTGAGATGGTATCTAAGTATAGGGCTTGGTTGCCGAAACAGAGACCCAGAATAATAGTGGCTTAGCCAAGATGGAAATGTATTTCTCTCTTGTGGAAAAGTTGGAGCAGGCACGGGAACTCTGCCTCGTAAAATTGTCAGGGGTCCAGGCTCCTTCTGTGTTGGCCATTCTGCTGTGCCCCATACAGGACTTCTACCTGTGGACCCAGAAACTCCCCCCCCATCATGTCACCCCTGGTCCAACCAGCAAGTGGAAGAAAGGGGAGGAGGGATACAGCCTGGAAGTAGCCCATAGGCTTAGGACATTCCCCCGTCCTTACGTTCTCACCGCCTTCGTCCTTTAAGGCATTCATCCGAGTTTGTTGGTAAATGTTTATGTGATTATTTGGTAATTTGGTGTAGGTCTGGCAACCCCATGAGAGGACGGGGACCTTGGCTCTTTCGGCCCGCTGTCATGTCCCCAGTAAGCCTGGCACAAAGGAGGGGCATGGAAATGACTTTCTTTCTTTTCCTTTTTTAAAAGATTTTATATATTTATTTGAGAGAGAGAGACTGAGAGCAGAGCTGGGGGCAGCGGCGGGGAAGGAGCAGACTCCTTGCTGAGCAGGGAGCCCGACACGGGGCTCGATCCCAGGATCCCCGGATCATGACCTGAACCAAAGGCAAATGCTTAACAACTGACTGAGCCGCCCGGTCGCCTCTGGAAGCTCTTTCTGAGCGGAGAGATGACAGGCTCTTGGGTGGTCAGTCAAGGGAGACCACTCGCAGGTTAGAAGGGTGCCGGTGAGGGACAGGGAGAGGGGCCCCGAGTGGCTTTGTTGGTCCCAATCAGGTGGTGGAAACAGCTCAGGCCTCCAAGTTGGACAGATCTGGGGTCGAATTCCATTTTTCCAGGTGGGCAAATCTTATCACGTCCCTTGGATCTCAGTGTAAAATGAGGGGGTGACGCCAGTTAGGCTGCTGTGGGGTCAAGAAAAGCTCTGACTGCTGATAATACCAGCTGCTCTAGAACCCAACACCTAGAGCCGGAAGCCTTGCCCTCAGGATCGGCTTGCCCAAAGGCCCCTCCGCCCCGCTGCTCCCTGTGGGCAGGAGGCGAGCTCAGACCCCCTGTGGCCCAGCCCAAGGCCGCTGGCCTGAGCCAGTCGCCGCAGTGATGTGCTCAGAGGGAGACTCTAGGGCTTGGGACCAGCCTTTGGAACCTATTTACAAAATGTCCCCATCCTCCACCCCCATTCCTGTCTTAGAACCAGCTGAGGGCAGGGGAGAAGTCAGGCCCTCAAGTGTCAGCGGGTGACAATCCCCACAGTATGTGTATCTCTTACTTTCAAGAATGATGCCAAGTGTCTCTGCCAACTGAGCACTCCCGTTCTATACCCCAGGCAGGAGCACCGCCACTGTCCCAGACCTGCCCGGCTGCCGCTCTCCGGCTTGCCTGTGCCCATCACTCCTGCCAGGAAGCAGAGGGGGGCGGCCAAGAACATGGGCTCTGAATCAGGCAGACCTGGCCTCGAGTCCCGGCTCAGCCGTACAGCCCCAGACAGACGACTTGACCCCTTGAGCTTCAATTTCCTTGCCTGCAAGCGGGCCGTCTCTGTCCCCCTGGGGCGTGAGGGGTAGGAATCTGCAAGGTAATAAGGCAGGTCGCCTGTTCCGCTCTACGCCTGTTCCTAGCGGGCAGGAATGCCGGTTCTCCTGGGATTATTGGGCGTCGGGGAGGTAGTAACGGAGCCTCTCGTCTTCCCGGCCCAGGTGGAGAAAGAGAACTTTGTGATCCAAGAACTGAAAAACCACTTGCACCAGGTGCTCAAGCTCTCAGAGAACAGCCTCCTTCGCACCAAGCAGGAGGCCAAGAAGCAGCAGAAGGCCGACTTCCGGGCCTCGCAGGCCAGGGTGGCCAAGATCCAGCAGGAGTTACTCATGCTGAGGTCCCAATACCACAACCTGGTTGTGGAAAACCGGGAGGCAGAGCAGGCGCTGAGGAAGGTGCGGGGGACAGTAGGGCACAGGGGGGAAGGGGTGGAGACCACGGGAGGTCCGCGGGGCAGGGGAAGGGCAGAGAGAGGTCTAGCGTGAGGGCAGGGCAAGGTAGGGCTGCTCCAGGCACCCAGGGAACAGCTCCCCTGAGGAGGAGGGCAGCGGAGCAGGGGAAGCCCAGGATTGAGCCAGCGTCCCCTGCGAGCGGGCTGCTCACAGGCCCGGGGACTGGGGCAGAGGGACTGGTCCCGTCCTGCAGCGAACTGGCTGTGTGACCTTGGGCAAGTTCCTTAACTGCTCTGAGCACACCCTCCCCCACCCCCAGGGGTGATAATACCCACCTTGTTGTACAAAGGGTGTGAATTTCATAATCCCCTCCAGCCTCAGTTTTGCCATTTTCAAGGCCAAAGTGATCAGATTGGGCTAACGGGTCATTAGGAGAATTGAATGAGATTCTCCTAAGAATGAGTGCGTAGTAAGCGCTCGGTAAACGTCATCTCTTCTTTGTCTTCTCCATCGCCTCTGCGGAGCCCCAGCGTGCACGCACCCAGCTTGCTCTCAAATCTGTTTCCTCGCAAAGGGCGCCTTCTCCAACACTTGCTCCTAGTTCTTGTCTAGTGTCACAGCATCTGGTGGCAGCCATGGGCCTCTCCTCCACAAGGAGGTGCAGATACACCTACTCGTAACTGGTGGACGATTCCTGGGGCCACAGGCCCCCTGAAGCCGTCCCATTCGCGGTGTCCAAGTGAAGAGCTCTTGCTCTGCAGGATTAGGGAGCTGGTTTCTTTCTTTTTCACTGAGGTGAAATTCATATAATATAAAATTAACCATCGTAAAGTGAACAAGTCAGTGGCATTTAGTACCTTCACCCCGTACAACACATACCTCTGGATAGTTCCAGAACATTTCCGTCCCCCCAGATAAAACCCTGGACCCATTCGCAGCCACTCCCCTTTCCCCAGCCCCTGGCAACCGCTGATCTGTGTTCTGTCTCTGTGGGTTTGCCTGTTCTGGATGCTTCACGTAAATGGAATCACACAATATGTGGTCTTTGGTGTCTGGTTTCTTTCACTTAGCATCATGTTTTCAGGGTTCATCCACGTAAGCATTGATCAATTCTTCATTCCTTTTTATGGCTGAATAACAACATTCCACAGTACGTATGGGAGCTGATCTTTTAAAAACAAATTAGATTCTGTCCCTCTCCTACATCTCAATCCATCCAATGGCTTCCCCTCTCCGTTACACTAGGATCTAAACTCCTTCCCCTGCTGACCCTTCCTTCTACGAGACAGCTTCTCACTCTGACCTCCTGGGGACCCTGCTCCTCCTCAGCCATTCCATTCTGGCCACACCAGCTCAATTTCTGTTCTGAAACACCCCAAGCCTGTTCCTACCTCAGGGCCTTTGCACTTGCTACTTCCTCTGCCTAGAATGTTCTGGAGCCAGACCTCTGGCTCCCAGTTCCAGGTTCTACCACTTGTCAGCTCTGTGATCTTGGGCAAGTGAGTTAGCACATCTGATCCTCAGTTTCCGCATCTGTGAAATGGAGGAGAACCTACCTTGTTGTGTAGATTCGGTGGGCAAGGCAATAACCCTGGAGCAGAGTGAGCTTGGTGCAGTTTACTGTTCATATTAATCCATCAAACACTGACTCACTGAATTTTTTTAGAAGAAATATAGAGTGGAGACGGAAATCGAGAACTGGATCCAGAAGTACGACATGGAGATGGGTGAGAAGCAGGTATTTGTGCTGCAATACATCTCTCGGGTGCATTTCCCATGATCCTCTAGGAATGGTCCATGAACTATGCCAAGCTCTGGGCCTCTCCAGACAGGCTTCCCTGCCCCCTTCCTTAGGCCTGAGGCTTGTCTGGCCTGGGGCAGCGAAGGGAGAGATGGAAAAGGAAGAAGCCAGAAGCTGGAAGCTACTAAGTGCTTGTCACTAGGCCCAACGATCTTGGCTCCATCTAGTGTCCACATCCCATACTCTCTGTCCCTTCCACGCTCAGCTCCTGCCAGCAGCCTCACAAGCCGGGGCCCCTTCCCGGCAGACTCAGGCATGAGCTTGCCTCCCCTGCTTCACTCAGTCACCCAGATGGGCCTGAGATGTGCCATGTGCTGGAGTAGCACAGGGAGGATGGTCCCCATTATCACCTGGAGATTATACTCCAGTGTCACTGACCATCTGGGTGACCTGAAGCAAGGGGCATGCTTGACCTTTCTGAGCTTGATTGTGCCTGTGATCCCCAGAGGCAGTGCTGACCGTGCTGGGACCATGACGGGGATGCAGTGGGGCACCATGGTCACAAATGCTTGCACGCAGCACAGGATCTGGCCTGGAGGAAGTGCTTAGGGAATGGTGGCCTGGAAAACGGGGTGCCCTCGAGCTCCTCCCCGGCCCCTCCCCACAGCTTTGTGATAACATTGGTGGCCCACGGTCCCGACTTCAGGGCCAGGAAGGTTTGGTAAGCACTAGAGATGACATCAGCCTCTGAGTGGTCCCAAGTCAGGAGAAGGGCAAGTGTGGGTCTTGCTCTGTCTGATCAGGAGTGCTCCAGGGAGGAGGGACTTCAGAGGCTGTGCTCTTGTTTCTCTGGTCCCAATGAGGGTGGTGGGTTCCTTGTCAGCAGAGACCGAGTCTACTCAGCTCTGTGTCCTTGGGGAGCCCTCCACTTCTGGTAGGCTGTTGGTAAGGGAGTGGAAGGGAGGGAGGGAGGGAGATGTAAACTGCAGCGGGAGGCAACAGTTGGACGTAAGAAAGAACTGTGGGACTCAGTCACCTGAGTTCCACTCTGAGTACCTTTGTGAAACACATGGCTTTAGTGGCAGGAGTTCCATTTTTTTTTTTTTTTAAGATTTATTTATTTGAGAAAGAGAGAGAGCATGAGTGAGGGGATGGGCAGAGGGAGACGGAGAGAAAGAATCCCAAGCAGACTCCACACCGAGATGGACGTAAGAAAGAACTGTGGGACTCAGTCACCTGAGTTCCACTCTGAGTACCTTTGTGAAACACATGGCTTTAGTGGCAGGAGTTCCATTTTTTTTTTTTTTAAGATTTATTTATTTGAGAAAGAGAGAGAGCATGAGTGAGGGGATGGGCAGAGGGAGACGGAGAGAGAGAATCCCAAGCAGACTCCACACCGAGAACAGAGTCTGATGTGGGGCTCGATCTCATGACCCTGAGATCATGACCTGGATTGAGAGCAACAGTTGGATGCTTAACCGACTGAGCCACCCAGGCGCCCCAGAGCTTGCATTTTTATGTCCCCACTATGTGCCTGGCCCTGCATCTGGTACACTGTGTCCACCCCATCATTTAATCCTGCAGAAAGCTCCCACCCACTTCCTGGGTTTGGAATTGTCCCCATGTTTCAGAGGACAAATGAAGCTCCGACAGTGAAGGCCCCCTCAAGGCATAGCCAATCTGGGATGCGAAACCCGGTCTGCCCAACCCACCAGCCTGGGTTCTTTCCTTCCTCCTGAGATGACTTCAGTCAGGTCCCACCTCAAGAGGGGATGGACCACAGCACCTCTCCTGTTCTCATCCGGGCCTTGGATGCAGAAAGGCTTAGTGCAGGCGGCGCTTTTGGGGCGGAAGCCCCTTCAGGATGGGTGGGGGTGCATGCGGGAGAGGGTGGAAGGTGGCGCCCTATGCTTGGTGACCCCCACCCCCTGACCCTCATCCCAGGAAGAGTACGAGAAGCTTGACATCATCCACAAGGAGGAGAAGGTCCAGCTGGAGGAGCTGCAGCAGAAGCACGACGTCCTAGTGGAGGAGTTCTCCCAGATCCGGGCCAAGCGGGAGGTCAATGCCAAGAAGAGACTAGAGGCGGAGCAGGAGATGCTGCGCATGGTTCGGGCCGCCACGCTCATCCAGGCTTTGTGGAGGGGCTACCTGGTCCGCTCCATGCTCAAGTCCAGGAAGAAGAAGCGGAGCAAGAGCAAAGGGAGGATCAAGGAGAAGGGCAAGGCCAAGGCCAAGGGCAAGGGCAAGGCCAAGAAATAAGTCTCCCCCTGGGAGCCCGGCTCCTGGCCTGTGCCAGTGGGCTCCTCACTTCCCACAGAGCAGGCCAGGAGGCCACAAGGAGGGGGAAGCCTTGCCATTCCTGGATTGAATGGTTTTTCAAAGTTAAAAGCCGTTTAAACCATACCCTATAAATAAATGTCACTTTGCTCAGGGCTGTTGGCTGCGTGTGTCCATATGTGTAGATGCCCTGCCCATGGGGAGAGCACGCGGGCCAGGGTGTCAGCACAGAGCTATTCCTTCCTTTAGCCTCAGTGGGAAGCCAGACCCTGGGCTGCAGCCTTCTTGGCCCCAGGCTCCTTGCCACGACTGCAGTGGACATAACCAGCCACCAGGGCAGTGGGCTGTGGTCACAGCTGCCTGCAAGAGGTTGGGGGGTGTGGGGAGGGCAGGCAGAAAACTCCAGGATCAGGTTTTCAGGTCAGGGGCTGTCCCAGAGAAATCCAGCTTTCTGCTTTTCCTGGAAACATCTCATCCAGATACCCCGGGGTCTGCCTGTCTTCTAGAGCCGAGCAGCAGTCCCTTTTAGATGGCAGACATTGCAGGGTGCCCCAGTCCCCACCACCCCCAGCTGCCTTCCACACACGCGGCCTGTGCCAGTTGCGCCAGTATCATCACACTCGGGCTGTCACCCTTTTATTCAGAAGGAGAGGCATTTCTGGTTCGTCTGTTATAACACAGGGAGAGGAGATAAAGGCAGAGAGCTAGATGTCTCTGGTGAAACCAAGGAGGAAACTAATTCTTTGTGAAAATTCTAGGAGTTTAAACATCCTACATGTTTGCAAAGTGTTTGTGCCAAGAGTGTGGTGGGCTTGCTTCGCTCATGGCCCACCTGACCCCTGTAGGCATGTGCATGGGTGTCCCTGGTCCTGGCCACCGTTGGTCCCTCCCAGACTGCTCCCCCACGTGTCTGCTCTTCCCCTCCTGGAGGGGGAGGTACAGAACCAAGGATGTGGCTTCTAACTGGGCTCTCTAGAACCCCAGTGCTTCCTGGAGGTGCACTGGAGGGAAATGGGGACACAAAGAGGCCAAAGCCTAGCCCCCACACAAATCCAGCAGGATCCTGGGATTCTGGGTGCAACTCCATCCGAGCAGGGTAAGTGACCTGACCCAGGGTGGTGCAGATGACAGGCACCTGAGCCAGAGAGCGGGTCGCTCCTAGAGTGCTTACCCCGCTCTCTGTCCTAAGTGCTCTCGGATGCCATGTGTAACCTTCTGGCCTTCTTGGACTTCTCCACTTGGCAGAGTCCTCGTCATTCTGTTTTTTGGGAAAACGTGGGAAATGTATGAGGCCCATGTTCCCAAACATTAGTTGTCAACTGGCCAGAGTTATGATTTCTGCCACTTCCTTATTATATTATTAAACTTTGTTATTTAATTCCACTCAGGCCTCTATTGGCCCTTACCCTAAGGAAAATAAAATTAGTCCAAGTCATGGCTTTGATGAGGTACTGATATATTTTTAATATGTGAAAATAAATACACGATTGTTAAAATAAAAACATGTCCACCTATGCATCACCCACATCCTGTTCCCCATGGTCCATTCACTGTGCCTGGGAAAACTCCAGACTCAGCTGGAAACTCATCCTGAGCAGGAAGCTTGGCTTGAAGGAAGAAGGGACCCTTCAGGTTGGCGATTGTGCCATTTATTCACGCTTGGCAGCAAGACGATGTGGAAGTGATGGGGGAGTGGTGGGCCCCTCCCAGGAGCACCCCTGGGTTGGCACTTCTACGGCCTATGGCTCTAGCAAGACTGGAACAGGCATCTCAGGGGGCAGCCGTCAAAACCCCATGATGGGGTAAAGGAAGAAACAGGCAGTTGTCGGCATAAAGAGAGGCGCTGCCCACTCTCGCTATGTCTGCCCCCATGAGAGCTTCTCCAATGACTCATGGTTACCTAGGAGACTCCGGGCTGCCCTCCTCTGAAACTGGGCCCCTCACCATGACCGCATGGGAAAACCTGATGAGACGGCCAAGAAACTCATTTCCAAGGGGGCTTTGGTTTCTGGGTGGCCCCCCCTCGCTGGGGGGCGGCTGGCACTGAAATACGAACCGAGCGAGCCCTGGGTGTCACTAGGGGACTCTGGAAGGTCACCCCCGATGGGGAAGGCCTGGGATCCCGGGGCCCGCTGGTGTGGGGGCCACTGGTAGGTGGGCGACCAGTTCTGGGGACATTCAGGTGTGTGAGGGAATGGGAACGTTCCCGCCTCAGAAGATGTGGAGAGTCTAACCCATCCGTGGACAACTTCTGGGAGTCTGCTGCCACCTTGAGCTCTGTCTTCGAGGGACCAGCTGGGTGAATGGCTTGCAGCGGGGTTTCCCTGGGGCGGGGCGAGTGGCTGCCCCTAGGGGTGGCTGGGGGTGTCCAGAAGAGGGAATGGAGTTTGGCAGCATCCCCCTTTGCCATCCACGGTCCTTCCCAGTTGGTGCCCCATGGTCGGGAGCCAAAGAGCGACTCATCACAGTATGAAGGAGTGTGGCTGATCAGTCTGATAAAGGGAAGAGAAATGCAGTCAGCTGAGGGAATGAACGAACAAACCCTAAAAACCTTAAGCCCCCATCCCCTGCCAGGCACCTGCAGTAGCAGAGAGGGTTGCCTGTCGATCCCAAAGTCCCTGTCTCCCAGCCTGGCAGCCACAGCGACGCCACAGCCCTCTGGTGTCCCACCACCCCCATCTCTGTTGTTTTTCCCCAGCCAAGCAGCCAGTCCCCGGCATCCCGACCTCCCCCTTTACCTCCCCCACATGCCCCAGGCCTGGTCAATTTGCATATTACACCTTCCTGGCCACACTGATTGGCTTGGGAAAGGCCATATGGCCCATCCTGCCCAATGAGCGCCTGCCTTAGGACCCTTGTTGAAGCTACTAGGAGAGATGTTTGTCTGCCAACTGGCCTTGATAAGCCGGCCGGCAGGATGTAAGGGTGGCTGGCTCGGCTGGAACGTTGGGGGGTAAGCTGGGCTAAGAGGGAGACAGGATCCAACAACAGTTTGGGCCCCGGATAAGCAAGCCTGACATGTCCTTTTTCTGCTGAAGCCAGTTTGGTTAAGTTTTCTGTCACTTGCATCTCAGAGTCCCAGTTAATATAACCTTAATCTTTACAGTCTTTACTTTTTTACCCCCAATTCTCCTTCTCTCTAGTGGCCTTGTCAGCCGAATCCTCTGCAGTCCTGTGGCCCGTCCCACAGTATTTGAAATGACACAGCAAGGTGCCTGGCATTGAGAGGGTGCTCAGTTTGAACTTTTGTTATAAAGCTGACCTGGCCTCCTCACCAAAGCAGCTTTTAAAATTTTTGCATATTTACTGAGGGCTCTTCCGGCCTGTCATGTGCCTCATCTCATTATCTCTCGCAAACATCCACAGGAGGGAGATAGAATAATCCCGTTTTACAAACAAATAAAGGAGGCATAGGGAGGGGGCCCCTGTAGCAAGGAGGGTAGAGACAAGATTCAAATCCAGCCTGGCTCAAGGGCCCAAGCTCTGGGATGAGCGTATCAGACACAAGTGACTTCTAGGCTTTCTCACCTTTAATTAGATTCACTCAGCAATTATTTTTTTCTGTTCATCTCACAAATGTTCATGGCACACCTACAAGGTGTCAGCTTGATGGCTTTTGGCCAGGACTGAAAGCGCTTCTGTGTTGAAACTGCAAGTCTTTGAAAAGTCAACTTTTTGCCACTTGATTTAATTTCTCAAACCACACCTGCTTGTTGCCTGTCTGTCCAGCGCCAAAGGTTTTACTCAATAGCCTCTCTCTCTTTTATGTACCTTCTCACCTGACACCCTCTACTTGTCAGCATCCTGCACAAAATTCTGTCCTCCAGGAGAGCGTTGAGTTGACCTCCCTCATCATGGACACCATATCCCTGTTAATGCAGCCCACACTACAACAGCGTTTTCAGCTACGTTGTAGGTGTCAGTGCTGCTAATGACAACCTGACCCTACCTTATGGCCCCTACGTCAGATGCACGCTCAAGCTGGCATAATAATAATGGAGCCTTGCTTTTCTCTCATTGAATTTTATGTCCTTAAATAGGCACCATTCCCATTTTCACTTCTTTCCACCAGTCTATGCCCCTCCTGCTCAGAATGGACCCCAAATATGATTGGCTAGTTGTTATGGATTGAACAATGCCCTCCCAAAATTCACACTGAATTTTAAAGAGATAATTAGGCTTAACCAAGGTCATAAAGGTGGGCTCTAAAGCAACAGGATTGGTGTCCTTATGAGAAGGGGGGAGACACCATGAACGTACATGCTCACAGAGAAAAGGCCATGAGAGAACAGGCGAGGAGAGGCTTCAGTCTGCTAGCACATTGAACGTGGACGTGTAGCCTCCAGAACTGCGAGAAAACTAATTTCCATTGTTTAAGCTCCCCAGTCTACGGTATTTTATTACGGCGGCGGTAAATGACGAATATTCCAGTCTTCTGTGTTTTTGTCCAAACCACCGATAACAATAAACAAGATAGAGCCCTGTGGCTCACCACTAGACACCTTCCTCCAGGCGGATATCAACCTGAAATAATCCAAACAATCTAACTTATTAATTTACAATAATAACTATCAGCATCAACTCCTGTTTTTCTAGGTCGTTCGTGAAAAGGCAGCAAAAACCATTTCCGAAATGACTCGCTGAAATTGGGACCCACTACATCTATGTCATTTCGTGGATCAACCACATTAATATTCTTATGCAAACTGTTCTGTGATCTTGGGCAAATCACCTGACCCCCCTGGGCCTCACTTGCTTGGTCTGTGGCATTTGGAAATGGGTGTTCAACCATCATCATTATCACTTTGAGAGCTTCCTGACAGGATATTGTGCCAAGCCCTGTACACACCTCACTTCATTTACTCTCCATAGTCCCACTAGGTCCCATTTTCCACATAAGGAAACTGCAGCTCAGTGAGGTCAAGGTGCTTGCCCAAAGTCACACAGCACGTCAACAGCAGAGCTCTAATAGGAACCCAGGTGGCTTCACAAGTACAGGAGTGCATCTTCCCATCCCGTTACCTGTATTTGTTCTTCTTCCTTGGTGTAAGGGTTGGGGTGCTGCCGCTGGAGGAGGTGGTCTCACAGCTCCCGTTGGCCCCTGAGGCCCGTGATGTCCCTGTGCCCACTCCACTGGTTCTGTTGGCCTTCTCCACCCAGGGTGGGTCAAAGTCTGGTGGTGTGGGCCGGGTACCCGCAGGGCTGCCAAACAAAGACTCATCCACGTATGACGCCCTGGCCTTGACCCGGTGGCTGCCCCGGCAACGGTGCTGAAGGTGGAGGGTCTGCATCCCACTGATGGCCAGATCCACAGGGGTCTTCATGCTGCCCATAGTTCTGCGTGATCGCAGGCATGCTTTGCCTGCCAGGTCGTGCCTCCAGGGCTCCCTGTGAAACACCCCTGTCATTGTCAGTGCCAGCAGAGGAAGATGGGCTGTCTCTTAAGTTCCCAACCCAAGGGCAAAAGGGGAGCCGCCAACCCCAGGCGACACTTCAGAAATCTGTTCGTCTGTCTTTTGGCTGTCACAACAATAGGGAGAGGGGTGTTACTGGCAAATATTTAATGAATAAATGTGCATTCCTGGCATACAGTGCTCAATGTTGAACACTACGGGGATGAAGAAGAGATGGGGCCTGTGCCTATTTTGGCACCAACAAGAAAACTTAGCATGGTGGGATGGGGGAGACAAGGCAGGTCCTTAAATCCTGTGTTTATGCGGTGAATATAATACCCAGCATTATCTCATGCCTACCTTGTGCAAAAAGCTTTACGAGCATTGCTTCATTTAATCATCTTAACAGTCCTTCGAAGTAGCTTCGGTTCTGTCCATTCTACAGATGACAAAACTGAGGCTTTAGAAGCCGAAGTCACACCTGTAAGTCGCACCTAATAAAGCTAAAACAGTGGAAGAGAAATCTGAACCTGACAGAGGAGTGCAGAGCTTACGCACTTAACCATTCTACTACTGGCAGATCACGCCCATCCCTCCAATTGCCCTATATTCCCCGATCCCCAAGTCAATGCCCCGGCTGATGTCCGAGGTCCCTGCGTTCTTGAGTTAATTTTCCTACCTGAGCATCTCGGCTCCAGGATGTCGGCAGCAAACTCAGCGGCCCCTCCTCACCAGGTCTGGACTCCTCCGTGGATGCCTCCGAGATCCCAGTTTATCTGCAGCCCGGAGTCCCAGAGCCCAGGGGGCTCGAGCCGCCCCCAGCTCCCACCCCCACCCCCACCCCTAGCCCCGGGAACCGCGCGGACGGACTCGCGCGACAGCCAGGCCCTAGAGACGTGTGTCCGGCGCGCGCAGCCCAAGGCAACCAGCGAGGGACTGGGCGGCACGGCCGGAACCACTAGCACCGGGGGGGGGCACCCCGTTTCGGACGCACCAGGAGTTTCCCCGAAGCCGAGGAGAGGTCCCTCTCACGCCAGTCAGGTGTGTGTTCGCGCGTGCGCGCCAATCCTCCTAGGGCTACAGAAGGAGAGGCAGCGCAGGCGGGCAGCATAGGCGCGGTGTCCCCCCCCGCCCGGCTGCGCCGTTGGTACGTCCCTGCAGGCCCCGCCCCCTCCCCGGTTGCCTGCACCGGGGCCCGCATGGCGGCCGGCACGCGCGCGGCGGCCGGACCTCGGTCCCGCGCTGCCATGGCCCAGTGGAGGAAAAAGAAGGGGCTGCGGAAGCGCCGAGGCGCGGCCTCCCAGGCCCGCAGCAGCGACTCGGAGGACGGCGAGTTTGAGATCCAGGCGGAAGATGACACCCGGGCCCAGAAGGTAGGCGCGCGGCGCCGGGGCACACTTTGGAGCCCGGGCCCCGGCTCCGCGCATTGCCCTGCGGCCTCGATTTCCCCAGCTGGGGAGTGGGCACGGCTGAGGGTGGGGAGAGGTCGGCTGGCCGGGGGTCGGGGACAGGACCGCCAGTCTGAGCACGTGTCTCCACACCCGTCACGCCCCGGCCCCCGACGCTAGAGCCTATGCGTTCCAGGGGCCCGGGCGTTCGGGCCTTCCTGGCCGGCTTTCGGTCGCGGCCTCTCATTGGCTACCTCCTGCCCAGGGGGCGGGTCCTAGAGCCCTTTGGTCCAATGAAAAGTGCGGGTGCCAAAGTACGGACTTCCAAGAGTTTTGGGGGATTGTTGCCAGGTTGAATTAAGCGGAGGCCGGGCCTCGTGGCTTGAGGCAGTGACGCCCCAAAGCCCCTGGGTAACAAATAATAAATTAAACTCGCGTTTGCTGACCGATTAGTGTGTGCCAGACTCCATGCTAAGAACTTTACAAGCCTTATCATTTAATCCTCATACCAGCTCTGTAAGCTAAGTGCTGCCGTCCCCGTTTTCCAGAGGAGAACCCTGAGGCCTAGAGGGGTTTAGGAACTTGACCAAGACTTCACAGCTTGTGAGTGGGAGAGCCAGGATTCAAACCTCTGGTTCTAGGGCCCATGCTGTTTCCACTACTGAGTGCCAACTGTATGCAAAAGGTGGAGGGTCGGATGTGAGCACCAGGGGGGCAGAAGAGCTAAAAGCCCATTATTTCCCACAGCCTTGTGCCCAGCCGGTGCCTGGCACAGAGTGGGGTTTGGGTGAGTAGATGAAAGAGTGGGTGTTTAGGTAAGAGAGGAATCTATGTTCCAGGGACCAGACTGGATCTTATGTTTTCCCACCCCAATGGAGCCAGTGTTTGGCACACAGTAGGTGCTCTATAAACGTGGAGACATTGGTAAAGCACACAAGAGGGCAAGGTAGTAGGTGCCAAAGATGAGCCCACAGATACAGTTCAGACACAGAGCTTTGCCCTGGTGCGGTTCTGTGTTCAAATGTGGCCCAACCGTGTACTGGCTGTGGGACTTTGGAGAAGTTGCTTAATCTCTCTGTGCCGCATCTGTAGAAGGCAGAAGTTTCCACATGTGTACAAGACAGAGGATTACATGTGCCTTAAAGACTCATGAAAGGATTAAATTACAGTGTTCACGCATTCTGCTCACTCAGCAGAGGTTGGCAAACTTTACGTGTTAAGGACCAGGTGGTAAATATTTTAGGCTTTGTGGGGCCATGTAAGGTCATTCTCTTCTTTGTTTGATATTTTTACAAACTTTTAAATGTATAAAATCCATTCTTAGCTCACAGACCACACTGGACCCGCTGCAGCTCTGACCCAGACGGTTGTAGGGGGCCACAGAAGGTCACAGAGGAAAGAACATAGACTCTGAAGCCAGGGTTCAAATCCCTGCCGGCCGTGTGAGCGTGGGCAGGTCACTTCATCGCTCTGTGTCTCAGTTTCCTTCTCTGTAAAATGGACAAACTAATAGTAGCTACTGCATAGAGTTGCCGTGAGGATTCAAAGTGGGCTAATTTATACGAATGCTCAGAGCAGCACCCGGCTTCGAGTGGGTGCCGCAGAAGTTTTAACCATTATTATGAATTAGTGCTCCAGAAATGTTATTTCCGAGAGGAAGGGGGACAGCTCTGTGGTCTGAGAAGGCTCCCCAGAGGAGGTGTCTGGGTTGGATATATCTGTTCTAGGACAAGTGGGTTCTGGCTAGGCAGGAAGGAGGCCAGCACGAGAGAGCGCAGAGCTGGGAGGGGTGATGGATCAGAACGAGGCTCAGGAGAGGGGGACAGGGCAGCTTGGAGAAGTCTAGAACCACACACACAGTATGTGCTTTGATTGGCCCCCTAGGGTTTTTAATTTTGAGGGCTTTGGATGACAGCCAGGATACCATTTATGTGCTGGGTGCTGTTCTGGGCTTTACACTTACCCATTTAGTCTTCACACGCCCTGTGAGACACGTGCTCTTGTCTGTCATCCCCGTTTCCCCGACGTGGAAACAGACTCGGGGAGATTAAGTCTCTCGCCTGAGGTTTCACAACAGGTAAGTGACAAAGTGACAGAGTTGGGATTGAAACCTAGGCAGTCAATCTGCATGGCCCACACTCTGACCCTCTGCCCTGCCCTGGCCCAGTCGTAGGGGAGCCCTTTAGTAGAGAAGTCATGTGACCTGGTGGGGGCATCATGGGCTTGAATGGAGGGGTGTCCACAACAAGGTAGTCCCTCTCCCTGTCCCCAGTGGTCTGATTGTGCCTGGGGTGACGCTGCCTCTCTGTTCCTCCCTCCCAGCTGGGACCTGGCAGACCCCTGCCCACCTTCCCTACCTCGGAATGCACCTCAGACGTGGAGCCGGACACACGGGAGATGGTACGCGCCCAGAACAAGAAGAAGAAGAAGTCCGGAGGCTTCCAGTCCATGGGTGGGTGAGCCAGGCGTCCGGGGACTTTGGGGGAGGCGCAGCAGGGGTTCGTCATGCCCTCTGTGCTCGGGGCCCAGCTCTGTGGTAGGTGTTGGGTAGGCTGAGGACTGGCGCAGTGAGAGAGCAGATAAAGCAGACTCAGGGCAGCGCTGGCCACAGAACAGGCGAGGACGTTCAGGGATTTACTACAGGACAGAATGCACTTCAGAGGA
Organism: Ursus maritimus; assembly: GCF_017311325.1. Classification (NCBI taxonomy): domain Eukaryota; kingdom Metazoa; phylum Chordata; class Mammalia; order Carnivora; family Ursidae; genus Ursus; species Ursus maritimus. The sequence continues at coordinate 19,918,059 of NW_024425897.1, forward strand.
GAGGGCGGAAAGGTGTAGTGGGGGGATGGGGACACCTGGCTAGCGGGAAATAATGCCGAGCTCTCCTGCTTGCTCTTTACCAGTCAGTAGCATCTGGTGCCAAGATTTAAATATCAAGGTGAGGGGCGCCTGGGTGGCACAGCGGTTAAGCGTCTGCCTTCGGCTCAGGGCGTGATCCCGGCGTTATGGGGTCGAACCCCACATCGGGCTCCTCCGCTGGGAGCCTGCTTCTTCCTCTCCCACTCCCCCTGCTGTGTTCCCTCTCTCGCTGGCTGTCTCTCTGTCACATAAATAAATAAAATCTTTAAAAATAAATAAATAAATATCAAGGTGAATATTTTTATAGTTTTAAAAAGAAGAAGCCCTAGGTATGATCTGAACCTTGTCTGACTTTTTTTCGTTTAGATGTGTGTTCGCCAAAAAACCCTGTAAACTAAGTTAAAGTAAATGCTGTATCAGGGACGTACTTGCCACCTTGGGGACGGATACAGAATTAACATCACTAACATACAAAGAGCTTTTACAAATCAGTAAGAAAAAGATACCCTGACAGAACATTGGGTGAAGAAAACGAATAGTTGACTCACAAAAGGAGTCTGGACGGTGAATTAATATATTAAAACTGCTAAACTTTTACCAGTGATTAGAGAAAAAGCAAATAAAAATATCTACATGTGGTTACTTTTTGCCTTTCTGGATCAGAAAGATGAAGGGTTGACCAAAAAGCAGCTACAGCCACGGTGCTTCCTGTCCCCAGGCCTCCGATTGTCCTCCCGTTGCCACAAGGCCGAGTCATGTTCAGTTTCCAAAGCCACCTCCTCCCCCATGCGGGGCCACGTGCCTCATTGGTCAGCACCCACACCCGCGCCCTTCGCAGCCCCTGACGACTTCCCATCCATTTCTTTTAGCTATAAAAAATTTCAAACGTATAAAAAAAATAGAAAACAGTCTCCCCGTACCCATCGCCAGTCGACCATCCTGTTTCTTCCACACCACCCCCCTGCTTGTCCCCCGCATCCTGGAGCATTCTGACGCGAGTCGCAGACATCCCCTCTCGGTAGCCCTAAATACTTCCCACGTGACCTTACCCTTGCCTGCAACAGGCACAGGTCCTCAGCAGGGCTGAGATCCCGCCACCTTGAGACCCCAAGTTGTCTCACGGCACTAAGCGTGTATTCAAGTCAGAGTCCATGTGAGGTGAATCCCACCCCGGGGGTCGGTTTGTCTCCTAAGTTTTGTTCCGCCGCCTTTCGTTTCTTCTTGCTGTTGATGTTGATGATACGGTCATCTGGCCTGGTTGGCTTCCTGTGGTGTGTCACGGGGGCTGCCCTCCCCCGACCATCCCTGTCTCTCTCCCAGGCTTGAGTTACCCGGTGTTCAAGGGCATCATGAAGAAGGGCTACAAGGTGCCAACACCCATCCAGAGGAAGGTACGAGACGGGGAAGATTAATGGGGCTTGGGGGGAGGGATTTGACCCTCCTGTCCAGCCTCGAGACCCCCGTCCCCTGTCTGAGCTGTCACATCTGGTCCGTTTCCCAGGTGGAGAAAGTTGTCCTCTTTGCCATTTGAGCCTCCTCAAGGCTGCCCACTGCTAAGCCCCTGCCCAGGCAACTCGCAGGTGCCCCATTATCACCCCTGGGTCATGAGCATTGTTCTCAGACATTTAGCCAAGAGGTGGACAATGATTCTCTGGGGTTCCGAGGACGAGGATAAGACAGGGAGGTAGAGTCTGGTTTTACCTAAGAAGGGTGTGTTCCAGCAGTGGAAAGAGTTGGGAGTAGTGAGCTGCTCATCCCTGGAAGTGTACAAAATAAGCCTTGGTAGGAATGGGCTCAGGACCGGGCAACAGACCCCTTCCCACTTAGCGAGACCCCGAGTTCACCCTCTCCCTGGGGGCTCAGTGCTCTGGAGCGTGTGGTGCAGGGGGCAGGACCTGACCCTGCCCCTCTCCCACCCGCTTCCCTGCAGACCATCCCAGTGATCCTGGATGGCAAGGACGTGGTGGCCATGGCCCGGACCGGCAGCGGCAAGACGGCCTGCTTCCTTATCCCCATGTTCGAGCGGCTCAAGACCCGCAGCGCCCAGACCGGGGCCCGCGCCCTCGTCCTCTCACCCACCCGCGAGCTGGCCTTGCAGACCATGAAGTTCACCAAGGAGGTTTGTTGGGGCCGCTGGGCTGAGCCGGGCCGGTCGGGGAGGCCTCCGTGAGCTGAGTCACCTCTCTCCCTCTCTCTCTCTTCACAGCTCGGCAAGTTCACAGGCCTCAGGACCGCCCTGATCCTGGGCGGGGACAAGTAAGAACCCCCTTGCCCCCTGCCATGGGCCCCACCCTGCAAGCACCAGCCGAGTCTCCAGGGTGCGGGTCAACGGAGCCCGGGCGGCTTAGGAACAGTGGCAGCGTCTCTGCGCACCCCACAGAGAAGGGGGAACAGGCAGTGAAATACCACAGGAGTTTCCCACGCCGCTCCTACAGGGGTTCGGGTGCTCCTAGGGGAGCCGGCGGTGCACAGGGTCGACTCTCAGGCTGCTCGGTTGTACCTACTTTAATACGCACACCTAATAGTGAGCTGTTGCACAGAAACCAAGGAGTGTTTGTAATAGCTCAGATTGCCCGATGCAGTGGTCTCATCTTTTGGGGTGGCAGTCACCATACCTGTTCTCCAGATGAGCAGACCGAGGCTATGACAGGCCCAGAGCCACGTGGCGATTTGGTGGTCGAGCTAAGATTGGACCCCAGCCTCCTGCCCCGTCCCACAGCTTCTCCCTCACAGGGCAGCCCCTTCCTTATTCTTCTCTCGGAATGTCACTGTGACCGGTCGCTTTGAATTCTGAGAAGAATGTTTGGCTTTTAAGGGTTCCTTTGCCCACGTTGTAATTTGTTATCTCTGGAGCTCCTGATTGTCCGAAATGCCTCCCTGGGCTAGGCCAGACTCAAAATTCTGGCTCCTACGGGTGTCCCGAGGGTGTTTCAGAGGAGGACCAGCGTTAGGGCTGTGTGCCCTGGGGGTTTAAGAACAAGGACAGAGACCCAGCAGCCTGGCATCTTGGGGAGCTGGCAGTTCCGGGGTTAGCTGGTAGGTGACAGTCCAGAGAGGGAGTGAGGGGAGCTCCAGGGCTGAGCCCATCTCTTGAGGAACTCTGCAGTATCAGTCCTTCTGTATGTTTGAACTCATGTCTTGTCGGGGCAGTGCCTTTGCCCAGTAGCTCGGCCACAGCCTTTCCTTACTGCGGTGTCTGGGGGCGGGTGTGGGCCTCACCTGGCCACCTGGTTCTGGAGACAGAGAGGGACTAAAGCGGCCTGTGTGTCAAGCTGACACCTCCCCTTCCCCCGCAGGATGGAAGACCAGTTTGCCGCCCTCCATGAAAATCCCGACATGTGAGTTTGGGTTGAGGACGGCAGTCTGGGGTCTCTTCCCCGACGGCCAGCTGCTGGGGAGGGCGAGGAGGGCTCTGCCGGCGGCCCCGGCCCCGGGTGACCTGGCCTACACACCCCCTTCCAGAATCATTGCTACCCCTGGGCGCTTGGTGCACGTGGCTGTGGAGATGAACCTGAGGCTGCAGAGTGTGGAGTACGTGGTGTTCGACGAGGCAGACAGGTGAGGCCGCGTGCTGCCTGCGCACCTGCGCCAAGGTTGGCCCCGAGGCCCGGAGGAAGCACTTCGCCAGGAGAGGCCTGTGTGGCCGTACTCAAGGCAGCGTTTCCCCCAACGCGGGCCACAGACCCAGGGCAGCACCGACAGTTTTTATTTTGTGTTTGTACACTGTATTTCTTTTTAGGGATATGGAAGGAACCAGTACAACAACAAACACATGATTTCAAAGAAATACAAAGTAGCACAACGTGGGGAGCGCCGACTGGAGCCAGACGGGGTGGGATCATAACCCAGCTCTGTGAACTTGGGCAAATCTGAGGGTCCGTGGCCCTTGGTGGGCTCATCCACGGACAGGGGATCCACTAGCCCACACTGGCAGGTGCTGGGAGAGTCAGTGCTTGGAAAGCACGCAAACCGTGCCTGGCGCCGAGGGAGGGCCGCTAGCTTTGGCTTCAGCATGACACGGAGCCATGTAACTGAGAACAGACTCAAGGATTTTAGGTCATCACTGTGGGGATGAGGTGGTCACGCAGAGAAAAGGTGAACTAAACAGTGACGTGAAGAATCACATGGGGCACACACAGTGCAAGTGCAGAGAGTGCGCCGGGGGCAAGGGCGGCGGGTTTGGAGCTCGCTGGGATGGAAGCCCCTCTCCCGACCCCCGCCCTCTGTCCGCAGGCTCTTTGAGATGGGGTTTGCTGAGCAGCTGCAGGAAATCATCGGCCGCCTCCCCGGGGGCCACCAGACCGTCCTGTTCTCTGCCACGCTGCCCAAACTGCTGGTGGAGTTCGCGCGGGCGGGTGAGTGAGCCGGGGCGCGGCTAGGGGCCACCGCCGGTTTGGGGCCTTGGGGTGCTCGTCCTTCCGTGACTACCCACCCCCCAACACCTGCCCTGTGCCAACCGCAGGCCTCACGGAGCCCGTGCTCATCCGGCTCGATGTGGATGCTAAACTCAACGAGCAGCTCAAGGTGAGGCTCCACCCGTGCCCCTGCCCCAGCCTGCAGCCGAGGCCCCATGAGCCCACCGCGGCCCCTCTCCCCACAGACAGCCTTCTTCGTCGCGCGCGAGGACACCAAGGCTGCCGTGCTGCTCCACCTGCTGCGCACCGTGGTGCGGCCCCAGGACCAGACGGTGGTGTTTGTGGCCACGAAGCACCACGCCGAGTACCTCAGCGAGGTGAGGGGGCCCTGAGGGGGTCGGGTTGGGGAAGCCACCAGTGGGCCACCCTCCTGGGGAGCAGCACCTCCTCTGTGGCAAGCTTGGAGCTGCAGTTCCGTGTGCGGCCACCAGAGGGCAGCACCAGAGCTGGGTACAGGCCTGGCCAGGGATGGTCCTCTTTTATTCTTTAACTTTCAGTCATAAAGAATTGCTGGGGCACCTGGGTGGCTCAGTCAGTTAAGCATCTGCCTTGGGCGCAGGTCCTGATTCCAGGGTCCTGGGATCGAGCCCCGCAGCCGACTCCCTGCTCAGCAGAGAGCCTGCTTCTCCCTCTTCCTCTGCTGCTCCCCCCGGCTCTTTCTCAAATGAGCACGCTCTCTCTCTGTCTCTTTCTCTCTCTCTCAAATAAATAATAAAATCTTTAAAAAAACAAAAAAGAATTCCAAGCACATACTAACGTCAGCGAATAGCATCACGAACTCCCAAGTGCTCAGTTCTATCAACTCAGGCCCAGTCTTGATTCCTCTGATAGTCCCCTACATCCGGGTTGTTTTGATGTGTACCTCCCCAGCCCCTAGTCCTCCCATTTTCTGTAGATTTTCAGCATTCCGTGTATCTCACATTTTAAAATGGAGGTGTGCCCTGCAAGCTGGAAGCTGGGTAAAGTGTCCTGAGCTTCCGGGAGTAGCATGGTGGAGTTTTTCCATACGTATATACCTGGGACCCTTGGCCTGGGGCAGTCCAGGTGCCCCAGAGGCTGCCGGCGCCCCTTGCCAGTCGTTGCCACCTACCCCGGTGGCCACACCTGGGGTCTGTTATCTGAGGACGCAGTTCACTGGGTTTCACGTACGTTTAACGGTGCTTCCTTTGTGCAGCTGCTGGGATCACTGATGAATAAAACCAAAATAGTAATTTTTAAAGAGCAGTTAATACTGTCACGGTACTTCTTATGTCCCTGGGCTCAGCCTTTTATGTGTAGTAACTCATTTAGTCCTTGTCACAAAGCCACAAAGAAGGAACTATTAGTCTCCCCCATTCTACAGATAAGGAAAGCAAAGGCACAGAGAGGTTAGGTAACTTGCTCAAGGTCACACAGCTTGTTAGTGGCAGAGGCGGGATGAAGTTGGTGTCCTGGGCTGGCACTTTTACAGGAGACCTCTGCACATGTCATCTCCTTTGATACCCCTCTGGCCCTGCAGAGAGATAGGAGGTGATAGAGGCCCCGTTTGTACTGATGACACTACCCCTCAGAACTAGGATTCAGACCGGAGGTGTCCCCCTCCAGAGCCGTCGGTCTTCCCAGCACAGCGTGGCACCCCCGCCGTGGCCTGGCTTCCTCTCCTGTCTCCCGGAAGCCCTCTTACCCCTTTCCCTCCCTCTTGTCTTCACTCTGCACAGCTGCTGACAACGCAGGGGGTGAGCTGCACCCACATCTACAGTGCCCTGGATCAGACGGCCCGTAAGATCAACCTCGCCAAGTTCACCCACGGCAAGTGTTCCACCCTCATCGTGACGGACCTAGCAGCCCGCGGCCTGGACATCCCGCTGCTGGACAACGTCATCAACTACAGCTTTCCTGCCAAGGGCAAGCTCTTCCTGCACCGCGTGGGTGAGGAGCCCATGGCCGGACCTGGCCCAGGGTGGGAGCTGACAGTGCAGGGCTCAGTGCTCTAGGCAGAGAAATCGAGGCCTGGCCAAGGGCCCCGTGAGTTCGCATCTCTGGGGGATGTGGCCCAGGCCTGATTCCCACAGCTCCGAGCAGCTGCAATCCTCCCGCTGTCTGGATGCCCTGTTCTGGGCTCTCTCTCCCTTTCCTGTCCTGGGGCCTGGTGGCATGTCCCCTGACCCCCCTCCTCATCACAGTCCTCTCCCTGAAACTCTGTCTTTTTAGTTCCTCTCCTTCAAACCTTTGCAAGATCGAAATAACACACAGACCCCTCTGCCTCCTGTTCATCGAGGGCAGACGGGAAGGGGCTCCTGACCTTGTTAAGTCAGCACGTGGGACCCACCTTCATCTCTGCCCTCCCAGGCCAAGTACTCTGTAATTTTTCAGGGATGAAAGTAAGGCTCCCACATAGTAGGAAAACTGGAAACTGAAGCAAAGCACACAGAAGGCAGTAAGCCACGTGCCTGTTATTGGGGATACTACAGCAACTGGTGCCCCCCCCCCCCCAGCGCTCCTGTCGGGCCTGGGTGCGGGCATTTTACTGGCTCTTTCTGTCTGCACAACCATCCTATGTAGTGGGTGCCAGCAGCATCAGCCCCATTTTATAGAAGAAGAAACTGAGGCCAGGGAGGTTCATAACTGGCCAGGGGTCATACAGTTAGCAAAGTGGGATGGCTGGGTTTGGAACCTCCTCTTCCCCACTGTCCCTGCTTGCCTCCCTGGTGACATGGCTGTCATTTTAGTATGTCTCTTGTCACTGCTGCCTCTTTAAAAGTCGTGGTAAAGTATACATCATGCATGATTACGATTTTAATCGTTTTTAGGCATAAGTTCAGAAGCATTAAGTACATTCGTGTGGTTGTGCAATCGTTACCACCGTCCGCCTCCAGAACCTTCTCGTCTTTCCAAACGGAAACTCTGTTCTCGTTAACACTAACTCCCTGCCCTCCCTCCCCCAGCCCCAGGCAACCACCATTCTATTCTCTTTGCCTTCTTTTAACTCGTAACTGTGCGTGCTTCGTGCTTCGTGCTTCGTTTGTAAGTACAAATAAGTTCAGTGCGTGTCCGTGAGAGAAGAATCGGGAGGGCAGGTTCCATGTGATTGAACTTCGTTGAATAAGTAAATTCTGGCTGCCATGCTGGGCCCCGGGAGAATTGCTGCCACCTTCAGTCAGGGCGTGTGGGAGGCCTCCATCCGGGTCCCCGGCCGCGGGTCTGGGGGCCTGGGCTCCCTGTTGGTTGCTGCTTGCTGTGCCCTGGTGTCTATGGCTCTGGGAAGAGCTGGCTTCAGCTTCCTTGAGGGGTCTGCAGAACCCCCCCCCCCCCCCCGCAAAGCAAGTTTCTCACGTGCCGTGTGACCCACAGTGAGAGTCAGACCACCCCGAACGAATCTTGCAAATGTGGTGACTCTTTGTTTTTGCAAGATGCAGAAACAAGCCAGAGGTAACGTTACACTTGGATTCACTTAACACAGAATTAGAATCACACTGGACATTCTTTTCCTGTCACCTTTGTCTTGCGTCAGCGCGTGTGTGTCGTGCGTGTCGTGCGTGTTTTCCATTCACCATTAAACATCACGCTGTGACGGGGTTGGCAAATCTGTGTTTGTAAAGGGCCAAATACTAAATGCTTTAGGCTCTGAGGGCTTGTAATCTCCCTGATCTCTGCCATTGTAGCTCGAAAGCAGCCTTAGAAAATATGTAAATGAAGGAGCATGGCTGTGTGCCTATAAAACTTTATTGACACAAACAGGGAGGGGCCAGGTCTGGTCACTGGCTACAGCGTGCCGGCCCCTTTCCTCACCTGTGTTTTTGTCCCATCATGTGGTCATCAGCTAAGTCGTTTAGCCAGGCCTCTGTCAAGGCTTGAAGTGGTTTCCCGCTTGGGCTTGTTCCGGGCAGAGCTGCCGTAGACACCCTTGAACATGCATCTTTGGATCCTTGGGGAAAGTCTCCCGAAGTGGGGGTGCTGAAGACTTTTGATGTTGATAATGAACACAGGGCCTTACCTTTATTTCTGCTCATTTCCCAGAGCACTGTTTGGGCTCACACGCTTGTGCAGCCCTTTCTCTTTTCGTAGTGGAGGACAGCAGCTCAGTGAGGTGTGGCCTTGGCCTGGCCCGCACCCTTAGAGTCGGGCCAGCGGGACTCATGCTGGGCTGTAGGGCCCTTTGTCTTTGCTTCAGCTTGACCTTTTTTCGCCACAGGCCGTGTGGCCCGGGCCGGCCGAAGCGGCACAGCCTACTCCTTGGTGGCCCCAGACGAGGTTCCCTATCTGCTGGACCTGCACCTGTTCCTCGGCCGCGCCCTCACCCCTGCCCCCCGCCATGAGGGGTTCTCAGGTGAGTGGAGGCTGGGACACTGAGGCAGGAGGTCCCTGTGGGTCACCTGTGGAGCTCCTGGTGCAGGCCGGGGAGAAGCTGTCTTGGCTCTGGGAGGAGGCCGGCCTGGACTTGACCCCAGGGCGCAATCCCTGTATTTTAAACTCAGAATTTCACATAGAAATCCAGATTCCTGATGTCTGTTGGAAAACGGTTGGGTCTGACTGCTCAGTCTACCTTTTCCTGAGGTTGCTGCGCAGTTGGTCTGGGCCACGTGCCCCGGATAGATGGGTCCCCAGGTTCACTGCAGCCCCTGCCTCCCCTGCTCCTCTTGTCTGGCCCCTGCGGGCATCTGTTTGAGACCCTGCCCTTGACTAAGTTTCCGGGGCAGGCAGAGGGAGACTGAGGTTCATTCAGGCCAAGCTCACAGAGCTTTCCCTTATTCTCTGTGGGGCGGAATTGCATGGGGTGGGCAACAGCGATCATGGTAGTCTCCTGTGGTCCTACTGTGTGTCGAACTGTTAATGTACATCGTCTCCTGTGTCCGTCTGGGAACATCGGGAGGGTCGCTTTACAGGTGAGGCCCAGCCACACATCCCACGTTGCTTGTTACTCAGCAGGGAGGTGGGAGCCTGGATTCAGGAAGCCAGGTGTAAATGGAGCCCGCACTCGGGGCAGCGCTGCACGTGTTCACTGAGCACCTACTGTGTGCTGCATCTGAGGTTCAGAGCATCAGGAGTGTCTGCCATTGAGCCGCTGGGCCCATTGTCCAAATGTAGATTCTGGAGCCCTTGGCAGACCCCCTGGGTTGAGACCCAGCAGTGGGGATGGGAGGGGCAGGGAGAGGGAAGGAGCCCCTATAGCAGGGTCCTAACAGAAGCCAGCTGTGGAGTAGTTCACTGTTGGGGGGTTTGCCCCGAAGCTCTCCAGGGTGGGCAGCATGGCCCGGGACCGACGTAGTCCAGAGGAGGTGGGCGGCCAGGCTCTTAACCCGATGCGGGGGCCGAATCCTGACACAACCCTTCAGCATGCTGCTGGGCAAGGCTAAACCTCTGCTGAGCCTCAGTTTCCTCTTCTGTAACGTGGGATTGTTGGGGGATTCCATGGTCTCATGGGAGAGTCAACAGAAAGAGCGAGCGAAGGAATGGCTTAGGCTCCGCAGGTCCGATGACCCGCGGCAGCTCCTCAGTCCCGCCCTTCTGGTGACAAGTTAGCCAAGGACAATAAGAACCTTCATGGGGGGGCTGAGTTCCAAGAAAACGATCTTCGGGAGAACAGGCAGCGGCCCTCGGGCTGTAATTGCGGGTCGAGCTCTGTTGAGCGGCCGGTCGGAGCAGCCGCTCCGTAGCTGGGGATTATTTCGTGCTTCAGGGCCGGGGAAAGGAGGGACGGCTGCAGGTAGGACGCCGGGCTGGCAGGCCTCTGATGGGCTGCGTGTGTGGCGGCAGGCGCGGGCGGCACGGATGGCGTGCTGGGCCGGGTGCCGCAGAGCGTGGTTGATGACGAGGAGGGCGGCCTGCGGAGCACCCTGGCGGCGGCGCTGGAGCTGCGGGGCCTGGGCCGGGTGGCCGACAACGCCCAGCAGCAGTACGTGCGCTCCCGGCCCGCACCCTCGCCCGAGTCCATCAAGCGGGCCAAGGAGCTGGACCTCGCGGGGCTGGGCCTACACCCCCTCTTCAGTGAGTCCCTGCAGGGGGCGTGGGGCGGTGGGCAGCGGGTGGGCCCCGTGGAGCCTCCCCGGCCTCACACCTCCTCCTCCCCATGCCCACCAGGCTCGCGCTTCGAGGAGAAGGAGCTGCAGCGGCTGAAGCTGGTGGACAGCATCAAGAGCTACCGCTCACGGACGGTGAGTCAGGGAGTGGGAGAGCCCACGGGGTCTAGGGGTCACGGTGGCTGCCATGGAGCCAGGACTCTGGCTGAGCTCCTGACCCCCAGCAGGACCCCAGCGGGGCTTTTCTTCTGAGCTTGAGGCACTGCCTCTTCAGCATCCCTAGAGATGCCTCTTGTTCTAGAACTGTCCCTGCTGGTCTGCAGCAGATTCCCCATGTGGTAGCCACTTCCTGCCCCTTCCAGAGGGGTAGACTGAGGCTCACAGAGGGGAGTGATATGTGCCAGGCCTGTTTGTGATTTCAGTCACCTGTCATCCCCTCTTGGCTCCCACTGGGCACTCCATCTGGGGCCAATGCCAAGCATGCACAGAAGCTCAGAAGGACCTACCTAGGAGTGGGCAAGCCTGGCAGGCAGCCAGTATCAGGGAAAAGGAGCTGGAGAGGGTCCTAGTTGAGAGTACTGGTTTCAGAACCAGGTGAACCAGGATCGAGATGCCACTCGCTTGTCTCAGCTTTGTGACCTCGGGTTGCTTACTTGACCTCTCTGGGCCTCCTTTCTAATGGTGAAATACAGGGAACCAGAGTACGCACCTTACAGAGCTGAAAGGACTTGGGGAGGAATGCCGTAGGGAGCCCACCAGGCTGGTGAGGGCAGGGCTGGGAAGAAGGAGGCCCATGGGTGAAGGACTCATGTGTTCCCACCACAGACCATCTTTGAGATCAACGCCTCCAGCCGGGACCTGAGCAGCCAGGTGATGCGCGCCAAGCGGCAAAAGGACCGCAAGGCCATCGCCAGCTTCCAGCAGGGACGGCAGGGGCGGCAGGGGCGGCAGGAGGACACAGCTGGCCCTGCCCCCGGCTGCCCGGCACCCCTGGAACAGAAGCCGGAGGAGGAGGAGGAGGAGGAGGAGGCAGCGGGAGAGAGTGTGGAGGTACAGGTCCCACCGTGGTGACACTAGAGTCTGGGCCTGGGGCTGGAAAGTGGGTCTTACCCCGGTTGGCCCACAGCCCCTCCTCCCGCACCTGGCCTGCTTTGCTGGTGCTGCGGTCGTCCCGCAGTGCGGACGAGGAAACAGGGTGCAGATGGCAGTTCCAAACTTTTAGAGTCCCAGAAGCTGCTGGCCCTTAACTCTAGCTGGACTGGCGGGTGGAGAGGCTGGCGGCGGCTTCCCCGGGGGCTGCAGGTGTGACGCCGGGCCTTGGTCTGCCAGGATGTCTTCACGGAGGTCATGGGCCGGAAACGGCAGCAGCCGGGACCCAACCGGGGAGCCAAGAGGCGGAGGGAGGAAGCCCGGCGTCGGGACCAGGAGTTCTACATCCCCTACCGGCCCAAGGACTTCGACAGTGAGCGTGGGTGAGTGGCAGGCTGGTCTGGGGTGGGGTAGGTGGGGCCTGATGGGCCCCCCGCTGACCCTGTGGCATGTCCCCGCCCTTCGTCTGCAGCCTGAGCATCGGTGGGGATGGGGGGGCATTCGAGCAGCAGGTGGCTGGCGCTGTCCTGGACCTGATGGGGGACGAGGCCCAGAACCTGACCAGGGGCCGGCAGCAGCTCAAGTGGTGAGTAAGTGAGCATGCACCCCCGTGCCCCCCTGTCTGCCCTGCGGTCCCACACAGCGGGCAGGTGGCCCCTATCTGTCCTGACTCCCGTTTGTTCCCCTAGAGCAGGAAGTATCACACCCCCCACTTGATTGTATGCAGCATGGATTGTGAGCCCTCCTGGGTTGTCCCACGTGATGACACACAGCAAGGACAGTGACCCCACCGCCCCCACCCCCACGTCCTGTCCCCTTGATGTGACCGTACACAGCACGGATCTCGATCCGTCTCTCCTTGCTGCCAGCTCGTCTTTCTCGACAGAGCTCCTGACACATTTCTCCCATTTGGACTCTGGTTCCAGAGAAATGCTGTGACTTAACCCAGGGTCACAGAGCCAGGAGGTGGTGGAGTAGGATTGGGAACCCCCGTTGGGCCCCTACCCCTGATACAAGCCCCCCAATTCCCAGTGACCCCCACACCACCTTTTGAGACCTAGGCTGCCACGAAGAGGTGAAGAGGGGCAGGGAATGGGCCTTTATTGAGCACTTGCTGTATGCTGGACCTGGGCTGGCTGCTTCCCTTGAGGGGGTGGGGAGGAAACAGGCGCCGAGGGGAAGCGGGCGCCCCAGGCCACCTCCTTCCACATTAGCTCTCCCAATTCCGTCTCCCGCAGGGACCGGAAGAAGAAACGGTTTGTGGGACAATCAGGACAGGAAGACAAGAAAAAGATCAAGACCGAGAGTGGCCGCTACATCAGCAGCTCCTACAAACGGGACCTGTATCCAGAGGGGCGGGGCCAGGGGGCGGGGCCGAGCAGCCCCTGGAGGTGGGAGTGGGTCAGGGGAGGGGCCGAGCAGCCTCTCTCAGTGCGTACTCTGGATGTGGGGGCGGGGTTAGCAGCTTCTGTTGCCCCACCCGGAGAGGTGGTACCTATATCCGCTGGAGGGGGTTCAGGACCTGCTCCCCGCCCACTGGAGTCTAGGGCATCATGGTCCCGCGCAGCCTCCTTAACGAGGCTTCCCAGCTACCAGAAGTGGAAACAGAAACAGAAAATCGATGATCGTGACTCAGAAGATGAAGGAACATCCCACCAGCGAGGCCCAGAGCGAAGAGGTGGGAAGCGGGGCAGAGGCCAAGGTAGGATGGTCTTCAAAACAGGTTGCCAAGTGGTCCATTTGATCAGCATCACCTGGTTCTCTTTGGCCGGGCTGAGCCCTTCCGCCCGTGCCAGGCTGCAGTGGGATTTGAGCGGGCTCTGTCCGCCAGAGCCTGTCCTTTACAGCCACCGAGCGGCTCAGCCGCCCTGTATGCCAGGGCCTTGGTCAGCCCCTCAGGGCAGAAGGGCCACGGGGTGGCAGGGCTCAGGACTTCCACCGTGCCCTGCGGGAGGGATGGCCCCCACCCTGCCCCCACCTCTGTCAGCGGGCTCCCCCTTGCTGTGTGGGGACAGGTTCTGTGCTGGACACTCCCCACATGATCAGGCAGCAAGAAGACGGAACGTCTGTCTTACAGGCACAGGGAACGAATTAGCTCACGAGAGCGGCAACTGGGCCTAGGTGCTTCCCCTCCCCAAGGGCCTTCCCGGGCCAGGGGCCTAGCCCTGCTGTCTCCCTGCAACCCTGCGGGGCTGCTCACTTCCTCTTGGGTGTCTCTGGGTCTGGGTCCTTCAGTCTGGGCCCTGTTCTCTGTCACAGCCCCTAGCTCGTCCTCTGCACCTTCCTCTGGGCCCCTTCAGTGCTCCGTGTGGACTCCCCTCTTCCCTCAGCGCCTCGCCTCTCTGGCTAGGTCTCTTCCAGTTTTCCCTTTCTGTCTCTGTCTCTGATTTTCTTGGAAGCTTCCTCTCTGGGTCCCTGTTCCTCTCTGACTCTGCGTCCCTGTTCCTCTCTTCTCTCTGCCTTTCTCCTCATTCTGTCTTTGTCTCCTTTCTTCCCGTGTCTTGGTCTTTCTGTCTCCTTCTGTCTCCCTCCTCATTTTTCTTTCTCTCTACACACGCATCTCTCAGTCTTTGTCTCTCTCCTTCCCTGTCTCTCTGTGTGTCTCTTTTCCCGCTTGGTGCCTCCGTCTCCCTCTCTCTGTGCCTCTGCTCCTGCCTCCTCTGGGCCTCTCACCCCTCATGACCCAGCTCCTGGTTTTACCCGCTGCTCTGGGCCTGCTGGGCCGCGGGGTGAGGATGGCCTATGGGCTTCGGGAAGGAGCAGCTGTTCTCCCTCCGTGCTTTGTCCTCCTTGGAGGTGATGGGTCTCTGTCAGGCACCTTGGCCCCTGTGGAGACATCTGGGGCTGCCTTACTGATCATCTGTGTGGGAGCCCCGAAAAGTTCACTCTTGTGGGAAGGGAGGAGCCAGGCAGGAAGAGGGAACATGGTAGAGGAAGGGGACCCGGGGCTTAGTGGAGAGCCAGGGCGGCAGAGAATAAGTGCCCTCTCAGAGACCTGGGAGAGCAGGCTGGGGTGGGGCCACTGGCGTCTGCTGGTACCACTTTGCTGTGTGACCGTGGGCACATCCCTTCCCCTCTCTGGCCCTCTCTGACCTCTCTCCTGTGCAAGGAAGTTAAGCTAACAAGCCTAGAGCGTGCAGTCCATGGAGACAGGGACTGGAGCCTTTCTCAGTCCGTGCTGGGTCCCAGTGCCTGGCATAGAGCACATGCTCAGTAATTTCCATCAGATGGTCTGTACTCGTGATAGCGCACCTCGGAGGCCTTTACTGTGGGCTGACTGTTGTTCTGAGCACGGTGCACACCTCCTCCTCATCTCCACATTGGGACCCGTGGGGTAGGTGCTGTTCTCTAATTCAGAGTAGGGAACGGAGGCTCAGAGAAGTTAAGTGACTTGCTCAAGGTCCGGGAGGTCCCGGCTGGGATTTGAACCCGGGCAGTGTGGGCTTGAGGGTCCACGCTGTTGACCACGACAGCAGACTCTGGAAGCTTTATTAGCACCTACGATGAGCCAGACCACTGGGGCCACAGCAGTGAACCCAGAGCGGGAGCAGGGGGAGGGGAGTGGTCTGGAGGGGTCTGGGTAGGAGTCGGCTTTCGGAGTGGACTGGAAAGCCACGCTCCCTGAATTCCTGTCCTGGCAGGTGCATCCCAGCCCCGCACCCCTGGCGCCCCTGCAGGCCGCGTGCTCTCGGAGCTCAAGACCAAGCAGCAGATTCTGAAGCAGCGGCGCCGGGCGCAGAAGCTTCGCTTCCTACAGCGTGGGGGCCTGAAACAGCTCTCGGCCCGCAACCGCCGCCGGGCGCAGGAGCTGCAGCGGGCCGCCTTCGGCCGCGGCGCCCCCGCCAAGAAGGGCAAGATGAGGAAGAGGATGTGAGGCAGGTGAGCCAGCCCCGTGCTCCTCCGTCAGCGGATGTCCCTGTGTGCCACTGTACGCCTGGCCCTGTGCTGGCCGTGGAGCCCCCTGCAGAAGAGGGGTGCTGCCTCTGCCCGGGATGGAGCCATTCAGACAGGGTCTTCGGGGGTGCCCGGCGGTTTGCTGGCAAGGTCGGGACACTCAGCTGCCGCTGCTTCCATGTGTTCTAGGTGGTTCCTGAGCTCCAAGGTGGTGGCCACATGGGGCCAAGCCCTGTGTGCCTAAGGCCCAGTGATGTATTTTTAATGTAATAAACCTTTACTAAGCACCTCGAGTGGACCGGGAGTGCAGTCTACCCAAGGAGCCAGAAGGGGCAGACCCAGGTATTAAAGTCCCAGCTACTATGCCTGCTGAGTTGAGAGAGTGGGGGATGGGGAAGGAGCTGGGAAGTGGGGTGTGGGGCACAGGGCTCAGCGGCTCCTCCTCTGGCTGTGAAGGGGTTCACATGGCCCCACCACACCCACAGAGGTCAGAACCTGACCTGGCCTCTGCCCTCCAAGCCCTGGGCTCCCCAGCCCCAGTGTGGGGTCTTGGGAAGGTCAAGGGCAGCCTCCAGCAGCTGGATTCTCAGGCCACGGATCCACAATAGAGGAAGCTTTGTGAGCAGATGCCCCATGTGTGGGTGCTTGTTGTGTGGCCCTCTTGCTGCTCTGTTTTACTTTACTTACCAAACACTCATCTAGAATTTACCAGAATTTGCACTGGGCTTCATTCCAGACACCTGACACACATTGGCTTGTTTAATGCCATAACTCCCCTGGGAGGGAGGACCTGGCCCAGGCCATGTGGTGGATGAGGGATTGGATGAAGGACATAGCCCACATTTATTTAGTACTTGTTGTATGCCCCTCCATTACTCCCCACAGCAGTCTGAGCGGGCACGGCCCTCCCATCTCGCTCGGAGCTCAAGGTGAGGACCATTCAGCACACACCCCGCAGGAAATGTGCACCTCTTTTCTGGGGGACCCCCTGACCCCCTACTCACCTGGGTCAGGGCTGGGAGGCAGGTGTGGGCTCGGCCTGACGAATACTGGCCAGCATGGCAGAGAGGTCCAGGATGAACAGCTTCACCTGTGGGTCCCCAGCACAGCCAGTCACATCCCAGCCCCTGAGTGTCCAGTTCCACCCCCCCCCCAACCCAGGATGCCACAGAGCAGGGGTTGGGGGTGGAGATCCCTATTAAAAGCGATGACAGTGGTTCCCAGGGGCCAGCCAACCTGCCCTAGGCTGTTCTGGGTCCTTCAGCCTCAGTCCAAGCCTCCTGAATGGTCTGTGAGCAGACACCCTCAGTTTCCTAGCTGGTTATCACCTGCATTATAATTAAATGAGTATTTTCACTTCTATTAATTCATTTTCCCCCTTTTAATAGATCAGTCATATTCATTGGTGTTTGACCTGCTCTCATCTCCATGGGTTAACACTTCCATATTTCGTTTTAATTAACACTTATTGATATGAACTTAATGCCCATGGGCCCACTGCCAAGTGCCAGAACTTGAGGCCAACTTACCCTTGGGTCCTCCCTTCACATTTGTCACTGAAATAAACACTTGAGAAGGAAACTGTATTTCTAACAAAAATAGAATTAGTTACCCCTTGTCGTAACTGGCGGGGCAATGGAAAAATACTATGATGAACATGAAACCCAGTTGCACTCCTGGTTCTGGCCCGCCGCTGCTGCTTACAGGGAGTGTGAGGCCCGGGCCCAGGCCCAGGGAGCACTATAGGGGTTAAAGGCACACTCGCCCTGCACTGAGCCTTTCTCCTTGGTAGGATCAGGGTCGGTTGAAAAGGGACAGGCTTTTGCCCACTCTGTCATACTGAGCCTCAGTCCCTCCTGGTGTCATCTTGTGTGGCTCAGGGTACTGGGCCACACTTGGGAGAGCAGTGGTGTCCACAGATCTGTCCCACTCAGCATGTGGCACAAAGGCAGGCTCCCGGGGCCCAAGTTCTTGGTGTTTGGTTGGGATCCAGGGTGTTGGGCACAGGACAGGGGTGGCAGGGGCAGGCAAGCATTTCTACTTGTTTCTTCAGTAAAAGGGACCGTGCTTTGGGTCCCCATTAGAAGCAACAGAGTCGTCCGAAGTCAGAAACCCCTCCTTCCGTTATAACCCATGTCAAACATTCTACAACCTTGCAAACCTGAATGACTTGGTCCACAGTGACATTTGTGATGCACTTGTGCAGAAAGACAAGGAAGGACCCAGCCCCACCCTCTCCCTTCCTAGGGAAGCTGAGGCCTGTCCATGCAGGGAGCAAGAGTCTCAGGGATTAATTAAAGGTGAGTCTCCACCTGGTTTCTCATCGATGTTGTCACTTGTTTGTGCTGTCTGACCCTGGGACAAAGGACAGACTGCTGTCATGAACGTGCGGTGTCATCAGCACACTGGGCCCCAGAGAGGAGCCCGACTTCCTTGTGGCCACAGACCAGATGCCCCTCGGAGCCGAGACCCAACCCAGGCGTCCTAGGCAGGGTTCCCAAGTGGCCATGGAGCCCACATCTGTGGTGCGGGCAGCGTCTGTGCGGCTCACTGAGGGTCATGCTTAACCCTGAGTGGGTGAGATTTCCCGTGCGGGGAAGTTCCTGAAGGTTCGGGGGGTGGAGGGGCTGTAAGGAGGGAGCGCACCTGCTCCAGCTGCCCTTCAGTGTCCTCGATGTCCAGGGCGGGGGGCTGCCTCTTGTGCTGGCACACAAGCTGGAAGAGGTTGAGCGCCGCCATTCTAGTGCGGCCCAGGAGAAGGGTCTTCTCGGCCGCTGTGTTCTGGATCTCAATCCACTTGGATTCCTGAAGAACACCCCGCCCCCTTCCAGATCAAGCTTGGAGCTGGCTGAGGAGGGCTGGGGCCCCGCCACTTCCCTCCAGTCAGGGGTACGTGGGCGCCTCGGGGAGAGGAAAGCAGGAACCCGGGGTCACGTCCGCTAGGACCGTCCCCCTGTGCACTAAAGCGCTTTCTGACGCTTGCATTTGCGCGTTCCCGCCAACGCCCCTCTGGGGGTAAGCGCTGCCGCTTCTGTTCCTATGAACCCTGGCACTCGTCCCGGGCGATAGGAGGCTGGGGTCCCCTGTGCCCACCTCCTCCCAGTGTGCCGTACCCCGCGCAGCGTGCGCTCCCTCGCAGCCTCCAGGCGCTCCAGCAGCTGCACTCGCCTCTGGCCCTGCCCCAGCAGCTCGTCCTGCCCGGCGTCCCGCAGCTGCTGCAGGCGCGCGCGCGCCTCCTCCAGCTCGGCCAGCCGCTGGCGCTCCGTGAGCCTCAGCGCCTCCTGCATGTCGGCCAGGCCGTCGAAGCGCGCCACCAGCTCGGGGACCTCCTGGAACTGGGGTGGGGTCGAGATGGGGTCCCCATGCCACCTGGCCCTCGGGCACCTCCTCGGTTAGCCCACGTGCGAAAGGAGGGCATTACCCCAGGAATGAGGGCTACCCCTGCCCTCTCCACCCCAGCATAAAGCCTAGCCAAGCCTCACTACCTCGGATTGTTTCATTCCACTGTTATTTATGGAGTGTCTGGATACACCCCCCGCCTTTCGCCTGTGTCTCCCAGAGAGGAAGTTACCATTGTGAGCCACAGTTTCGCCATTTATAAAATGCTGTAGACAAGAGCAGGACTCACTTCACCGGGCGTTGGGAAGAGTTCAAGGACAAACCTTGTCCCTGGCATACAGTCAGTGCTCAATAAGTGGTGATACCTGGCATACAGGCGGCGCTCCAGTAGTGCACACCCAGAGCCGTCCCAGAGGCCCAAAACCATCGGCAGGGCGCTCACCTCGGGCAGCTGCTCCAGCACTTGGCCCAGCAGGCGCGCGCAGGGCTCCAGACGCTCCAGCCGCCGCTGTAGCCGCGCGCGCTCCCGCTGCAGCTCCTCCAGCTGGGCCCGAAGCCGAAGCGCTTCAGCCTCCTGGCGGCTTGCCTGCAGCCGCTCTTCTGCCGCCCTCCGCAGTGCGCGGCTGCGTCGGGCCTCGGTGTCCTGGGGAGGCGGATGGAAAGGAGGCGACTGCCCTCAGTACTTGGAAGCCGGCGGGGCTCACCGCTTCCACCTGCCCCAACACTGGCACGCGCGCGGTTGGTTGCAAACAGATGGCCTGTGGGCAGATTCAGCCAGTATCTCTGGTTTTGGTCCCTCGCTTCTCCCCCATGCTTTTTAAAAAACTCCAATGCATCAGGCAGTGCGTGAGTATTTCGTACTACTCTCTCTTGTATTAGGAAGCCCACTTTTAGAATTCACATGCAAGTCTGGCCCCTAGGGGATGGTGACTTTGTGACCCAGTGACCTGCCTCCCCTCCCCCAGCCGTCTCCACCTACCTGCAAGAACTTGTCAAAGCGGACAAAAGACCCCTTTAGCTCCCGCTCCTTCTGTTCCACCTGTTCCCAGCGCTGCTTCTGCGCTGCCATCATGGTCTGGAACACCTGGGGAGAGGTGAGGAGTAGGGGTGTGTGTGCGTTTGGGGGTTCAAGTTATCCAGTGCTTTCGGGTTCATACTCCCCCCCCCCCGCCGCCGTGGCTCCCACCACAGGTGATGAAGACTGAATGCCTTCTTGAAGCCCCTGAATGCCGCTGTCCCTGTTCTTCCTTCTGGCCTCATCTTACCCCGTTCCTCTGACACTGTCTTCCAGACACTCATCCACCTGTGTTTTGTCCTTGCCTTCCGATCTTTGTATGCGCTGTTCCCTCTGCCCACTTCTCCCTCCTCACCTCACCCCCTTTGCCGGATTAGCTGACATGCCCTTCCCCAATCCCCAGACATGACTTCCTCCAGGAAGCCCTCCTTGGCCACCCCTTTGTGGAGATATGGGCTTCCTCCGGGTTCCCACAGCCTTCTCAGTGCTTCCCCACCTGATAGCCGTCACTACCTGGACACTTGTCTGTCTCCTTCTTTAGACGTGAGCCCCATGAGGGCGGGGACTATGGCGAGATTTCTAGATCCCGGTGCAGTGTGGTGCACATAGTAGGTGCTCAGTGCACATTTATTTGCACCAGCTGATCTCATTTGATCCTCATTTGATCACTGATGAGGAACCCAAGGTTCCGAGTGATGAAATGACCTGTCTCCGACCCTGTAGCTAATAAGTTGGTTCTATCACTTCGCAACCCCTGCTCACCATCTTTTTTTTTTTTTTTTTTGCCTGGGGTCCCCCAAAATCTCAGGGACTGCAGTGGAGGCTCACCTCCTTTTGGGCCTGCAGAGCCCGGTCTGCATCCACCAGCTCCTGCCTCTTCTCCAGGAGGCGCAGCACTGGTGGGAGGTGGTCCACATTTTGCTCTGGGATCTTCCTGGAGGGGCTCCAAGGGGGAGGTGGGGATAAAGGAGGCAAGAGTCAGGGCCCCCAGACTCTCCACTAGTGCCTAAAATGCCCCCATTAGCCATATACTAGCTATTGAATTGTTCACTCATTCAACAAATTATACTGAGCAACTGCACTGTGCCAGGCACCTTTCTAGGACGGGCGGGGGCGGGGGGGCTGCTGCAGATGTGATCAAGGCAGACAAAAATCCCCACCTTCCAGAAGCCGGCGTTCTGCTGGGGGGCCACAGAAAGCAAAGCTAGCAAACAATAAATAATGCTAGGACATGGTAGGTCATTAAGCAGGCAAAAGGACATCTTTCAATGGGGAGGTGAAAAAGTCTCCGAGGAGACCTGAGGTCATCTGGGCAGAGACTGGAAGGGCAAGAGGGAGTGAGCGCGTGGATACCTGCAGGGAACAGCCAATGCCAAGGCTCCAAGAGAAAGACCTTGGTTTGTAGAAGACACTTGAGGCTGCTGTGGGGGGCGAGGACCATAAGAGAGGCAGGGCAGCTGCAGGAGATGGTAATGGGGTTTGGTTCTGGTCAGGTGGTTGTAGGGGAGGGGTGAGGAGGGTGGTCACGCTGCAGTTTGAGAGCACAGTTGGTTGGTGCAGTGACGGGGTTGGGGGGGCGCAGTGAACTCCAGGTGAACTGGAAGGAAGGTGCTGGTGGAAGGCTAAATGGGGCACAGGGGAGGTCAGCTCCTTGCTGTGGCCAAGCTGTGGCTGGAAGGCTGTTAGACCTCCCCTAGACCTCCCTGCGGGGGCTCCAGGAGGAGGCTGGGATCTGGAGTCTAGCTGGGGTGTGTGTTGGGGGAAGGGGAGTTGCACACAGCCCTCCACGGTGCTGTGTAGAGAGCAGAAGGGTTGCTTGAACATTCTGTCCAGCAGGGCATTCCCAGTACTGAGCTTGGGACTCTCTGTCGCTGTAGAGCACAAAGCAGGCCCCCGACAAGCTTCCTCCACTCCTCCTTGAAAATGCAGAGTTCGCAGGAAGAGGGGAGCACGAGTTCACAGAATTCCTTTCCCCCTCAGTCCAAACGATTTAATCTCAGCTGGACGTCAGCCCGGGGTGGGGATCAGGACCAGAAGAGAGGCCTGGGCTGGCCCCCCAGCTCTGCCCTAACTAGCTCTGCCCTAACTAGCCCAGAGACCACTTTCCTCTGAGCCTCAGTTTCTCCCTCTGGGAAGTGGGGACAGTAATCCGCCACCAGGAACTGCCGAAGGAAGCAGGGTGCCACAGGCAAGGGGAAGGCATGGGTCATCCCACCCACTTCTTCCCCCCTTCCACCCTTCCCTGCTGTTCTGAAGCACTCACTTGGGCATTTTCTCTTGCAAGGCCAGTTGGAAATATTCCTCCCAGGGCACGGCCATCTTCCTTGCAATTGCCCCGGGCTTTCTTTCCACCAGCCTGGAGTCTTGCACGAGCTCCGGAGGCCCTGGGGGTTTCAGATGGAGGGCAGCAGGCGGCGAGCTCTGTGCTCTAAGAAGTCAGCCACCTAGCAGGCTTTGGTTGCCAGGGCAACCAGCCACACAACATTCCGTTGCCTGCCTGAGGCCTGGGGCATCCATCCTGGGAGGCAGAGGGAGGGAGCAGGCTCTGCCCCTTCCAGAGGCGGCTTTAACTCCCAGTCTAAACTGGGGTGCAGCGAGGAGGAGGTGGGTCCCTCAGCCAAAAATTTACCTTCTTGGCGCCCCACGTCTGGTCAAGCCCCTTTCTGGATGGGTGGGATGGAACGCCTCTATCATGGCTGTATGCTCAGTTGTCCCGTTCAAAAGAATACTTATTGGGCGCCCACTGTTTGCCAGGTCCTGGGCAGGATCATTCACTCCCTGGCAAGATGCTGAGGGCCTACTATGTTGCAGCTCACTGAAGGTCAACTCCCTTTGCTGGGGATGGGGCTACCCTGGCCAAGTCTCATGGAGCCCCCAGCCCGGTGAGGGAGATTAGCACCACCCAGTGGAGACCAGCTTGGAAGGGACCCATGATCTAGATTTGGAGAATAGGGGAGGGGAGGAGCTGACATACTTTGGGCCCTTACTGTGGCTCAGACACTGTGCCAAGCACTGTCTATATAATAGCAATTTAATTCTTAGAACAGCACTCCAGGGGATGGTATTAGGGAAAAATGCCCAGAGTAATACCCCTGGGTCCTCCACCCAGAAATAACACACCCTAGCATCTCATCATCTTTGCTTTCTATCGTTTTAGTTTCCTGTTTTAAATAATTTTTTTCATGTCAAGAAATGCATTTTCTTATTGTAGAATAACACCATTAGGGAAAAAACTATACTTATAATGCTTACATTGCTAAAAACAACTCCTAAGCATTTTGTTAGAGCATATTTTTAGAAAGGAGCAAAAATAATATACATTTTCCTCTTTGAGCATGTTGCATTAAATTGCCCATATATCCTTCTGCATAAATTGATGTGAAGTTATAAGATACACGACCTAATTTTTTCTTGATTTAAAAATACTGAGGTATAATTTACATAATGTAAAATTCATTTCTTTTTTACATTCGGTTCTATGGGTTTTGGTAAATGCGTGAAGTCACGTAACCACCACCACAGCCAAGATACAAAATGTTTCCATCACCCCGCGAAGTCCCCATGCTCCCTCATAGTCAGCCCTTGTCCCCGCCCCAGCCCCTGGCAACCCCTGACCTGTTCTCTGTCCCAATAGTTGTGCCTTTTCCAGAATATTGGAAATGGAATTCTTTTTTGTTGTTGTTGTTGAGATTTTATTTATTTGTCAGAGAGAGAGAGCACAAGCAGGGGGAGGGACAGAAAGAAAAGCAGGCTCCCCACTGAGCACGGAGCTCCGTGGGGGCTCCATCCCAGGATCCTGGGATCATGACCTGAGCCAAAGGCAGATGCTTAACCAACTGAGCCACCCAGGTGTCTCCAGAAATGGAATTCTGTACTTTGTAGCTGCTTGAGTCTGGCTTCTGTAACCCAGGAGTGTTCATCTGAGATTCATTCATGTAGACGACACGTGTACCCGTATTTCCTTCTTCTTCATTGCCGAGTAGTATTTGAGTATATATCATGGTCTGTTTAGTCAGCCTCCAGCTGGGTCATCTCTAGTTCTGGGCAATTACAAATATAGCCTGTGTTCATGTACAGTTTTTTGTGTGAACATAAGCTTTCATTCTGCTCTGTATAAATACGTAGGAGTAGGATTGCTGAGTCATATGGTGAGTCTATGTCTAACTGAATAAAAAACTGCAAACTTTTTCCAAGGAGCTGTACCATTTTTGTATTCATACCAGCAATGCACGAGCGGTCTCATTACTCTGTATCCTTGCCAGCAGTTGGTACTGGTGGGTTTTTTTAAGGTCATTCTAATAGATGTGTAGCTCCTGGAAGACTTTTTTATTTAGAGATCATTGTAGATTCACATGCCGTTGAAGAAGTAACACAGAGAAATCCCATTTCCCTCTGCCCATTTCCCCCAGTGGTTCCATCTTGCACACTACAGTACAATATCCCCACCAAGAAATTGGCAACAATACAATCCACCAGGCTCATTAAGACCTCACGGTTTTACATGTGCTTCTTTGCGTGTGTGTGTGTGTGCGTGTGTTTAATTCTGTGCAAAGTTATCACACGTGGACTCCTGTGACAGCCACAATCAAGCTACCCACAGAATGTTTCTCACAGGGATCCTTCATGCTACGCTTTTTTTTTTTTTAAGATTTTATTTATTTATTTGAGAGAGAGTGCAAGAGAGAGCATGCATGAGCTGGGGGAGCTGCAGATGGAGAGGGAGGGGCAGACTCCCCACTGAGCGGGGAGCCTGATGCGGGGCTCGATCCCAGGACTCCCGGATCATGACCTGAGCCAAAGGCAGACACTTAACCGACTGAGCCACCCAGGCTTTGATAGCTAAGACCACCTCCCTCCCTCCTGTCTCCCTAACCCCTGGCAACTGTGTATCCGTTCTCCATCTGTACAGTTTTGTCCCCTCAAGGATGTTATATAAGTGGAATTGCACAGTATGTAACCTTCGAGACTGGCTTTTATCACTCAGCTTAACTCTCTTGAGATCCATCCTGCTTGCTACACGCATCAGGGTTTACTTTTTTTGATCGCTGAGTAGCGTGCCATGGGATGGGTGTGCCGTGACTGGTGAAGCATTCAGGTAGAAGGACGTTTGGGTTATTTGCAGTTTGGGGCTCTCTTGAATAAAGCCAGCGTGAAGATTCATGTCCTGGTTTTTGCGTGAGCCTAAGTTTTCCTCCCTCCAGGATAGATGCCCACGAGCACCATCGTTAAGGAAGCTGCTAGAGTCTCTTCCAGGGCGGCTGTGCCACTTTAAATTCCCACGGCCAGTGTATGAGCGATCCCCTTTTCTGCATCCTCGCCCTCACCACGTTCGCTTTAGCCATCCCGATAGGTGTGCAGTGGTGTCTCGTTGTGGTTTTCCTTGGCATTTCTCTCCCGGCTGTGACAATGAACAACTTTTTGTGTGCTTCTTTGCCATCTGTGTATCCTCTTCAGCAAAATGTCTGTTCGTGCCTGTTGCCTGTGTTCTAATGCAGTGTTCTTAGCTGTTGAGTCTTGAGAACTTCTTTACATATTCTAGATACAGGTCTCGATGTTCCAGATAATCCTCTGTTGGATATTTTCTCCCAGGCTGTAGTGATCTCTTCAGTCTCTTCACATGGTCTTTTGCAAAGCAAGGTTTTAAATTTGGATGATCTGATTTGCCACTTTTTCCTTTACGCATTGTGTCAAGTGTAAGGTGGGATTTGAACTTGGGCCACCTGGGTGTGGAGCCCACCCTCTTAACCACAATACTCTGGATACAGTTGAGCCCTTCTTGGATCCTTCCCTCCTCAGGTTCATTCCCTTCCTTCCCTCTTGAGTGGCTGTCGTCATCTTGAAGCTAGTATGCAGCCTAGCCTTTTGGATGTCTATTCTTTTAGAGGTGTTTTTTGGGGGCAGATGTTTTACTGAGCACCTACTCTGTACCAGGCAGTGTGTGAGGATACAGCAGTGCATAAAGCAGAACTAGGGTGCAAGGAGCAGGGAGGGAAGCCTCTTTGAGGCAGTAACATGCGAGGGGTGAGATAAGGACCTGAAGGATGAGGAGGGGTAAGAAGAAGAAAGGAAAAGTATTCCAAGTAGAGGGGATAGCATGTGCAAAGGCCCTGAGGCAGGAGGATGTGGCCCCTCCTCACAAAGAGAACAAAGGTCTGCAGGTTGGTGTGCAGCATTCAAGGATGATGCGAGAGGGCCCAGGAGGGGCCAGACCTGTGACCAGTAACAGATGAGGGAATAGAGGCCCAGGGAAGTTAAGTGACCCTCCGAGGACATGAGGCTGAGAAGTGGTGGGCCTTCGTTTTGTTTTTAGAGATAACCCATCCCTGCCTTGGAACTAACTGCTCATGGCTTCAAGGAGTGAAGAAAGTCCCTGCACCTTCACGAGGCTGAAGCTATGGGTCCGTGCCCCGGGCCTCAGCAGTTCTGTTTTAAATGCCCCATTGCTCTCAGGTCCCCTGGGGGCTCCCCTGCCATGCTGCTGAGGCACAGGTCCCAAACCCCCACCTATGTCTGTCCCCACATCCTGAGAGATAGGGTGAGTGGGGCTGCTGCGTGACAGCAGGACACGGCTTCTCGGCTGGCCTTGCCCTTGGCCACAGCTCAGAGCTCTGGAAATATCCACTCTCCCCACCGCCAGGTCTCATGCTTGGGTGGTTTCCCCCTTCCTACTTCTCCATTCCAAGGCAGGGGCGGGAGGGGGCACCTTGGGGAGTAGGGCTGAGTAAGGAGGAAGCAGGGGGAGTCAGACTGACAGACGGATACCTTGTTTCAGGCTGCGGGAGGAGGGGACTTATTGCTTCCTCGGCAGCCAGCCCACGGGAGGGGTTTGTGGAAATCCTGCCCACTCCTCCCACCGCAGCCTCCTGTCCTACGTGGCTCCCGGCCCAGAATCGTGCCCGGCGATCACAAATGGGGCTTTGTGTTCCCGAGACAAAGAACACGCTCCTCACCCCCAACCCGGGCCAGGGCTTGTCTGCCTTGCCCCAACCTTGGCCTCGGAAGGGATAGTGCCACTTCCAGGAGGGGAAACTGAGGTCTAGAGACAGACAGGTCTGTGGAGCCAGAGAAGGGGTCTGGCCCTGGTTTGGGGGTGGAGGTGGCGCGGAGAGGCAGTAAGTTGGCAGTGGTGATGCTGCCATCCTAGGCACTGTGGGGAGAAAGGAAGTAAGAAATAATACGACTATTATCGCAACGAGAGAGGCCCGATTCCAGCCCTGGAGGGGAACAGAATTCTGTTTAACCCCGCGAGTGTGTTTTCAGTCTTTCTTATGTGCCAAGCGGTGTGGGAGGCGCGGCATGAATCAGACATTGTCCCTGACATTTAAGAGATACGACGAGCGTGTAAAATACCACAAAACAAGAGAACAGGAGACCAAGGTCACAGAGTGGTGCCAACAGGCAGGGGTGAGGGGGGCGGGGAGTGGTCTCGACTGCCTTCCCGGAGGCTGTGGGCCATCAACAAAGCCGGGGCAGGGGTGCTTTCAGAAGTGGGAGGCAGCGCAGAGCATTTTCTGATGAAAAAAAGCAGCACATGTCATCGTGTCTAGGAAAGCCCTCCGCTGCTGCCCTACTGTGACACCTGCTTTACTGTCTGCGTATCACTTCCTACCTCCTACTGACCGTATTCTTCAGCGGCGAGCGACTTTTGTCAGTTCCCCACGCCCCTGAGAGCCCCAGGAGAGCAGGGCTGGGCCGTCTTGTACCTCGCTGTATCCCCACTGCCTGGGACACAGTAGGCACTCAACACAGATCTACTGAATAAAAGGAATATTCATACAGAGACTATACATATAATATTTTGCGGCATCGTGTTTCCCCCATTACTTATATTTTCTTTTTTAGCATTTTTCCTGTCATTCCAGGTCTTCGAGCATATCCTTTTTAACAGCCCAGTCGTAGTCCCTGACATTGACACGACATTGTCCGCACTCTGTTAGCCCCGCCCTTCCACATCTTTATTCACTTGTATGGGTGGGAGATCAACAAGGAAACGGGGAAACGGAGGGGAAGGGCTTTGGAAGGCAGCCTAGGGCGAGGGCACTGTGGGTGTGGGGTGAGGGGATAGGAGTAAAATCTTAAGAATATTGAGTTCAGGAGTGGTGTCTCGAAGGGGAATCTAGTGTGGTGTTAAACTGACCCTCCCACCCCACCCCCCACATTATAGTATTTGCCAGTTTCCATGGGGGTAGGTTCTGCCGTGGATGGTTTCACGTTCCCGCTGTGGCATTGCCGAACACGTGAGATGGAAAACGGCCTTCCCTCACCTTGGGATCTCTCGATCGGATTTCTCAGCTGAGATGCAAAGCCCCAAATTCTTGCGCAGCAGCCTGGAGCCTCGCTGGCTACTGAGGTGTGGCTGGCTACTGAGGTGTGGTAGCCTCATCCGTGCCTGGAATTCGGGGTGGGGCCTGGTGTTCCACCTAGGGCAGCTCGGGGTCAGACACAGCCGTGGGTTCAGCATGTCCTACTATGGCCATGACTCTTACTGAGCCCTGGTTGTATGCCAGGCTGTGCCGAACAGCTGACTTTTTCTTCATCCCATCCTCACACCCAGGCGATGAGGTGGGTGCTGTTATTATCCCCAGTTTACAGATAAGGAAACCGAGGCTCCCAGAGGGTCCCCAAGAACACCCAGCTCATAAGGGTAGGTGCCACAATTCAGTCTCAGGTTGGCTTGGCTGGGTGCTTGAACCTCTGCTCTTACCCCCTGAGCTCAGCGTCTGTCTCCTGCCACTTTAGGCTTTTTGCAGCACTTGTATGCAGCCCAGGGGTGCTAGGCTAGGTAGAGAGCTGGCAAGAAGATGGTCATGGGCTTGTCTTTAAGGGCTTAAAGGAAGGGGAAAGGGAGGAGGCATTTCTCGAGCATCTACTCTGTGCCAGGAATGATGCCAGGTGCCTTACACTGCCTCTGGATCGACTCACAACAACCGTGAGAAAGATGAGACCCTTCCCACGTGACGGCCCAGGCTTGGGTGCTTGTGAGCCTACCCTCCCCTCTCTGAGCTGGGTGGTATCCAACAGGTCACACTCCTTCTCTCCGCCCCCTTCACCCTTTGGTCCCTCAACTGGAGCTGCCCTGGGAGACCTCAAACCCTCTGCTAGTTTCAAGTCAGAGCTTCTCAGAACAACAGGAAGTGGCGAAGCCATTCGGAAAGTTTGAGGACTGTGACCACAGCTCCAGGCGCATTTCAGGGTCCAAGGCCGGTTATTGGACAGGTGACAGAGCTAGCTCCGTGGAGGCCTGGCTGGCACATTCCATAGCCTTCATAACCTCCCTGGGGGCCTGTGGAGGGGACTCTGGGAATGCGACTTCCTGCTCAGCTCCGGAAGACTGGCCGAGTTGGCTGGTGGCGGTTTGGCTGGCGTCCCACATGGCCCCAGGACCGGGCCCCTCAGGTTCTGTCACGGGTCCCTGGGAGCCGGAGAGCCTATCTGAGGTCTCTGCAGGATCTCAGAAGAAAAAGGGTTAGCCTAAAGCTTTCACCTAGGTGGGGGCAGGAAAAGGACAGGGCGCCTGTCTTGAAGTAACATGTACTTAGCAAGTACCGTTTTCCCCTGGTAAGGATCGGGGGTGACTAGTGAGGCCGCTGGAGGGGATTGGTGGTTAACACTCCCTTGGGGCTACCGTGGTTCTGGATTCGACCCTGGATCGCCTCTCGTTCCCTGCTGAAGGGTGCTGCAATACTTCTAAGCCTTGGGGCCAGCCCTGCTAGACCCATATCCCAGATGGGGTAACGGAGGCCCAGTCTTTGGAAGTTGGAGGACTCAGCAGACAGCGGCCAGCTGGGGAGAGAACTCCAGGGATCGGAATCCCTTACCAGCTTGGCTGGGGTTCTGGTTGGGAAGTCAAGGAGGGAACTTGGGAGACAGATCACTGGTTACTCCTGTGGCTGTTCGGGGCCCTCCTGGTCCCGCCGGTCTGGGCGTCGGCTGTGGTAGTCATTCAGCTGGGGCCTTCCCATTGGTGCCCAGCCCTGCACTGACCAAACTGAGTCAGGCTTGGTGCCAGCTCTTCCAAGAACTCTCAGGCGGGTAAACAATAAACTTATGGGGAGAAATAGTGTAAGTATCTGCCCTGGGACAGGCTCTTCCTGTCGCATTGTTTCAAATGTGTTTTTCAAACTCCCAAGTTTTGACACTTGAAAAATGTACAAACCTGGAGCTGAGAAGCAGAGAAAAAGAGAAGACCTCTGTCTGGGGGTGGAAGGGCATCTTGGAAGGCTTCCTAGGAGAGGTGACATTTGAGTTATGCCTCGAAGGACAATAATAATGATAATAGCAAACGCCTTCTAGAAGCTTCTTACGAGCCTCTGATTGTTTGAGACCTGTATCTGCTTCTTTCCAGTCTGCTTTATCTCATCGAATTCTCTCAAAACCCTGTGAGCAGAATACTATGTTATTCCTATTGAACAGATGACAAAAGCAAGCCACGGCGCAGAGAGGTTAAGTGACTTGCTCAAGACCACACAGCTAGCAAGTGGTGGAGTCAGGATTCCAATCCAGGAAGGCAAGCCAATTACTGCCTGCGGCCTTCCCTAGCTATCTAATCCCTCTGAACCTGTTTCTTTATCCATAAAATAGGGGCGATAGTGCAATAGTACTTAGTGCGTAGAATTATGGTGAGGACGAAGACGATACAATCCCCGGAAACCGCTTAGAACAGTGCCTGGCACACAGTCAGTGTTCAAACAGTTGTAGATGACTTCTGTCACTGCTCTCGTGGTTATCTTCAGGCCTCCCCTCCCCCTCCAGCCGCAGCCGCCTCCCCCGCAGTGCCAGCCCGTGACGTGGGAGCTGCCGCTCGCACAGTCTGGGTTTAATTGGAAACTAAACGAGAGGGAAGGGGATGTTCGGGGCCCCTCCCTTGACTCTGAACGGACCCGCCACCCCCACCCTGAATGTGCGACACCCTCCTTAGCGACGCCTCCCGCCGGCCGCGGGTACTGCTCCCGGACAGGGCACGGAGCTGGGACCGAGGAGGCGGAGCCGGGATGGGAGGCAGGGGAGGGCCAGGGAGGTGCAACTGTGCCGGAGGGAGGGCAGGCAGGGGACAAGCTGTGTCTTCTGAACCCCATGCCAACTCACCACGAGCCGGCGGCCACGCCCGCCCTGGCCATGGGCCGCTCCCCACCTGTCAGTCTCAGCGTGCCCAGGTCTCCGCGGCCGGTGCGCTCCGGCGCACTTGCCTGGGGGTGCCGGCAGAGGGCGCGCGAGGGGGCCCGGGGACGGGCGGGGGACACGCGGGAGGCGGGATTGGGGGGAGGGCCCTGGTCGGCCCCTCCCGCCCCCTGCCCGCCCTCCCGGAGCTCCAGACTAGAAGGCCAGAGCTGCGGGTGCCCCTGGCGCGCTCGGCTTCCTCCGCGCACCGCTCCTACCTGTAGAGTCCGAGGGGCTCCCCCTCCCCGGACACCTATTCTTTCTCCTCCGGAAACCTCCCGCCTTGCTACCCGCGTCTCGCATAGGCGGCGCTGGGACCCCGGGACGGGGCGTCGGGCTCGCAGCTGGTGACATGTAGACGCGCCCTCCGTGGTCCAGCCTCGGCACCTGGGCACCCTGCTGCCCTAAAGTTTGGGGCTGGGCGCCATGGCCAAGAGCAGCTCCCTGAATGTCCGCGTGGTGGAGGGCCGGGCGCTGCCCGCCAAGGACGTGTGAGTACCCCCGGGGCGAGTCGCGGGTGAGGGGTGCACCGACATGGGATGGGGCGGGGGTCGCCCGTTCCGCATGCCGGGGAGGGTCGGGGAGATGGTCAGGGGGTTCTTGTCTAAGGCACAGTATTGGTGCAGATCTGCCTTCACGGGGCTAAAACCCCATGCCCATCGCTGTCCTATCGGAAAGGGGCGCTCAGACTTAGCAGATGCGCCACCTGCCCCCAGGAAGGGGGGTGTCTTTGTTCCTGCGATGTACTAAAGGGAACTGGAGGGTCGGATTTTGTTGGAGCTGGGGAGGGTATCGGAGGTGGGGGGAATCTCTTCGTTAGTTCAGGCCGGTGCCAGACGTGGGGCTTCTCCAGACCAGGGTGGGTGCCTATCAAAAGAACCCTGGGAAGAAGGCCTAGAGCGCCGGTGGCCCCAGCATTCCTCTTTGTGCATCTGGTGTTTAGGTTCAAAGACAGTCATCAGGTGGCCCCCCAGCCAGGCCTGGGGGAAACTGGGGTCCTCTGGACCCAGAGCCCTGAGCTCCCCAGCGAGTAGCTCCCTGTGTGGGCCTTCCCTGGATGCTGAGCCTCTTGAAGACCCCCCCACCCCTCGCCGTAGCACCCTCTCCAGCCAGGTGTGATGGGGCTGGAGGATCCTTGGGCTCCTGTTGGTACCAGTCCTTGGCTCTGCTTCCTCTAGGGCTGTCAGCAGTTGCCGGATCAGCAGACCGTGGCAGGAGGGGGTACCCCTCCTGCTTGGCCTGGAGCCCGGAAGGGGCTCTGAGGTGTCAGCACCTGGGACAGGTGTGGGATCCTTGGCAGGACATCAGCTGTGTGACCTTGAACCTGGTCCTCTTGGGCCTCAATTTCCCACCTGGACAATGGGAGCTCTGGACAGGAGCTGCCCAGCCCGGAGCAGCTGCGGGGGGGTGGAGAGCCTGTTAGGATTTACCCTGTGGCCAAGGTGAGCAGAAATCTGAATTCTGAGCCTTAACTCAAGTTGAGATGAGGGCTTAGCTATGCTCTGACTCCCCCAGCTGTGGTCCCCAGTGAGGGGTCTCCCGCCTTTGATTTTATGAACCTCACCCCTCCCCAACCCTGGGCTGCTGTGAGCAGTTTTAGCTTCCCCTCATCCTCATCAGCTACCCCCGAATAAGCATGCACTGGATAGAAGCAGAGCGCTGGCTGTGTGAATGCAGCATCTGGACAAGCCCCTGCTTCCCTCCTTCTGGGACACCCTGTCAGAGCCTCTGAGAATGACATTCTCGAACTGTCGGGGCAGCGAGGCCAGGAATGGGGGCCTGGAAACTGCCGGAGGGCCGGGGGTGGGGTGGGGTGGCCTCCAGAAATCAGGTTTCCATCTCCCGGTCCTGGGTGAGGGCCATGAGGGAGTGGCGGGTGCTGCGCTTGGCCCCGGACACAGCTCTCAGGGTGGACATGGCTTGTGGGGTCGACGGGATTCGCAGGGCTCCTTCTGCCTCTCCTGCAGAGGGAGTTAACTCATACCTGGTTCCTACACTTCTTGGCCACCCTTTCTGCCCCAAGTTCTCAGGCCAAGGTGAGCCCCACAGCAAGGGTGGGAAGGAGTCATTAAGCCCTAGTTGGGGATCCAGCCACCCTGCCTCAGTTTCCCTAACTGTTGGCTCCCTTCTTCAGAGGGGCTGTCCTCAGAGTCTGCTGGGATCTCCATACCCATGGAGACTCTTAGATGGGGGTGTGTTCTCTCTCTGGTCTCCTAAGGGAAAGGGCCCAGACTCATCCTGAAGCCTCATCAGATTTGGGGGCAGGGTCTGACCTGACTCTGGAGGAGGCCTCCACTGACAATTTTTGAGTATTACCCTTATTAATAAGAGCAGCTGTAAGTCATCCAGGGCTTACTCTGGACCAGGTCCTAGCTTAACACTTCCTGTGGTCCTGTGAGAATTTCCATTTTATAAATGGGAGAAAGAGAGGCCCAGAGAGGCAAAGTCGCTTGCCCAAGGTCACACAGCTGGGATTTGAGCCCTGACTGCTCCCGTGCCTAAGCCACCCTGGGCAGGCAGTGGCCGAGGGGCCTTCTTTCCCACACTTGAGTTGGGGCAGGGCCCATGGGAGAGGTCAAGGGTCTGGAGAGATTGAGGGTCTGGAGGGGGCACCCCTCCTGCCACTGCTGCCTCCTACCTGATGGGAGCCTGATAAGGCCCTTGTGCGTCAGAGAGAGAAAGCTCGGCTCCCAAGAGGGGCCCCAGGGTCAGTCCTGGTTGACGGAAGTGGGCGTGTCTCCCAGCTCTTTGCTAGTGGGATCCCAGCCAATCTTCCTCCACATCTGCTGTTGGGGAAACTGAGGAATGGGACCGTACCTAAAAGAGGCTCAGGGAGAGAGAACCCAGCCAGAGAACTGAGATATAGGGGTTATCCAGCCAGAGGCATCCCGGGGCAGAGAGCCAGATTAGGAAACTGAGGCTCCCAGGGTTACTCAGCCCAGTGGGTTTGAGATAGATTCAGAAGGGGAAACTGAGGCCTAGGGCACTACTCAGAAGTGGGTTCAGTGGTAGAATCCAGAAAAGAGTGCAGGGACACAGACCACCACCCAGCCTGAGGTGTTCAGGGATAGAGGCCTGATGGGGAAGTGGAGGCACTGGAGCAGCCACACAGAGGGAGCTGAGGGCTGGAGTCCAGAGAGGAAACTGAGGCACAAGGAAGGACTCATCCAGCAGACAGGGCTCAGATGGCAGCTGGCTTCTTGTGCCAGCAACTCCTTCCCTGAAATCCTGGGGCATCTGTGGATTGGTGACTGATTGAAGGTGGCAGAGAGAGAGGAGGGGTGGGGGCTGGGGCATCAGAAGAGGGGGCCACTTGGGGAGAGGATTATGAGCTGGGGTGAAGGTGACGTTGGTTAAGAGCATGTGTGCTGAGCCCCACAGACCTGGGTTTGAATCCCAATTCAGGTGGGGGGTTGTGGGAAGGAGGATACAGGTCCTCCCCCAAGGAGCTCACAGTTCAGAAGTTTGAGGGAGCCATGGAGACAGACACTAAACACAGAGAGAAACAGGGAGCAAGATGCCTTCAGGTGCCCAGAGGGATCGGAGGTCAATTTTACAAAGGACAGAGGTGGCCAGGGATGGCCTCTCTGAGGAGGTGACTTTGGGGCTGAGGTTTGAATAATAGGACTCAGCCAGCCATGACGAGATCAGGGACAGAGTGTCTCAGGCAGCTGCCACAGCAAGTGCAAAGGCCCTGAGGCTCGACTGAGCTTGGTGGAAGACAAAGGAGGCCCGTGCAATGGGAGAGAGGGAAGATGAGGGCCCTAGTGGACAGCTTGGGATGGGGCTGGTAACTCTTATTATGAAGGGGGGATGGAGCTGGCTT
The DNA here is from genome assembly GCF_017311325.1 of Ursus maritimus. Classification (NCBI taxonomy): domain Eukaryota; kingdom Metazoa; phylum Chordata; class Mammalia; order Carnivora; family Ursidae; genus Ursus; species Ursus maritimus. The sequence continues at coordinate 19,952,829 of NW_024425897.1, forward strand.
TGGTTGGCTCATGGCTCCTGCTTCTTCAAGGGGCTGCAGCACATCTGTGCTGTTGGTGGAGTTTTGAGATCTGGGTGCCCTGTTCTGTGCCAGCAGAGGGGCATCCCCACCAGGCTGAGCACTGGGAGTCCCCTCCCCAGGGAAAGTCCCGTGGAAATGAAAAGCTGGTTGGCAATGCTTTCCCCAGGGCGTTAAGGCTCCTGGAGGAGAGCTCTGGGGTCAGCTGGGGATGCAGCCCACCATGCGTTATCTCCTTTTGTTCCTCCGGCCCCCCTTACCCCCCCCCCCAACAAGATGTGTGTTCACGTTATAGAGAGGAAAAAGCAGCACACACAGAGAGGAAGGGGCTTGCCGGGTTCCACAGCTGGCAGGTGGTAACACCGCGATGCCTGTCCAGTGCATGCCGTGGACCATGGCTCCGGGCTTCCTGGAACCAGCCCTGGGAACTTTCTGGCCTCAGTGTTCTGTCTCTGTGGGTGGAAGCCCAGAAAGCCCGTGCACGGGGGTCGGGCATGCAGTGGGTGGGCTGTGCCCCATGGCATCTCCTGCTGGTCCCCTGAGGTTCTGCCTCTTAGCCCGACTTGCTGTGTGACCCTGGGCTACTCCCTGACCCTCTCTGGGCCGCAGTTGCCCCTATCTGTACATGAGGGTGGGTTGGGACCGCCGCTCATGGCTGCCCTCTCAGCCTCCCTCCTGAACGTCCTCCTCCTGCAGGTCTGGGAGCAGTGACCCCTACTGCATCGTGAAGGTGGATGACGAGGTGGTGGCCAGGTGAGGAGTGGAGAGGCCGGGCTTGCAGGCAGAGGCGTAGGGCAGGGGATGGAGGAGGAGCTCCTTCTAGACCTGGGGAGTCTGGGCACAAGATTGCACGTGGAAAAGAGGAGCCGGGCGAGGGCAATGCTTACACCGAGGATGGACGTGTGGGGCTGTCAGTGGATGCTTGGTGCTTTGCTCCTCTGGGAACAGACAGCTGGGGCTGTCAGCTCCCCTCTCCCCATCCTGACTGGCCGACACCTTCCCCCCACCCCCGGACCAGATGATGTCCCTACTGGTGTCCCAGGGCTGACTCAGCGGCTGCCAGCCTGTGCCTCCCGTAGTGGCCTCCCCGGAGGCGGGCATCTCACGCTTGGCTGGGCTGGCTGGTTCCGGGCCTGCTGGGTGCTGCGGGCACCAGGGTGTGTGTGTGTGTGTGTGTGTGTGTGTGTGTGTGTGTGCGCGTGCCCAGCTGGGCCTGCTTGTGAGTGTGCGTGGGGGTGGTGGAGGGCTGATGTGAATGCCTGTGACCACATGTGCATGTCCCTGGGAGTGTGCGGTTCATAGGCTCACATTGTGTACCGGTGGTGTGTGTGTGTGTGTGTGTGTGTGTGTGTGTGTGTGTGTGTGTGTAGGGGTGTGTGTGCACACCCGTGGGCTGCCCTGCATACACACGTGAGCACCAGTGTCTGCTTGTTTGGTTACACAGATGCCATCATGAGCACGTGTGAGGACGCGAGCATGTTTGATGAGTGAGTGAGTTTGGACGGGGGTGGAGGGACACGGGCTGGGCTGTGGTTGGCTCCCGCCCCCGCAGGCCTGAGTGGTGTGGGTGGGCAGGTGGGCGGGTGGCTGAGGCCCGGGTTCCTATGGAGACAGCAGTATTCAGGATGCTTCTGGGGCTGGTTCTGGTCCAGATGGGCTGAGAGCGGGGGGTGGGGAGCCCACATGGGTGAGGGTCAGCCTGCAGCACCCCAGCTGACCCCCTCCATTGTTCTCTATGCCCATGCTGCCGCCTCCCCACACGCTGTGGGTCCACCCCCAAACCCACAGAGAGATTCTCTGTGTGATCCCAGGCTGCTGTCTGGCCATCTCTGGGCTCTGAAGAGGGACTTCCAGCCGGGAAAAGGCCAGGCCAGGTGGAAGAGGGTGTTTGGGAAGAGGGGTCCATCTGACGGTGGTCTGGGGTAGAGGGCGGAGTGCGCATCTCTGTGTGCCTACGCGTGTATATGTTCACACTCTTTGTTGGGGAAGAGTGTGGGGAAAGGGAAGGGAAGAGTGGCAGGTGTATGACCCGATTTTGCAGCCATAGATTTGGGTGTGTCTTCATTGGGCAAAGTGGATTCCTCGTTCCCTGCTGGGTAAAGGGAAGTGCATGTGCAGGGGCGTCGGGTGAAGATGCTGTGTGTGTGTGTGTGTGTGTGTCTGTTTCTAGGCTTGCTTTGGTCCCTAACCCTCCTGTGGTTCCCTCTTGCTTCCTGAGTACTCTGGCTCCTGCTGACTTCATGGTCTCCTGGCCTCTCACGCTTCCCCATTTCCCATCCAACACCTTCCTCTTCCTCAGACTCAACAAGCTCACTCCTGCCTCAGGACCTTTGCACATGCTGTGCCAGCCATCTTGTCCTCATTTTCTCTTCCCCCTTTGCCTGACTAGCTCCTGCAGGAAGCCTTTTCTGACTCCTGTCCACACCCGCAGACCCAGCCAGGTGCCACTGAGCTCACCCCAATCACAGGACTTCTCTCACTGTGTTATGTGTCATAAGAGCTCAGGAGAGAGCACCTGCCCACTGAAGGGGGCTCTGTAGTGGCAGGGACCTGGGCACCTCTTCCTCTGATTCTCCATAGCCCACAAGGCTTGGCACACAGCCAGGGTGTTTATGGAGTGAATGAATGAATGAATGGAATTTGCGTGTTGTCGGTTACTGTGCGGGGGATTCTGTGTGTATCTGCCATCTATCACTGTGTGTGTGTGAGTGTGTGTCTGTGGGTCTCTGTGTGCTGGACATTTTTTTGGGTCTGTGTGTTTATGTGAATGTGTCTGTTTTCTCTGTATCTGCATGTGTCCATATGTAGAAACAGATAGATGTGCATTTCTAGAAATTTCTGAGGATGCATATGTGTATCTGTGTATACGGGGATGTGTCTCTGGCTTTCTTGGTGTATCTGTGTCTCTCTTTTCGTGTGCATCCTTGTGGGAGTGTGTATGTGTGTGTGTGCATGTGTGTATGTAGGTTTCGGGATATGTGAGCGTTGGGGTTTCTGGGTGTGTATTTGTGTTTTGTTTTTGTTTTTTTAAGTAGCCTCCACACCCAGCATGGTGCCCAGTGTGGGGCTTGAACTCATGACCCTGAGATCAAGACCTGAACTGAGACCAAGAGTTGGACGCTTAACTGACTGAGCCATCCAGGCGCCCGTCTGTGTGTGTATTTGTGATATATGTGTGCGGTTTGTGTGCATGTGTGTGTCTGGGTCCCCAGGTGTCCTCCACCTGTGGCCCAAGGGTCCCCAGCCCCCTGTGCTCTCTTTTGCAGGACAGCAACTGTCTGGCGGAGCCTGAGCCCCTTCTGGGGGGAGGAGTACACCATACACCTGCCCCTGGATTTCCACCATCTGGCCTTCTATGTGCTGGACGAGGATACAGTGGGGTGCGTGTACTGGGGACCCATGTTTGGGCACCTGGGGGAAGGTGGGATGCCCGGGAGCAAAGTATCCACCCAGCCGGCCCTTGATGCCTGCTCCTGCTACTCAATGACTTGGACCCTCCCCTGCCCGCCTTTCCACAGGCACGACGACATCATTGGCAAGATCTCGCTGAGCAAGGACGCAATTGCAGCCGACCCCCGAGGTGGGTGAGGGGCAGCAGCCTTCAGTTGGGCAGAGGGAATAGGGGTGGCCATGCCCACGTTTGCAGGCACGTAGCAAGTGCCACGAGGAAGCAGAGTCTTCAGTGGAAAATTATTTCAGTTGTTGACCTTTCTTTCTTTCTTTCTTTCTTTCTTTCTTTCTTTCTTTCTTTCTTTCTTTCTTTCTTTCCCTCCCTCCCTCCTTCCCTCCCTCCCTCCCTCCCTTCCTTCCTTTCGTTCTTTCCTTTTTGCAGAGAGAATGAGAGAGAGAACACACACACCCAAGCGGGGTGAGGGAGCAGCAGAGGGAGAGGGAGAGAGAGAATCTTAAGCAGGCATAGAGCCTGACATGGGGCTCAATCTCACAACCTGGAGATCATGACCTGAGCTGAAACCAAGAGTCAGATGCTTAACTGACTGAGCCACCCAGGCATCCCCATCTGTTGATTTAAAAATTTTTTTTTAATTTAGTTTATTTATTGAGTAGTTAATTACTTTACATACTTCAATATTCGAAAGGTATAATTAGCGGTGAAACTGTTCCTCTTAACCCAGCTATTCCATTTTCGTTTTCAAGGTTGTCAGTTTCTTGTATGTCCTTCTAGAGATATTTTATTTTGTGTTATTTTATTTTATTTTATTTTATTTATTTTTAAAAAGATTTAATTTATTTATTTGAAAGAGAGAGAGAGAACACAGGGGAGAGGGAGAGGGAGGAGCAGATTCCTTGCTGAGCAGGGAGCCCGACATGAGGCTCGATCCCAGGACCCTGAGATCATGACCTGAGGTGAAGGCAGACGCTTAACTGACTGAGCCACCCAGGCGCCCCTAGAGCTATTTTAAATAGGCAGGTGTATGGTGTACTCCTCCCCCCAGAAGGGGCTCAGGCTCTGCCAGACAGTTGCTGTCCTGCAAAAGAGGGCACAGGGGGCTGGGGACCCTTGGGCCATACAGGTGGAGGACACCTGGGGACCCAGACACACACATGCACACAAACCACACACATATATCACAAATACACACACAGACGGGCGCCTGGATGGCTCAGTCAGTTAAGCGTCCAACTCTTGGTCTCAGTTCAGGTCTTGATCTCAGGGTCTAAACTTATTTTAAATAGGTTTATTTATTCCAAGTGGTTTACATGAATCAACTCATTTAATTATGGTAATAACCCTGTGAGGTAGGTACTCTTTTTCTGCCCGCTCCATAGGTGAACATCCTGAGGTTACATGGCTTGCCTGAGATCACGAAGTTACTAAGTGGGATGGCCGGGATTTGAACCAAGGTTGTCTACCTCCAGTCTGGGCTCTTAACACGGCACTATATGTGTTTCATTCTCTGCTCATCGCGATGGCCGCCTGTTACTCTCACTGTTCTGTACCTTGCCTTTCACTTCACCGCATACCTTGGAGATCTTTCCATATCGGTGCCCCAAGAGCTTCTGCATTCTTTGATCTTTGACTTCATGGCACTCCATCGTGTGGATATATCATCATCTGTTTGGCTGGTTCCCTCCTGATGGGCACTTGGGTGGTTTACTGTCACTCCCTAGTTCAAACGGTACAGCCATGAATAGCCTTGTAAAAATGTGATTTCACACATGTGCAGTGATATCAATCAGTCTGATAAATTCCTAGAAGTGAATTTGCTTGGTCATGGAGTATCCATATTAGCACATTAGAGAGTTATTGCCAAGTTACCCTCTTTGGAGGAGGTAACAATTTGCCCACCCTATACCTTTGCCCAGCAATTACCAAACTCTTTGATCTTGTATCTGATAGGTAAAAAATTGCCTCTTTGTGTAGGTAATTTAGTATTTCTCTATGAATGAGATTTAAAGCCTCTTTACATATTTAAGAGTCACTTTATTTTCTTTTTTGTTTGTTGTTTATTTACATTGTATGTGCATTGCCCCTCACTGGGTTGTTTGGCTTTTCTTATTGATTTGTAGGAGCTCTTTACATATTAGGGAAATTTAACTCTGTTATATTAGCTGCAAATAGTTTTTCTCCCTTTGTCGCTTATGTTTTTTTTTGCTTATCATTTTTTTCTATGTATAAAATTTATTTCTTTTTCTCTAGTTCATCTTTTTGTTTTTACGGCTCTTGATTTTTGTGATACCTAAAGAGGCCTTCCCAACTCTAAGATAATTTTTTTTTTTTACATGATTCCTCCTCGCAACAATTTGTTTTCCTTTTTTACATTCACTTGGAATTTATCCAGATTCAAGGTATGGAGAGGTATTGAACTTTATTACTTTTGTCTGATGACTACTGATTGTCTCAACGTCAGTAATTGAATAATGTATTTTTTCATCAGTGGGGATATGTTGAAAACCTACATGCTAATCATCATAATCAGTGCTCCTATTTAATGAGGGCTTACTATGTGCCAGGCATGATGCTAAGCACTTTATATTTAGTCTTCACAACACCAAGTGAAGTGTGCACTAGAATAATCTTGAATTTATGGCTGATGGGAAATGAGGTTTGGCGAGGTGAGGGCACTTGCCCCTCCCAGAAGTTGCAGAGCTGGGAGTTGAGTCCAGGCTGTGCCTGCTTCCAAAGTCTATGTTTTCAACCTGCCCACTGAGTTGTACCCGTTGTGCCTCAAACATCCAACCAAGGGGGTGGAATTAGATGAATGAATTAGGAGGCCAAACTTCAAGAGCTTATGTACCAGATAGAAACACAAAACACGTTCACATAGAGCAAGGAGCAAGGAAAAAAAGGGAAACTATCCATGTGTCTGAATGTGGGTTCTTTTTATTTTTTAAGCAAGACAGGAGTGTGGGGGTGGAGGCATGTGGAATATCTCTGGCAGGACAGTGGATGAAGAGGAGAGTGAAGGCTAGAGAAGTCAAAGAAGGCTTCCTGAATGAAGGGGAATGAGTTGGTTCTTAAAGGTGCTTCGAGAAAGACAGTAAGGCGTGTCTCTGTAGATTCTCTTCTAGGGTCAGGTATAGGCCAGGCCAGACGGAGCACTGGGTGGGTCTTGATTGGAAAAGGTTGTAGGTGTCAGGCTAGAGTCTGGACTTTCTTCTGGAGGCACTGGGGAGCCATTGAAGGTCCTTGAGCAAGACAGTGAGGAGAGTGGGGCCATATTATCAGAGAATGGAGTGACAGGAGAGATTAGATACGTTTTCAGAAGATCTCTGAGCTGCTTTGTGGATACTGGATCACAGTGGGACCGGAGTACCTGTAGGAGATCAATTAGGAGTCTGTTGCCATAGTCAAGTGAGAGGAAGCTGATGGCATCCTGGATTTGGTGGTAGCCGTGAAGACAGAGAAAGGTGAGGTGGCACTGTACTTGATCACACACACAAGGAAGTGGGCCACCATGAGCAAGAGTTAACAGACATAATAACCACCGAATTTGAACCCATGAAGGTTTTAGATTTTATACTTATGATATACAGAATTTTAAAAGGAATAAAATATTTAAATAAATAGAAATATAATCACCAGGGGCGCCTGGGTGGCACAGCGGTTAGGCGCCTGCCTTCGGCTCAGGGCGTGATCCCGGCGTTCCGGGATCGAGTCCCACATCAGGCTCCTCCGCTATGAGCCTGCTTCTTCCTCTCCCACTCCCCCTGCTTGTGTTCCCTCTCTCGCTGGCTGTCTCTATCTCTGTCAAATAAATAAATAAAATCTTAAAAAAAAAAAGAAAGAAATATAATCACCAGAAAGGCCCTGCAATAATCATAATAAATTAAAGCAATACATTAAAAAATAGATTTGAAAAAGAACCAAATCGAACTTTTAGAGAGAAAAAGTAGTCATTGAAATTGAAAACTGAGTGGCTGAGTTCAACAGCAGATCATTCAGAGCTGAAGAGAGAATTAGTGAGCTGGAAGAGAGGTCTGAAGAAATTATTTAGACTTTAGCCCAGAGAAACAAGAAGAAAAATATAAAAGAGAAGTTCAGAGACATAGAAAATTACTCAGAAGGTCTAACATCCATTTAATTGGAGTCCTAGGAGGAAAGAATAGAAAAAATTGGAGAGAGGAGGTGATAAAAAAAAAAATTGATGACCTGGAATTTTCCAGAACTCAAGGAAGGACATGATTCCATAAGTAGAAACAGCACAACCCAAAGTAAGCAGGATAAAATAAATAAATAATAATAAAAAATCCTTACCTGCCCATGCTGTGAATTTGCCGAATATCAAACACATAGTCCTTAAAATTAAAGAGAAAAGATAGACCATTGACACATCAGTGATCAGGCTGAAATGACTTCCCAACAACTATAATGGCAGCTAGAAGTCAGTGGATGATATCTTCAAAGTGTTGAGAGAAATGAGAGAAACAGAAGTTGAAATTGACTTGACTGATTCAGGCAGGGAGAACTGCCTGGACGGAGGCTCAGAGGTAGGAATCCCCAACATTTTTGTGAGGGGAGAGTATGTTGGGATTAAATGATGGAGGGTTTTGTATACCAGGGTGAAGTGTGTGATGGTACAGGGTGAAGGGCGTTGGCCTGTACTGCCCACATTCAAATCCCAGCTCTGCCACTTCCTAGCCGTGCGATCACGGGCCAAGCTCTTCCTTCACTGTACCTCGTTTTCCTCGTCTGCAAGCGTGGATAATCACAGTACCTACATCAGAAGGCTCACATGAGACGTCCATGACTTAATACACATTTAATGTTAATTGAATGTTTAAGTTAACGCAATGCCAGTGTCCGGTAGGTACTTACTAAATGTGAGCACCTGTGCCCTGCAGGAATTGATAGCTGGATCAACCTGAGCCGTGTGGACCCAGATGCCGAGGTTCAGGGCGAGATCTGCTTGGATGTACAGATGCTAGAGGATGCGCGGGGCCGTTGTCTTCGCTGTCACGTGCTCCAGGCCAGGTTTGGTCATAATGGGGGATGGTGCGGGGTAGGTCTGAGAATGAGCAAGAGTTTGCTGGATTCCCCCAGCGGTCTTGGTTTTTGAGACCACCTCACTCCTGGGACACTTCTGGGCTCACAACCAGGATCTCTTGTAGGCAAACAGTCCAAGTTCACCAGGTTTGCACGTTCCTGGGGTCAGAGCACGAGCAAAATCCTTGCTGGGTCCCCAGTGACCAGCAGCTGAAGGTCAGACACTCAGGATGGCCAGACAAAGTGTGGAGGTGTATTAATCAAATTGTAAGTGAGAGATACCCAGTTCATACTAGCTTAAGCAGATTGGCTTGGATGAATGACATGCAGCTTCAGGCATGGCTGGATCCAGGTGCACAAACAGTGACATCAAGTATCTGTAGATATAGATTTCTTGGCTATTTTTTGTGTTAGCTTCATTCTCAGGCAGTCTCTCTCCAGTTGTGGGCAAAGATGACGCCAGCAGCCCCAGGATGGCATCCTACCAACTTGGCAGGTCCAACTGAAGAAGAAATTTCCTTCATGATTTCCAACTAATGTCCTAGGACTGATTCTTATTGGCTCAGTCTGGGGCACATACCTATCTCTGAACCAATTACATGGACTCCGATGGGTTAGACCTGAGTCCCATACCCACTCCTGGAGTGGAGAGAGGGATCAGCCTACCTAAATCATGTGAGCTGGGAGTGTGAGAGAGGGACAGGTCCTCTCCCAAAGAAACAGGAGAAGGAGGACAGATGTAGGACCAGCTTGTGGGATATCCATCTTCCCTCCTGCCTATTTATCACTCAGTAATCCCTGCTCTCTCCCTCAGCTCCCCCATCACTTTGCTTCCTTAAATGCTCCCATGCCTTTCCCCCCTCTCATCTCTCATCTTGTCTTTCTGCCTTGTTTTCACACCTTACTCCCCCAACCCTCACTTTTAGACCAGTCCTCACTCAGGTTGGGGAGGATCTCTATTTCTGGTTTGCTGTGTGACCTTAAAGCTTTTTCTTGCCCTCTCTGTGCCTTTCCCACCATCTCCAGATTTCTGTCTCCAGCTGGGGCTCCCTGGAGTCTGGTTGAATTACCAGGGTCGCAGAGGACAGGCACAAAGACTGAGCGTAGGACAGGGGGTTCTTCATCTGCTTTGTGCCAGTGGCCTCCTCCCCAGCCACAAGGCTGTGCAGGATCCTTGCAAGCAGGAGAGGGACTGATTGCTGTCGCTTAGCAACTAGGCTGGCTCCTAGGAAACCAAAGAAGGCTTTGGATGCCAAACAGGGGTGGGAGAGGAGCAGCAGGAGGAAGCAAGCAGCCCCTGGTGGGGGACTTGTCACTGGATTTGGGGGACCTCATGAAGGGGGGATTGGAGAAGCTGACTGAGGTGAGACTTTCAGGTTGTTGTGGCAACCAGAGAGAGGAGGTCCTTGCCTCAAACCTTTTCTTGGGTCCTAGGTAGGGTGTGGATAGGAGTATTTGTTGAATGAATGAATGAATGAATGAGCACTAACATCCTGCCAGCTGCTATGCTAAGCCTTTTATACACATCATGTCATTTAAGCCTTGGCCGTGTGAGGTTGATCTGTTATTATTTCCATTTTCCAGATGAGGAAACTGAGACTCAGGGTGAGGAAGGGACTTTTCCCAGTGTCACTCAGCCAGTGAGTGGTGGAGCCAGGCTTTGAACCCTGGCATCTGGTCTCCTACCAGGGGCTCCAGGGAAACTGAGGCTCCCTTTCCACTCCCCACTGCATCTTCATCTCTTGGGCTTTGTGATTTAGGACTTGACCTTCTGGTGCCTCAGTTTCCTTATCTGGAAGATAGGGGCATACTAGGGCCTCCCCATAGGGTAGCACTGGTCAACAGGAAGATACTGGGCTTGGACGGGCAAGGTGACGGGTGCTCCTTGCTGGGTCCCTATGGTGAAGGCCAGAGGCATTTGAATGGTCTATCCTGAACCCCTTTCCCAAGGTCCAGCTTGGGTCTTGGTCCTCAAGGGTCCTGCATCCCTCACTCCTTTCCTCATCTGTCCCCAGGGACCTGGCCCCCCGAGATATCACCGGCACGTCTGACCCATTCGCACGTGTGTTCTGGGGCAGCCAGAGCTTGGAGACTTCAGTGAGTGGTGGCGTGGATCGGGGGAGGGGCGGGCATGGTGGCAGGCCCTCCTCAGCTCTCCCTCACTCTACCTCCCCCAGACCATCAAGAAGACCCGTTTCCCACACTGGGATGAGGTGCTGGAGCTGCGGGAGATGCCGGGTTCCCCAGCCCCGCTGCGGGTAGAGCTCTGGGACTGGGACATGGTGGGCAAGAATGACTTCTTGGGCATGGTAAGCACTCCCTCCCCTGACACCCTCCATGGCTCCCCACTGCCTTCAAGAGGGAAGGAGAAGGGAGATGGGCTGTACCTCCTAGGATCTGGAATGATAGGTATGAAGGCTGTCTCAACTGGCTCCTTGACCTGGCCTGGGTGACGGAGTCCCATTACCCCATTGTCAGGTGAGGAGACGGAGGCTCTCCAAGGGGCAGGAGCCTGCCCAAGGTCACAGGGCAAGCCCAGATGCTCACCTGGGGTGAGAGTACTCAGGAGGACCGTGTGCTAAGTGCTTCTCCAGCATAATCTCACTTACGCACCCTCGTGGCCACCCAGTGAGGCTGGGATTGTTGTCTGCATTTGATAGATGGGGAAACTGAGGTTCATTCAGAGAAGTTGAGTGGCTTTCCTAAGGCCATACGCCTAAGAAAGAGCAGAGCCAGAATCTGAGTTCAGGTTTCCCTGACTCCAGAACCTCAGCCCTTCACCCCTACCCCTGGAAGCACTGAGCTCAAGGTCTCTCTCTTGGAACCTCCGTTTGCACATCTGTAAAATGGGTGTGACTGCCCCTGCCTCTCAGTGGGAATGGATGTGTAGTCAGGGCTGACGGTTTTTAAAAGGAGGCAAGATTAGAGCAAGTTATAGGGAGGCTTGGTTATGCACAGCCGGGGGGCAGGGGGCAGGCGTGTAAATGGAGTAGCCGCTTGGGAACAGTCTGGCTGTTCCTCACGTGGTTAAAGACCGTCGCCACGTGCCCTGGCGCTCCGCTCCTGGGTGAGCACCAAAGAGACATGGAAACACATGTCTGCACAAAAGCTTGTACCTGAAGGCTCACAGCAGCGTTGTTCGTGATGGCCAAGAGCGGAAACAACCCAAACGTCCCTCCGCAGTTGAATGAATAAACACAACGTGGTGTATCCTTGCAATGGAATAGTACTCAGCCGTAAAAGGGAATGAAGTCACGGCAGCTGCTACAAGGCGGATGAATCTGGAAGCATGCTAAAGGGGAGAAGCCAGTCCCCACAGATTATATGATTTCATTTATATGGGATGTCTTTTTTTTAAGATTTTATTTTATTTGAAAGAGAGAGTGAGTGAGAGAGAGAGCAGGAGCAGGGGGAGAGGGAGAAGCAGACTCCTCCTGCTGAGCAGGGAGCCTGATGTGGGGCTCGATCCCAGGACCCCGGGAGCATGACCTGAGCTGAAGGCAGTCGCTTAACCAACTGAGCCACTCAGGCGCCCCTGTAGGGGATGTCTGAAGTAAGTGAGTGTGTAAAGGCAGAAAGTAGACGAGTGGTGGCCAGGAGCTGGGGGTGGGGGTGGGAGATGGGGAGTGACAGCTAACGAGCACAGGCGTTGGGGGACTGACAGAAAATGTTCTGAAATTAGCGGTGACGGTTGCACAACCCTGTGAGTAGACCGAAAGCCATTGAATCACACACTTTAAATACGTGAATTGTATGGGATGCAAATTACATCTTTATAAAGTTATTTTAAAAGAGAGGGGGTGGGGCTCAGGGGCCTTCTGGACTGTCTTTAAGCTTTCAGACAGATGCGATTTGTGTCCCCAAACAGCTGAAAATGCCCTCAGTCCAGATATGTGGTCTCTAGCAGCTGTATGACCTCGGACAAGTCGCTCCATCGCTCCAAGCCTCAGTTTCCCCAGCTGTAAATTAAGTGTACCCTGGAGGCCCTCAGCGTCCTGGCAGGAGCTAATGCTTTGGGACTGGGAGAGGGAGTGTGGCTGCTGCTGTGTCGATGGGGTATGGTAGGGGAGAGGAGGTGGCCCCTGGAAGGCTACGCCTCCCCTCCTCGGGTGGGCAGTCGGAGCTCTTCTTCTAGGCCTGGCAAGGTCGGGTTCGGCTGAGGGTCTCTGTGTCCCCCCGCAGGTGGAGTTCCCCCCACAGGTCCTGCAGCAGAACACACCCAGGGGCTGGTTCCGTCTCCTGCCCTTTCCCAGAGCCGAGGAGGATTCTGGGTAAATGTGGGTGCGGAGGGAGGCGGCCAGGCTGAACTCATGTCAACTTCAGCTTGTGGGCAGGTCCTGGTGGGTGCCCATGTCAGCCCACAAGCTGTCACCATGTCACTTTGTCCACTCACTTAGCAAATGTCTGTCTTACAATATGCGTTTACTTATGTGCAAGTGAGTTCACCTTGTACCCATCCACCTGTTTGCACGTGAACGTATCAGCTCACACTAGTCAGAAACCTGGGTCGTTCCACACCTGTGCACACCTGTTCACATTGTCTGTTCTTGTACACCTTATACTGGCCACACTGTTTACATCGACTGTACCTGTCCGTTCCTGTGTATCCCTCTCAACATCTGTTCACATACGCCCACACCTGTCCACACCTGTCCACACTTGTCTGCATCGGACTACACTATCCGCACCTGCCCCCGTTGTCCGTTCACAATGCACACATTTTTTGCACTGCCCACGTCATTCCACACCAGTCTCTGTTAACACTGTCCGCACTCGTCTGCTCCTGTGTATCCCCGTCAATATCTGTTCACACCTGGCCACACCTGTTCACACCTGTGCACACCTGTCCCCATCTGCCTTGTTTTGCTAATATCCGTGCTCCTTATCTGCACTCCCACCTGCCTCTCTTGGCCGTCCGCACCTGCGCGTACGCACATATGCTCCCTCACCTGCCATCTGACCCTGGTCAGGGGGACCCTGGGCGCTGTGCGGCTGAAGGTGCGCCTCACCGAGGACCGCATCCTGCCCTCCCGGCATTACCAGCCGCTCACGGAGCTGCTCATGGAGTCTGTGCTGGGGCCGGCGGAGGTGGGTACACCCGTTCTACTGGGGTCTGGATGGTGGCCTCCCCTGCTTCAGGGATCCCTCCGGGGCTCTTTTGTTGTGGGGTCCCAGGACCCCGGGCCACCTCTCCTGCCTCCTGTCCTTGCCCAGGAGGATACTGCCAGTCCTCTGGCGGTGCTGGAGGAGCTGACCTCAGGTGACTGCCGCCAGGACCTCGCCACCAAGCTGGTGAAGCTCTTTCTTGGCCAGGGCCTGGCCGGGCCCTTTCTGGACTATCTCACCCGGCGGGAGGTGACCCGGACCAGTGAGTTGCCTGCACAAGCCCCAGACATCTCACCCCAGGATTGGGTCTGCACAGGGTCTCTGAGGGAGAAGCGGGGGGCCTCAGGCAGAGGTCAGGGGCTCCTCTGTGTGTGTGTGAGGGGGGTCCCTACGCTGTGCACCAGCAGCCCGCTGGGGATGCCGTCTTGGATCAAGGCGCTGGCTTTGCTGCTCTTGAGCTGTGTGACCTTAGGCCGCTCACTGAACCACTCTGGGCCCCTGGACTGTGAATGGAGTCGGTGTTGCAGCCTCCCTGATTCCTGAAGCTGGAAGAATCGTGACTCCCACCTAGGGTGGGAGGGGTGAGGTGGCTCCAGCCCCTAAATCCCAGCAAACACTTCCCTCTGTCCTCCCAGCTGACCCCAACACCCTCTTCCGTTCTAACTCCCTGGCATCCAAGGCAATGGAGCAATTTATGAAGGTGAGCAGGCAAAGGCTGGGGCCAGCTGCAGCTTCCTCAAAGGGACCCCTTTCCTGTGCTTCCCGGGACCCCAGAGCTTGGCCGGCCTCGGCTGGCTCAGGGTAGCTGAGCCGGGCTGCTGGTGGCTGGCGCCTGGCTTCGCCCTGAGATGCACCTGGAGAGCGCCCCCCACTCCGGCCCTTGGGCAGGCCTCAGCCTCGCTCTGAGCCCCTCCCTGCACGGTCCCCCCTGGCCCGGCTCGTGGGCATGCCCCGGCCTCACCCTCAGCCCCATCCCACGCGGTCCCCCCTGCCCTCAGCTCGTGGGCATGCCTTACCTGCACGAGGTCCTGAAGCCGGTGATTAACCGCGTCTTCGAGGAAAAGAAGTACATGGAGCTGGACCCATGCAAGATGGACCTGGGCCGCACCAGGTGAGCAATGCCTCAGCGGCGAACCCCAACCCCTGGCAGCCCCCTTGTCTGCTCAGAGCCTTGTCAGGCTGGGTCTGTGCCAATGGCCTCCCCTCCCTCCGGGGCAACCGCTCAGGAGCCCCGCATTCCAGCAGAAAGCCTCACTGGGACCACCGCGATCCTCGGGCTGCGTAGTGTAGTGGTGATGGGCAGGACTCTGACACTGAGCTCCTGGGTTCGAATCCCAGCTGGGAGGCGGGCGAGACAGACCCCACACCTGTGTGGGAAGGGGCAAGAACATTACAGCTAGAGAAGTGTTATTCCATCGTCCACTCAACAAACAATGTGGAGAATCTATTGTGCAGACACTGGCCGAACACTGGTCCAGAGCAGGGAACAAAACTGACGCAAATCCGCCTTCCACGGGGAGGAAGATAGCCAACTAAAGAAGGTTATTGAAGGTGCTCAGGGGAATGGAGGGAGACAGAGCAGGGAAGGAATGTGGAAGGGCCAGGAGCAGAGCAGGGGCTTGCAATATTTCATAGGGTGGTCAGAGGGACAGCCTCACAGAGAAGGGGACCTTTCAGCAGAGACTTGAAGGAGATGAGGGAGGGAGGCATGCACAGATCTGGTGAAGAGTATCCCGGGCAGGGAGAAGAGCCAGTGCAAAGGCCCTGAGGTGGGTGCATGTGTCCGGCATGTCCCTGTCGACAATGCACCGAACCAGGGTCCGTGATGTGTGATGGGGAAGGGATGGTCTCTTTGAGGAGGGGACATTTAAGCTAAACGTGGGTGCAAGAGTGTCTCAGGCAGAGGGAACAGCACGCACAAGACTTCGCGACAGGAGTGAGCTCAGTGTGTTTGAGCAGCGGAGGGTTTTGAGCAGACAGATGCTGGGCTCGGAGGCACAGCCACTCTGTTTCCCCAGGAGAATCTCCTTCAAGGGCGCCCCCTCAGAGGAGCACGTGCGGGACGCCAGCCTGGGGCTGCTGACGGGCTACCTGGGGCCCATCGTGGATGCCATCGTGGGCTCCGTGGGGCGCTGCCCGCCTGCCATGCGCCTCGTCTTCAAGCAGCTGCGCCAGTGCGTGGAGGAGCGCTTCCCCCAGGCGGAGCACGAGGTGGGCCACGCGATCATGGAGCAGATGGGGACACTGAGGCTGGGGAGGGGCCGTAGCTTGTCCAGGGTCACACGGGGAGGCCGGGCGGGGCGTGGTGGGGACAGACCTGGGCTGCCCGCGCTGAAGTACTGTGTCTCCTGTCGGAAGCGGGGATGGTCTTCCCGGCAGGGTCTGGGATCCAGGGGTGGTGCTCACAGTGGTAACAGCGGCTGCCGCTATATATAGCCCTGACCAGGGGTTCCTTGCCTCATCTCGTCTCCATGTCCCCCTCTGGGGTGGGGACCAGTACTCCTTCCATTGCCCAGAGGAGGAAGCAGAGGCCCCGAGGGACTGAGGCACAGGGTGCTGGGCTAGGCACCTGTCTAGGCAGGCTGGCTTCGAATCGGCGCTCAGAACCACCAGATAAGAGAGTCTGGCCCAAGGTAAGTGCTTCTTAAATTCCGCTCTCAGGAAGAGAAAGAGAGCGCGAGCGAGAGAGAGCATGAGAGAGCGCGAGAGCGCGCGGGTGCACGGTAGGCGCTGAGCAGCAGACACCCAGAACAGCCTAAAAATCAATGCCCGCACCTGCTGGTGCTTGGCCAGTATTCACGCAGAAGCGGAGAGCCCGGGTGCTGCCTCAGACACAGAGGTGAATGGAGGAAGCAGTCCAGGCTGGGGCAGTAGGGCGTGGTAGGGACTGTGGCAAGCTGGAGCGCCCACGGCTTGTCTAACAGGGTAGCTCGTGGCACTCGTTGCCGGGTAGGAACGGGGAGCCAGTATTGCCAGACTGTGAGAGTTTATTTTCTAAAGCCAACATTCTGGATGTTGTGTGAAGTCTCTCATTTTTTAAATGTTGGCACTAATTCACCTAACAATAACAACAACAACCCCGCACCACCACTTTGAGCCGGTCGTTACATGTTCGCAGCTGGACTGGCCCGTGGGTTACCCGTTTGAGCCCCCCCGGTTTAATGGTCAGCATCCCTTCCAGGTGGCTGTTTTTGTCCTGCCTTACAGATGACATCACATCAGGCTAACTCTTAGGGTAGTGCTGACGTAGTAGAAACGTGGTCTGGGGGTTCACTTTGCAGAAAAATCTAAGACCTGCTCGATGTTGGAGATGTAATGGCCCAGTCCCGACAGCTTGAGTTAAGAGCCCTTGATTACGCCACACCTCTCTCCACGTTCTGTTCACAGGTGGGGACACTGAGGCCCAGAGCGGTAAAGAGTCTTGGCCAAGGGTTGTGGACTCAAAGCGAGGCCTCTGGTCTCCCAGCGGGGGTCTCTCCCTTCTCCCCTCAGCCCCTGCTGAGGAGTGAGCTCTGGGCCTCCAAACTGGGACATCGCTTGATTTACGCCCCACTTTGCCAGGCTCTCGCCTGGGCTGCAGGTGCTAAGTGGGACACAGCTGTGGCAGGGAGGAGGGTAGGGAAGCGGGGAGGCCGGCTCCCTAGACAGTGGGGGACCCAATGTGACACATGAGTGTCCTCTGGTTCTCAGCTCCCACGGTGGGCAGAGTCCATGGGCAGGGAGCAGGGACTTTCTCAGGGCCACGAGGGTGGATGGGGTCATGGAAACCCAGGGGAACTCCTTTCTCTGCCGCTCTGACACCTGTTCCTCCTTAAGAAAGGAAGTCAAAGAGCTGATGTCAAGGACTAAAATTACCCTGGAATATGGCAGGCACCACGGGGACGGTGGCCTTGGGGGCAGCTCAGGTTCCAGATGAGGGCGGGTGGGGGCAGAGACCCTCCTTCTGGGCAGTGTCGGGTACCCAGCTGTCGGCAGGGCTCACTGTCAGCACGGAGGTGCTGGAGGAAGTTGGCACGGTCCCAGGGAGGGTATTGTCTCAAGTGTGAATACAACCCCCTAAATAAATACTGCAGCACATTCTCGGGCTAAATATAGCCGGGCAAGTGTGAACGGTGTGGGGGGAGTGACTTGGGAGAGCCAGATGCACCCGGGATAAAGGCACACCCTCTCTGAGTTGCCTCGGCTGGCGCTGGGGGATCCCGGCTTACCTGCAGGTGGGCCAGGGCCCGGGACTCACACCGAGGGGCACCGCACTTTACAGTTTGTAGGAGGCAGAGTCTGGGGCTGGGGGGCCACACAGGACAGGCTCAGGAGCCATCCCGCCTGGGTTCACTCCTGAGCCTGTGTCCTTGTCCAGAAAACGGGGAAAATAGTACCTACTCCACGGGATTGTTAGTGGTTCAGGTTAGTCCCTCAGCGAGTGCTCCACAGTGGCGAGGGTCGGATGCAGGAGAGTGTGATGAAGAGCTGAGAGCTCAATCCTGCCCGGGTTCAAATCTCGGCTCTGCCATTTACAGCTGTGTGGCCTTGGGCAGGTGACCTCTCTTTGGGCTTCAGTTTCCTTCTCTGTAAAACGGAGCCAGAATCCCTCCCAGGGTGCGTAGTCCATAGACCAGGCATCTGGCCTGGTGCTATTAATATAATAAATCAGATTGGGAGGCTGAACTCTGCCTCCTCTACTCATCAACTGTGTGACCTTGGGCAAGTCCCTTGGCATCTCTGATTTTCTGCTTCCTCACCTGTGAAAGGGGAATCATGATGCTGCTTCCTTTATAGGCCTGTGCCCTTAGCATGGCGCTCGGCACAAAGCAGACGATGTTGGGCTAGAGCGGATCATGCAGGATTGGTATTGTTACTCTGTTTTCCAGGTGGAGAAACTGAGGTCCAGAGAGAAAAAGCCATCTTGGCAGACCGGCATGGTCTCCTGGCCCACCTCCCATCCCACTTCCCCTTGCACCACCAATCTATAGTCCTTGCTGCCTCAGTTTCCCCATCTGGGAAGTGGGTCCTTGGGGGCTCCTCTTACCTGCTGCTCCTCTTGACAGGATGTGAAGTACCTGGCCGTAAGTGGCTTTCTCTTCCTGCGATTCTTTGCACCTGCCGTCCTCACCCCGAAGCTGTTTGACCTCCGGGACCAGCACGCAGATCCCCAGACCAGCCGCTCGCTGCTACTACTTGCCAAGGTGCCAAAAGTGGAGTCCCACATTCTGGGTGGTCTTAGCCAGGGAAAAGCATAGGAACAGAGGGAAGGCCAAACCGACAGAAGACCCAAATGGCACCCAGAGAAACCTGTCTGAAACACCCATTAACCTTCCATCCTGAATGTGAGGGCATTCATTCATATGTTCTCCAATTTTGTCTCCTGAAACGAAAACCCTACCCTTCCAGGAGGAAAGTGGGAAGCAAGCTAGTAGTCATTTACACCTTAGTATGAATTAGACCATCTCTTGCAAAGTGGCCATATTTTGAGGTTCTGATGGACTCCAAAGTATGCATGATAGGATCAGGCAGTCCTGGGCAGGGGAATTGGGCTCTGGAGGGAACAGAATAAGGGCACTGGGGGTGCATATCTGTCCACAGAGGTGTAGATATTGCTCAAAGCAGGTGCTGCTGAGTCTTCCCCTTTCATTGAGCACTGATTTGAGAGTCAGGACTCAGGGGCTCTGTTCTGGGTTCACAGATGCCCTTCTCCCTGCAGTGACCTTGGCCCTGGCATTCCTTGCTTCTTTGCTCCAGGCTGTGCAGAGCATCGGAAACCTGGGCCAGCAGCTGGGCCAAGGCAAGGAGCTCTGGATGGCCCCCCTCCACCCCTTCCTGCTGCAGAGTATATCACGTGTGAGGCACTTCCTGGACCAGCTGGTGGATGTGAATGGGGAGGAGGGTGAGTCCCTGTGTTCCTGCCACATCGGGCTTGTCACTCTGTGGACCCTTGGGACCTGCCCTTCCCCCCACCCCCCACCAGTGCTGAGACCGTGGACCTGTGGGTCAGCTAGTCGGTCAGCTAACATTTCCTGGCCCCCCTGTGCTAGGTCCCAGAGATGAACAGAGCTCAGGCCCTGTCCTCCAGGCTATCCCAGCCAACGTGGAGATATGTGCGGGTGCTGTCGCATGGTGTGCTCGCAATCAAAACATATCTATTAAGTGCTTGGTAGACACTGTTCCAGGTGCCAGGGAAGAGCAGTGGAAAAGACAGAGGAAGCTCCTGCTCTCATGGAAGTTTTATTCTACCGGGGACCACAGGCTATAATCAAGATGAGTTAGCAAATAATATAGTATGTTCAGGAGTGATTGTGTAAGGAGAAAAAATAAAGGAAGGAAGAGAATGTTGGTGTGGGGGTGGCAGGCCAAACTTTTAGGCAGAGTGGCCAGAAATGGCCTCACTAGGGTGCTATTAGAGCAAAGACCTGAAGGAGGACAGAGAGCAAGCCATGAAGATCCCAGGGAAGAGTATTCCAGGCTGGGAACAGCATGTGCAAAGGCCCTGTGGTGGGGAACAGGGAGCCACAGGGAGGAGCCAGTGTAGAAGAGGGAATGAGGGGGCACAAAGGAGAGGTGTGGGCCAGATTGTGTGGGGGCTTCATAGGCAGCTGGGCTTTGATGGGGAATGAAATGGAGCCTGGGACTGTTTTCAGCAGAAGAGTTGGGGCTAAGTCTGTATCACAATGTAGGGCTCGGGGCATGAGATAGTTGGGTCCAAGTCACGTAGGAGGAACCCGTCGGAATGCGGAGCCCTGGTTGTAGTGTGGCGGGGGTCCCTGTGGTGCTGGGGAGGGACCCCCCGGGGGGCTAGATTCCAGCAGGTACTCCCTGGACTGACTTCATGAGGCATGCCCCTCCTTCCACCCCTCTCGCACTGGCTGCCTGCACCATTGTCGGCAAAGCTTCGGGAGAGGTATCCTTGATGCCTCCTTTGTGCTCCCCACCCCACCTTCAGTGATTCACTCCCTAATGGAGGGAGTGGAGTCCACAGCCGTCCTGTTGTTCACCTCCTGCCTCTAGGGGGCAGAGTCATGCTCGGCCATAGAGGCCCTGGGCACGACGGCACAGCAGGTCGAGCCTGGATAGGAGAGGTTCATTGTCACCCCCTCCCCATTTCCCAGAGGCTGGGGGCCCAGCCAGGGCCCTGGTGGCCCCCTCGGTGATTGTTCGTGAAGGTTACCTGCTGAAGCGCAAGGAGGAGCCCACCAGCCTGGCCACACGCTTTGCCTTCAAGAAGCGTTACTTCTGGCTCAGCGGGGAGACTCTCTCCTACTCCAAGAGTCCTGAGTGGCAGGTGGGGCTCCAGCCCACAGCAGAGGGCTTTCTAGCAGTGGCCTCCCTTATTGAGCTGCCTCTCTGTAAGCTGGGGGAAACTGAGGCCCAGGAGGGGACAAGGACTGGGCAAGTCCAAGTCTCAGGCCAGGCTCTGCTCACACCTTTGGGCCAGTGTGAGCACAGGACAGACACAGGCATCCACCTACACACACACCATCAGATGTCCTTCAGAATGTGCTCTTGCGGTGGTCCGGACCCCCGTCCCCCGCCCAGGTATGACACGCACAGGGCACCGACAATGCTTAGCAGCCCTCTGATGCTCCCCCCAGGCCTATGCCCATGCGCCATCCTACTCACCTAAAATTGGATCTGCTCGCGCAGAGGTCCCTGCCTGGCGATATAGGGACACACACGCAGGCTTTTGTTCACGGGGTCCTTCATCAAACATTTATTGAGTGCCTACTGTATACCATGCAGTGTTCTAGGCATTGGACACACAGCAGTAAACAAGACATAAAATCCCTGTTCTCATGGTGTTGCCACTGAAATCCAGCAGCAACTCAGGCGCCTGCTGGCGTGTACGCATTTCTGTCTGCACGTCTGGGAGGAACAGCGAACTCCGGACAGGGTGTGCTTGCTTATGATTCACTTTGTCAGCAAAGCATAGATTCTAGAGTTCCAATCTCTGGTTTCCAACGCCGGCTCCACGAGCTGAGTGACCTTGGGAGGGGCGTGGATCCTCCTATCTGCCTCAGTTTCCTCATCAGCCCATAGACCCAGCCTCAGAAACTGGTGGGAGTTGCTAAGTGCAGAGTGCTGGAAAGCACATCCCATCCGCCATGGCAGTGGTTTGCTGTGCTCATTGGTGATGGTGATGGAAACTGGTGCCCAGGGGAGCCGGCTTCCTTAGAGGGTGATGGGGCAGGGCTGGGGGACTCAGGGCTCGAGACGGGGGTCCTGCACCCAGATTACGGACACACAGGCTTGAGTGTCCCACCCCCGGGGCACATCCCCTGATGCACGCCCCCAAAGGAAAGCCGTCCCCGGGCCCTGCCACCCCGGCCCCCGGCCCACCCTGCAGCGACAGGCCTGTCTCCCAGATGCGCTCCTCCATCCCGGTGTCGCACATCTGCGCCGTGGAGCGCGTGGACGAGGGCGCCTTCCAGCTGCCACACGTGATGCAGGTGATGACGCGGGGCGCGGCCGGCGGGCTGCACACCACGTATCTCCAGTGCAAGGTGAGGCGCCGCAAGGATGGGGCGGAGGGCGGCCCTCGGGTTCCCTCCCGACCACCCCCACCCGGCTCCCTGCAGAACGTGAATGAGCTCAACCAGTGGCTGTCGGCCCTGCGCAAGGCCAGCGCCCCCAACCCGGACAAGCTGGCCGCCTGCCACCCCGGTGCCTTCCGCAGCTCACGCTGGACCTGCTGCCTCCAGGCTGAGCGCTCAGGTGAGCGGGCAGGTGGGCTCAGGTTCCGCCCTCCCTAGCTGTCGATTGGCAGATGTCCCACCTCCCCCTGCGCTGGCTGTGCAACCTGGGGCAGGTCGCTTAACCTCTGTGTGCCTCAGTCTCCTCAAGCTTGTAATGGGGTGGATGACAGTACCTGCCTCCTGGGGTTGTTGTGAGGGTTCAGCGAGTTGATCTACACAAAGCACTTAGAACACCGCTGAGCAGAGTGCTCATGACATGTGAGGTATTATTCTTTAAGCACCTACTATGTGCCAAGCATCTACACACATCAGGCTTGCTCAGCAGGAAGACAAGTGAATAGCCAGACAATTGTAATATAGTCTTCTAAGTACCAAGATGCGGCTTTTGAGACTCCAGAGAATGCCTCTGACCCAGCCGCAGAGGAGGAGATCAAGGAGGGCATCCTGGAGGAGATGCTGTTTAGATGTGACCTGAGGAGAGTAGGCGTTAAGCAACGAAAGTTGGAGACAGGGATAGGGTAAGGAGGTGTTGTTTTAAGAGCAAAGAGCATGAGCAAAGGCCCGGAGGTGGCACAGGGAGGGCTGAAGGATTGAAAGGGTCTGTGTGACTGGAGCCTGGGCTGCGGGAGGACGCTAGAGGGAGGTGAGGCACTGCTCTGCGGGGCGGGAGTGGAGGCAGTGGGGCTTGATGGAAGTAGTGGGTTGGAAGAGTGATTTTAGAGGCAGAAGGGTCGAGGCCTGGGCACCATCTACCATGGGGGCTTCTGGAGGGGGCGATGGGAGGCGGTCCTGATGGGGCCGTGTTCCCCTCAGCTGCTGGTTGCAGCCGCACACACTCGGCCGTCACCCTGGGGGACTGGAGCGACCCGCTGGATCCCGACGCTGAGATCCAGATGGTGTATCGGCAGCTGCTCCTGGGGCGGGACCAGCTCAGGTGGGTGCCCCTGTCCAGCCCACTTGCCCCGTGATGACCGGCCAGGCCAGCTGCCCAGCTTGGCCTCCCACGTTCATTCATTCATTCTTTCCGTCCGCTTCAGGAGCTTGCTGGTGCGCAGTGTGCGGGCTCAAGGGGAGGCCTGGGAGGCGTCCTCAGGCAGGCCCCGGTGCAGAAGGGGGTCTCGGATCTTTTAATATGCGGGCCCCCTGAGACATGGGCACTGACCTTCGATGTGTTCTTTTCCTTCCTGGTGGGCTTCACTCCTGTTCAGTGACCAGTTTGTTCCAGCCCCTTCTAGAGTGGGTTCTGAAGCTGGCCTGCCTGGCTTCTCATTCAGGGCTAGCCACTTACTGGCTGTGTGATCTCGGGCACATTGCTTACCCTCTCTGTACCTCCATTTCCTCATCTGCAAAATAGGGATAATAATAGTACCCTCCTCAGGGTTGTCCTGAGGGGTCAAATGAAGCATTTTGTAGATGCCTGGTCACAGCTTTCAATACACGGTAATGGTTATTATTACGCTGTGCCACCTTAGGCAAGTTACTTTACCTCTCTGTGTCTCAGTGGACTACATAATGGAGCCAACAGTAAGTATCTACCTCGGATACATTTTTTTGTGATACTTAATGACTTAATACATGTGAAGGGCTTATAATAGTGTCTGGCGCTCTAAGTATTTGCTGTGATGATGGTGGTGGTGGTGGAGACTAGTGGGGGCCTGTCATGTCTCCTGCAACCAGCAGAGAATCTCTGGGGTGGAGAACAAGATGGGGAATCAGGGGCCAACCTTGTCTCTCCCTTTCAACTTCCAGGATGAAATTCCAGGAGGATCCCAACACAGATTCAAGTCCAGAGGCAGATGCGGAGAAGGACTCCGGGGCCACGGAAGGTAAGGGGCTAAGGAGGTCCCCTTTCTTCGCCATCTCTGCCACCTGCTGTAACTTGCTAAGCACACTCCTATGTCCTTCCCCACGACTCTCCCCTTCGCAGTTCACCAGCAGGTGTGGCGAGTGGGGGGACGGAGGGCTCTCAGGGCAAAGGGCCAGGCTGGAGCCTGAGAAAGCCATTGGGTCTGGGTTATGGCAGCCCGCCCTGGCCTGGCTGAGCCCCTGCGGCTCCTTGTCTCCCTCACAGGGGCCTGTCCTGATGCCCTGGCCCGGCAGAGAGAGGCAGCTGGCCGCCTGCTGGAGGTGCTCGCAGATCTGGACAGAGCCCACGAGGAGTTCCAGCAGCGGGAGCAGCAGAAGGCGGCCCCGGGCCCCCTCGGGCACTGAAGAGATGCCAGGGCCAGCCTGGAAGGAGGAGGAAGGAGCCAGCGGGCCCCTCGAGGCTGTCTTGTACCTCGTTGATGCTGTGGTAGCGTGAAGGCTTCTGAAGATGTCCTAGTCTCCGGCATGGAAGCCCTCTGGATGAATCTGTCTCTGGGCTGAGGCAGATGGGAGTGGATGAGATAGGGAGTCTGACTCATTTGGCTCAGCGAAGGTCTCTGCTAAACCAGACTGGCCTCTGCCCACACCAACCAGGCCAGCCAGGTCCTGAGCTGCTGGATACAGCTGTACGTGAATCCCTGACACCCACGTGGCCTTGTTGCCCCAGACAGGCACTAAAGAGGCTCAGCCCTTCCTGTTTCCATGTCTGCCAAGCCGTGTAACCTCACTGATCTTCCTGAACCTTGCCTTGGCCGAGAGGCCTCACCACAAGCTTCCAGAATCAGGTTCCCTTGGGAATAATGGAGGCTCGGACCCTTGGAGCCTGGGAGACCTTGGGCTAGGTTCTTAACCCCTCTTTGAACCTCACTTCATGCTGTATAAAATAAGGAGGGAGTGTCTAGATGTGTGGTTGTCAAACTGGGTTCCACAGAGGTGGCTTGGGAGCCGGGGGCCGGGGGTAGTTCTTAGACCGTGGTCCAAAACTTACCCCCTAGGTTGTCTGCTAGAAATGTGGATTCCTGGACCCCACCCAGATTTACTGAATGAGAATCTGAGGGAGTGTGGGCACAGGGATCAGGATTTTTAACAAGTTCCCCCATGATAGGGTCAAACACAGGATTTGATAATCACAGGGCTGGGCAATTTTGTATAGTAGGGTTTGAAGAGAGATTTTGAGAATGAATCATAGAGGATAAAATATTTGGGAACACCCAACTGCCAGAACTGGAAGGGCCTCCAAGGGCTCATTTCTGGTTTTGTGTGACTGGAGGGTGGGACAGAAACCAAAGCATGTCTGGAGATAAGGAGGACCCAGAAAGATGCGGCGCTATCCCGAGCCTGGCCAGCAGGGGACGCCCGAAGCCACGGCATCCGCCACAGCCGCCCAGCATCCCGGGATGCTGCGGAGCTGGTAGGAAGCTTGTTGCAGATGCCGGGATCTGTCCCTAGACAGAACAGGGCCCTCCTTCCTTAGGGCAGGGGCGGGGAGCAGCTGTAGGCATTGTTTTGTGCCGTGCTTGAGAACAGCACCTTCAGCCCTGCCCTCTTGGGGACTAGGGCTGGGAGGGTCTGCCTCTGTCACCCTCACATTCCCTGTGTACCCCAAGACAAGAGAATTATGGGGACCCTCCATCTCCAGCTGCCCAAGGCAGAGGGGCAATGGTCTAGGGGTCATCGTTTTGTTGCAAGCTCGCCGATGGGGGTGGACCAGAGGCCCCCAGGAACAGAGCCACCCACCCTCCCCCCCACCCTCGGCAGGAAAAGACTGAGTGAGGAGGAGAAAGACCATTTATTTCTCCACCCACAGTGGGACTGGTAGGTTTTCAAAAGAGCAATCTCTGGCGTCCCTTTAAATCTTGGCTGACTTCCATCGTGGCAGCCAATCAACAGAGGCGGAGCTGGTGAGTTGCCTGGGCAACAGGCCCCTGGTTGGCCAAGACCATCAGCCACCCCACTGCCCACTCCCAAGGAAAGGGAGATGGACTCTTTGCTGTCCGGTCGGCTTTTTAGACCTGCTGGCCTAAGCTAGGCCTCCTTGTCTTGCTCCTGAAGCCAGAAGCTCCAGCCTTTGGATCTCGATGTTTGGGAGCGATTTGGTGGAGAGGATGGGGTGGGGAGGAAAGGAGAACAGTGCCTTTATCTGGGACAGACATAAGGCCTGGGGATGGGAGGGAGAAGAAGGACGTCAGAGTCCCAGAAGGATGAAGAGACACAAGCACAAAATAAGATCCCTCGGGTCCCCCTCTCTCCAGCCTGCCCCTTCGCAAACCTGCTGACTCATCTGTGGCTTCTACCCCATGGGCCCACGACTGCCCATCAGCGGGTGGCAGAGATGGGGGGAGACTGAGCTTCCCAAGGGCCCCCTTCCCTCGGAGCCCCAGCAGGCCCCCAGGTGCTTGACCTGAATCCCGTTTGCAGACAAGCCTGTACAGATGTGACAGAGACACAGATGGGAAGCCACATGGAGTATCACAGGGGTCTTCTGTCTCTTCCCCCCCAGTGTGGGGGTAAGTAGAGGCACGTGGGTGTGCGTGCATGTGTTCAACAGGACACGTGTGTTTGCGTGAGGGGGTGGGGCTCTGTCTTTTTGGTGGGGAGGTTGCTGTGGTTCCTGGTGCTCTCTCTGCACCCTCTCGGGGAGCTACAAGTCGGAGCCAGCTGGCCTGCCATCCTCCCAGCATTCCAACTACCACCAGCCACATCTCCGGAATGCTTCTGGCTCCTTCCGCAGGCTCCTCCGCAGCCCTGAACCTGGGCCGCCAGGACACACCTGGCGGAGGGAGGCAAGTGCCGGACCAGGGGGCCAAGCAGGAGGGCAAGTGGGCAGCCTCGGGCCTCAGGCCTTGGCCGCAGCCTCGGACACGCCTTGGGCTGTGAGCTCGGCCAGCACGTTGTCTAGGTAGCTAGCGTCCGGGTAGCCGTGGCCCGTGAGGTTGGACCCAAACTCGGTCTTGTGGTGGATCTCGTTCCACACCACGGTGTCCGACTCGCCCGTGGTGTTGGACGTGCCGATGGTAAAGATCAGTCTCCGCTCCCAGGCGGTGACGAGCAGCCTCAGCACCTGGGGGGCGGGCGCCGGGACAGGTGCGGGGTGAGCGAGGGCCCCGGCAGCCCCGCCCTGCGGCTGGAGCCCCCGCCCGGCCTCCCTCCCTCTCTGGCCGTGCTGAGGCTCCGTTAGCGCCTTCCAAGCTCCGCAGCGTTCCCGGGGGCCGCCCAGCTTGGCCGCTTCCCCAGGTGGACTCCCAGTAAGAGCTCTTTCCAGGTTATCTGCCTGTTTCATCTGGGTCTCGAATCGAAGGCCCTCAGCTGTATCTGGTTTACTAAATAGGCATTTTGTGACTTCTTTGGCAATATTCAAAAACTTGGAGATTTCACATGAAAATCAGAAGGTCTGGCTTCTCTTGAAAAACAAGAAGTGAAGCCGACAATCCAGAGTGCGGTGGTGAAGAGCCTGGACTGCTTGGGATGAAATCCAGGCCCTCCCACTTCCTAGCTGTGTGACCTTGGGCAAGTCACTTGCCCTGTCTGAGGGTTCTGTAAAACGGGGTCTAGACCTCGACCTCACCAAGCTGGAGATGAGATGGGGGTGTGAAGCAACTGGCAGGGCTGGGCGTGCACTAGGAGGTAGTGGTGGATCCTGGTGCAGGGAGGAAACAGGGATTGGGGGTGAGGGGGACCCTGGCCAGCGCCCACACCCCTGCACTTTCAGGGCACCTACCTTCCGGCCCTTCTCATTGTTGGGCAGATAGCAGTGGCGTGGGAAGCCTCTTGCGGTGAACTTCTTGCCTGGGTTGGGGTGCTCGGGGCCCTGTAGGGAGGGGAGCAGGGGCTTGAACCGTGGACAGGTGTAGGGGGGGCCTCTGCAGAGTTCAGAGGAGTTGAGGCCAGGGGGGGCGGGGAGGGGGCGGGGCTCACCTGGATGCCTGTGGGGATGTCGTAGACAATGCGGATGGTCTGGGTGTCAGCGAAGCCCGGCAGCGAGTGGGGGATGAGGTGGAACTCCATCTTCCCGGGCGGCTGAGTGCCCGTCTTCTCTCCGTAGATGGCCTTGCAGGTGGGGCACTGCAGGCTGCCATCCTGGGGCGGGGAGAGAGGCTGGCGGTGAGGCCCCCAGGCATCCCGGCCCCGCCCCTCTGCCTGCGCCCCGCCCACTGGCTCCACCCACTGGCCGGCGCGGCCCACCTTGTTGCCATTGGAGTACATGGCCACGAGGCACAGCAGGTGGTACATGTGGCCGCAGCGGCCCAGGCGGCCCACAAGCTCGGGCCGCACGCCCTTGTGCCGAAGCACGCCCTCGTAGCCGGATGCTGTGACCAGACGCTCCATGCAGATGGTGCAGTCCTGCGGGCGGGGGCACAGAGAGGAGACTGAGGCCCAGCCAGGGCAGGACACCCTCAGGTCAGCGCTGTCCCTGGGCGGGGGCCAGGCTCCCAGGCTCCGAAGGGTGGCAGACTGCCCTGCCTCCGGTACCCATTTGGCAAAGGGAGAGGTCACCCCATATACTGAATGCAGATACATGGCAGAGGAAGACAGGCTCCCTCGCACCCCCCTCCAGAGGGATTAAAGACTTAACTATCAAAAGCAAAACTTAAACACGGGGTGGAAAATACAGGCGAAAATAAGATACGAAAGCTGTCAATCATCAGGAGATTGCTGATTCTATTGAACCTAAGCATTTCTGTTTATCAGAAGACATTGCATAAAAGAGAAAAGGCGAACCCCCAAGCTGGGAGGAGAGACTATAACACACAGAACCACTGCAGAGGGTGGGGAGGCGAGGTGGCCCCCTGCCCAGGCCAGCACTCCCCCGCGGGCGCTCACCTCATCAGGCGGGTTCTTCACCTTCTGCATGTACCTTCGAACCACGTCCTCAGGGTTCTTACCTGCAAGGACACAGCGCGATGGGCTCGAGGGTGCCTAGAGTCTCCCCCTGAGGGCTTGGCTCAGGATGGGGTCAGGGGTCAGAGAGGGGTTGGCAGGAGTCACCTGTCAGCGGTTGCCGCAATCGGGTTGGTGGCAGAGGGGGTCAGGGGAAAGGGAGCTGAGATCAGGAGATGGAGGTGGAGTTCTAAGTCCTAAGAACAAATTGCAGTTAGGGGTCAGAGGGCTCGGGGTCAAGGCTTAGGTTAGTGGGGTCAGGGTCGGCGTGGATGGCGTACTCTTCTTGAGGTGCTTCTTCTTGGTCTTGCGGCACACCCCGGGCACGCCGGGCACGGGCTTGACGTCGCTCTTGCTCACAGGTGGCGGGTGCAGGATGGGCTTGGGGGCCCGCGTCAGGCACACTGGCAGGCCCGCCGCACACAGCAGGATCCCTGTCATCCCTGGGGAGGGGGCGAGGCCGTCAGGGGGCGGGGCGCCCACCGGTCCCCGCCCACCCCGTCCTCCCGCCTTTGGGTGGGCGCCGGAGGCCTTCCCCCAGGACCCGCCCACCCCAGGAATCCTGGGGCCTTCAGGTGGGTGGGCCGTGGTCCCGTCGGCCCCCACGGCGGGCGGAAGCCGAATGGAGCGCCTTCTGCGGGCTCCGCCTACCCCAGAGTCAGCGTCCAACCGTAAGGGGCGTTTCCTCTGGGACCCGCCCACCATCCCCGTCGAGGGGCGGAGTCACAGGGCAGACAGGTGGGGCCGACGCCTCATGGGCCCCACCCGTCTGTCCTTCCAGGGCTGGATCTCACCTGCCAGGGCCGGATGAACCGGCCCGGTACCATTCAAGTTCTTCACCGGGAGCGCGGGGACCCTGAGGGGAGAAAAGAGGGCGCAGCTGGACTCCAGCTCCACACACCAGATCAGGGGATCCTGCTTTGCCTTCTGGCTCCTGGAGGTACTCTGACCTCTTTGTGCCTGTCCCCGTCATTTAGAATGATCCCCAGGGACATAGACGTCCTTCTATTATGAAGCGGGGTGTGTTTGGGAACTCTGCCCCAGTTATAATGGAATGGACCCCTAGACATAGTACTTTTCTTCCCCCCTCCTCAGCTGGCCTCCACCTCTGCGAGAGCGTGGGGTCCAAAGGCTCCCTTCCACTGGCCACTGTGCCTGAAACTCAGCTCTTAGTGATGCAGCCATTCCACTATTTCTTCCAAGTTTGCTATATGGAGCGTTGGTCCCCATAAAAGGTTCTGGGAAAGAGGCATTCAGGGATCAAATAAGTTATAAAACACTGTCTCCTTGAAAATTCACAACATATATGAGTACATTGAAGGCTCTGATAAGTCCTGCAAAAAGAAATATGATTAGGAATGACACATCTAGGTTTTCCAAAGACATTTTACAATAAACACTTTTTTACCCTCTTGAAGATCTACTGATGTCAGTTCCTGTAACCAAGGCATTGCCCCTCTTCAAATGAAGAGGCCCTAGGAAACCATAGCCTGCTTCCCCTCTTTGCCCTCCCCCACCAAAGAGCTCTGGCTTTTGAAATCAGCCAGAGCTGCTCTCATATCTCAGCTCAAGCACTAACTGGCTGGGTGTCACACAGCACATCACAGCACCTCTCCTAAGCTGGTCTCCCATCTGTAAAATGGCACCTTCCTTATGTTTGCTCTGAGGAGCCCACGAAATTCTGCATGTCAAGGGTCCAGCAGAATTCCTGGCACCTAACAAAGACTCGAATAGCATTACTCATCACCAACACCCCACTGATGTGTAACCCTGGCTGGAAGTTTCACTTCTCTGCACCTCAGCCCCCTAAGTCACGGTGTATATTTTCCCTTCCCCTTGGAGAGGAAACCATGAAAGTATTGCAGTGACAAGCTTGGGCAAGTCACTGACCCTTGGTTTCCTCATCCGTAAAATGGGGATAATAATACCTCACCCCCAGAGCTGCTGGGAGGGCTGGATGAGAAGGGCTGGGGCGATCTGTACACTGTGCCTGCCTGAGTCTTTATGACTTTAGCGCTGGGCTGTGTAGGTGAACTACGGTCTGGCTGTTGAAGGGCTGGATGGATAAGTCTCGATGAAGAGGTGCGATCTCAAAGCCAGGGGAGCCAGAGGGGCTTGGGGGATGTGCCAGGAGGGGGTGCAGGAAGGGATGGGGGCAGGGACAGCTGGGGAAGTTGCTGCTGCCACCCCCTTGGCCTGCCTGCTAAGGTCTGAGCCTGGCCAGTACTGCCTGGTCACCTGCCGCTGGCAGGCACAGTTGGTCCTGGGCAGCCGGCTGGGAAGCACCTTCAAGCAAAGGGTATGCTTGGCAGGCTTGGGAGCAGCCGCAGTGGATCCAGAAACATACACGCACACGCTCCTCGGGAACAGGCGCTACTTTTCCATGCACACATATACTTGGGGAACACACCACCACATACACGTACACACACACACACACACACACAACATGGAGAACACGGCACGAACAGGCCCCTCCCCACATGATGCGCACAGACCCGCACACGTCCCAGGAAGCTCCTTCCCCAGATGACACAGACACGGAATACCTGTGCGTGGGGAACATGCCACACACATTTGCACGCAGACACACAAGCACACAAACACACCAACACACTAGGGAACACATACCATGCACACCTATATCCAAAGACACACACAGACGCATCTCAGGGAACACATCCCTCACAGACACACACACACACACACACACACACACAGACTTCTGTATGGGAAACACCATATAAACACGTACACACATGCTTCAGGGAACGCACGACACACACGGAGACACACCCATGTGCACATCATGAGGGCGTTCCATCGGACAAGAGAAGCCAGCTCATACAGCCACTCGCTGCATGTGGGGACACACACAGACACATAGACACACAGACACACAGACGCTTGGCTGGGGAGTATCTGGAGCAGATATCAGTCATCGAACACTTCGGTGACCTGAACCGNNNNACGCAGCTCCTGAGGGGGGTACTATGGGCGGGCAGGTACCATGGGGCCCCCAGCACCTGGTCAGGTGAGGTGTATGTGCAGAAAGGTGCTGTGCCTCAATTTCCCCATCTGTAATGGGGATAAAGCCTTGTGAGTGTTCAGGGAGATTAAATACGCAAAGCTCATAGTTTGGTGCAGAGGTGTGAGTGGAGAAGGATTTCCTCCTAGCAGCCTGCTGGGACCCAAGTGATGGGGCTGAGTTTCCATCTGACCCTTTCGGGGTTAGTCATAATGCTCCAGGACCTTCCTGAGGGCTATCACCTAATCTCAGCCCTCCCCATACTCTTACAGGAAAGCAAAGGGGCATATACCTCAAGCTTCTCTTCCCTGTCCCGTCCTTTAAAAGAGTTCTGGTGTAGACACGCTGCTAAGGCCCTCAATACATCTAGGTCTCCCCCATCTCCTTTCTTCCCTTCTGTCTCTTGAAAAAAAAAAAAATCCTTCCTTTTCTCCAGGGCTATCTGTAAAATGGATGGCAAGGACAATACTTAGTGTGCAAACCACTGCTTCTTGTCTCCTACCTGCGGCAGACATCACTAATCCATCGCAGCACTCTCAAGCTGAGCGCGATCCTCCGCACAGCCTCGGCCAATCAGTGAGGACAGTTCACTACCCCAGGTCTATCTAATGCCCAGCGTCTGGTCCAGCTCAGGACCCTGGTCTTGCTGAGTCTCTGGCCTAGGATTTAGGCAGGGGGGCACCTCAGAAAGGGAAGGTTTCTAAATCTCAGCTGCCCTACAATTTCTGGCAGCCCTTAAAAACCACAGAGCCCTATTTACAAAAATTAGTCTTGCTCCTGGGAAGGTTGTGGATAGGGTGTGACAGTGGGGCTGTTTTTTATTTACTCATCACGAGCTGGGGAACAGTGTGAAGGCAGCCCCCAGCCTCTCTGAACCTGCAGGCCCCCTGAGAGAACCCAGGGTAGCAGGGTTCCCACGATGCCCGAGCGTGGGAGCCACCGGGGCCCCCTTTTGATGTGGGATGCACTGTTTCCTCCGAGTCAGCAAGCACATCCTCCTGCCCTGGACAAGTGTCTGCTGCCCGCAGGCCTCCCGGAAGGGGGGCCAGCCTGCACTCTCTGCCCCACCCTCTTGGGGCCCAGCCTGGCAAATGTAGGAGGAAGCTATCAGGCCCCCTTGAGATCTACTCTGACCAGAAGCCAGGCCTGGCCACCCCAGGGTGGAGATGGGTCCCGCTGCCATGGTGGTTTTTCCCACCTCTGCATCAGGTCCTGTTCTTCCTCTGCCCTCAACCCTGCACAGATCCTACCTTGCTCAGAGTAAAATCCAACCTCTTTACCCTATGCGAGATAGCCAGTACCTGCCCCTTGAACTCTGTTTCCCCTGTGGTCACCCCTCACCCATTGTATCCCAGCCTCCCTCATCTTCGTGCAGTTCCTTGAACACACCAGCCGTATTCCCACCCCAGGGCCTTTGCACTGGCTGATCTCTCTCTCTCTCCCAGAATGCTCTTCCCCAGATATCCTCATGCCCTGATCCCTTACTTAACACAGATTTCTGCTCAAACGTCACCTTATCAGAGACCTTCCCTACCATTTTACTCCGGAGAAATCTCTGTTTTTGCATTACCTTGATTGATTGATTGATTGATTGATTGATTGTCTTAGCGCTAACCGTGACCTGATTCTAAAGTCTTTGGTCTGACCAGGCCCTCCCTGCCTCTGTGACCTCATCTCCTACCCCCTCCATCTCTCTTCTCTGGACACATCTGCTGTGTTTTTAACCCACTGAGCATAGTCCTGTCAAGGCCTTTGCACCTGCTAAGCCCTCTGGCCAAACACTCCCCACCCCCCCAGATGTCGAATGGCTCTGCCAGGTCTCTGCTGCAAAGCCGCCTCATCAGAGAGACCTTCCTTGATCACCTGACTTCAACCCTAGTGTGCAGCGCATAGCAGGTGTCTGACAAACACTTGTTGCATGAAGGAAGGCGGGCTGAATTTGGTGGGAATGTTCTGAGCAGATGCATTCCCTCCGTGTGTTCTCTGCACATATTTGAAGGGAGCCTTGTCCCAGAGAAACACCACCTGTGGCCTCTCGTCCCCTGGAGCTTCTCTGCCAGAGCTCATGCTCAGGGGGCATCCTGCACGACAGCCCAAGCAAACAGTCTCTCAGAAATTCCCAGAAATGCTCCGCATCCCACCCGGGGCAGAGCTTCCATGGCAAGGTTTTGGGGAACCCGGGCATCGCACAGAAATTGTCTTAGTGGTGGTACCACCCAGAGACAGACAGTGGGGTATTCTCCATGGTCGAAAATTCCAGGTTCTCACTATGGGCCTGATGCTGTTGTCCTGCTTCACTCCCTCATCTACTCGTTCCCCAGAGTCTGTGACAGCCCATCTATAGGGAGGGAAAGACTGAGGCCCAGAGAGCGGAAGTAATTTGCCAGGTGGAAGAGCCAGGATTCCAGCCCAGGCTGTCCGACTGCAGAGTCTGTGCTTAGCCATGTGACACGAACCAAGTTCCCTCTCCATGGCTTAGAGGCATAGGCAGGAGGCTCTGTCTGAGAGAAATGCCCCCGGGCTTAGTCTGGGAAAGAGGGATGGAGTGTTCGGCTTTCCTCCCTGCCAAGGAAAAGCAGAGATGCTTCATATCTGCACTGCCTGGAAGGCAATGCTCAAAGGCGGGATGAGATAATGTGAGACTTTCCTAGCTGCTGTTCCTCACACTGTTCCCTGCCCTTTTCCTGCCTGGGCAGCTGTGCCACACTATTCCTCCTGCCTGTTCATACTGTCTATTCCCATTCATGCCTGTCCTTTGAAGACAGGTGCAAAGGCTTCTGTCTTCACGAGGCCTTTTCGGATCCACCTCAAGTGGATTCATGGCCATCCCCTTTTAATTCCCAAGGGACGTTTCTCCCCACCCTCTCTCTCTCTCTCTCTCTTTTTCAGGATACAGACATTTTATCTTGCTTTCTGATTGTATGGTTCCACTTCTTGCTCTCGCACCAGATTGTGAGTTTCTGTGAAATGGGTCTGAACCAGCCCTGGGGCCCTAGGATTGTGGATGAAACTCCATGCAGATAGGTTCTCAGGAAGTACTGAATGGAGGAGTTGAACCAAAGAGGAAACTGCCCTGCTAGTTCTGTGGTCCCTTCAGAGGACCCATGGTGCCCTTAGAGACAGCAGTTCTAATACCAATGTCCCCCCAGAGACAAGGTTGAAGCAGGGATGGCAAATACATGGCGTGTGTAGTACTCCTGCTAATCTCGCACCCATGGCAGGCACCACCAATCGATCCCAGCACTCCCTTCTACTAAGCCAAACTGCAACTTCCGACTCCCCCTCAAGAGCGCTCCTGGAAGAGGTAACCATTCAAGCAGAGACAGTGCATGAGATGGAATCTGTTTGTCATTTGTTTTATGGGTGATGGGACTGAGGCCAAGAGAAGGGAAGTGACTTCACTAAGGTCACCCAGCTGGTTCGTGGTGCAGCTGACACGGGATCCTGGAGTTTCTGAGTCAGAGGCCAGGTCTGACCCCACCAGGCGGATCTGCAGGGCCATCTGGAGTTGAGCAAGCTTTCTGAGCCCCCTGGACCCTACAGGTGGGCTGAAATTCTTGACCTGGACCCCGGACCTGGCCCAGGCCCAGGGAGGCTGCATGAGCGACTGAACGAGTGGACCCGGGTGCCTACTCTGGCCACCCCTCTCTGTCCCAGGCATAAAGGGGGGCTCGGGACCCCAGGGAAGAAGGAAGCCACATGGACACTCCCTTTAGGCCGGCTGCGTTTCCATCGCTCTGCCCACATCTGGCCTCCCTGTCTTCCCCCTGCCCCCATGCCTCAGGTAGGCACCAGATGTGACATTCTCTGCTGACAGTTTCCAGGTCCCCTGATTGGCCTCAAGGGCCCTCAGGACCCCTGACACTTACCCCGTGGTCCCTTGGGGGGACCTTGGGCGGCTCCAGCCTCGGTCAGGTGGGTCCAAGTGGGTAGGAAAAGGCAGAAGTGAGAGCGCCATGTCATGGGAGAAGGAAGTTGAACAGCCCCTGGGGATCCCCCATGTTCCTTGGGCCTGCTCCCCTCACCTGCCCCCATTCAGTGCCCCTTCCGCCTGTACCTGGGCCCAGCCAACTCCCCAGTCCCACCCCCTCTGCAGGGCCTGGGGCTGAGGCTGTCACAGTGAGCTCCAGGGTGCCCCCTGGGCCCAGCAAAACCACAGGCCGTCAACAGCCGCTGTCTGGAGGCCTTTGCTCACTCCCCCTTTTTGCCTGGACAAGCCTCTGAACTTCTATGAGCCTCAGTTTCCCCTCTAACCGATGGGACCTCTCAGCCCCGCCCCTGACCACTCCTAGGGAATAAAGGGTGCAAAAGTCCCCTTGAGAGACTTTTGGAGGGCTGGTTACCACTTAGGGCCAGACTTATCCAGAGGCCTGGGGGTTCAGCATCACTCTCCTTCTATCCCCTGGCCACCCAGTGCCCCAGAGCAGGGCTTTGTCAGGGGAGGCCGGGCAGGGGGGGGAGGGGGGGGCTGGGCTGTAGGTTCCCACGGTTCCCACGACCTGGGGCAGCCGCATGCAGACAGGAGTGTGTGGTTTGGCCTCCCAGGGAGCAGGGCAGGAAGTGCTTCAGGTCTGGGGCGTGGGGGTGTTTGGTTTGACCTTGTGGTGAGGCGCTCAGGAGGGAGGGGAGACTGCACACCAGTGAGGCCAGGAAAAGGGGGAGGGTGGGCAGGCTACAGCCCCGACGGGGGAGGACACGGTAAGGGTGAGACTTTTCATGGTGTGTTTTTCAGTACTTTGTAGGTTTTGAAGCATTGACATGTAATACCTATTAACTGGAGAACAAAATATGAAGTCTTTAAAATAAAAACATAAAGTCACTGGTGGAAGTAAAAAACGGGAGGAAAACACCCAAATACGCCTACAACATCAAAGCCCACCTCCAGATGGGCTCCTGCCTCGTGCATCGGCCCTACCTGCGGCATATTCTCAATATCCAGAGGGAACCTGTTACAACAAAGTCACACCACTCTCTCCAGCTGACAACCCTGCTGCCTTCCATTTCACTGAGAATAAAAGCCCAAGGCCCCCCCACAGCTTCAGGGCCCTAGAGGACTGGCCCCATTTCATCTCCGACCTCGCCCCCACCCCACCACTCACCCCCTGCAGCCTCTCCAGCCACACTGACCTCCTCAACCATACCAGGCCTGCTCCTGCCCCAGGGCCTTTGCACAAGCTGTTCCCTCTGTCTGCAATGCTCTTCCTCCAGTTCTCTGCGTGGCTTGCTTTTTAACCTCCTTTAGTCTTTGCTCTAATGTTACATTCTCAGGGAGGCCTCTTGTGACCTCCTTATTTAAAATCACATCCCTCTCGTCAGTCCTTCTGTGTCTCCCATCCTTTACGTTCCCTCTGCAGCAATGACTCCTCTCTGGACCACATTCTAGATTTTATTTATTTAGTTTATTGTTTGTCTCTCGCTAGACTGTGGTTCTGGGAGGGTAGGGATGAACTGCCTTGTCCATTGTTCCATCCCCAGGGCCCCCAACAATGCCTGGCACACAGTAGTTGCTCAATATATATGGGCTAATTCATCTAAAAACAGATGAACACGGGCTATAAAGAAGGTCAAAAGAAACAGCAAACTGTGACAGATAAAAAAATGACAGATAAAGGGTTAAGACCCTTAACGCACAAGGAGCATATGCAAATCAGTAAGGAAGCAATAAATAGCCCAAGAGAAGGATAAGCAAAAGGAATAAGAACCGCTGGTGGCCAGCAAACAGGAAGTGGTCCTCAGGCTCGCGAAGAACCAGAGGTATGAAGAGGCCACTTGGCTCTGCTCAGGCTGGCGTGGTGTGCAAGCCTGATGGGGATGAACGGGAGAAGCACCCCTTCCCCTGGCTGGCGGCCAGCGGAGACCGTGCATGCAGGCTCCAAAGCACGGGCACTTGGACACCTGGCCTCATGCTGGACAGCGGCCCTGCTTCACAGGTGCAGCCGCTGGGGACCAGAGGGGGCAATGAGTCCCACTGTGGTCACACAGTGCGAGGAGGGGCCGAAGCTGGGCTCGGCCACTGCCCCAGGCTCCCTGACACGCTGTGCAATCAGGGCCGAGTCTCTGGGACCCTGGCAAGAAACCTGGGGTGGACAGGTGGGGGGGGGGCACCCTAATACCCTGCCCAACTGGAGATTTCGAATCACACTCCCAAGTGGGGGACCTTAAGCAAGTGTCAGCCTTTCGGAGCCTCATCTCTTCACGCGAAGGGTGGGGAAAATCGGACTCGCCACGTGCGGTTTCTGTGGGCATTAAGACTGGCAACGTGTGGAAAGGCCGTGGCATGAGGCCCGGGACAAAGCAAGCACTCAGTAAATGGAAACAGGCCTGCAGCTGTCCCCTCTCTCCCCTCCACCACGTGGGGTGGAAACTCTGAGTCCGCCTCGCAGCTGCGTTCCAAAGTGCTGGACGCTGCCCTCTCAGGAGACAGGGCGGATCTTCCCCACCCCTGCGTGTCCCCCAGGCCCAGGCTGCCAGCTGGCTCCCCGCCCCAACACAGGGGCAGTGGAAAAATACCCGGGCCAGGGGGACGCTCTGGCCCCACTGGCTGTGTGACTTTGGGCAAGTTGGTGCCCCTCTCTGGGCCTCCTGTCCTGTTCCCCACCCGGGGCTGAGATGCGGCTGGGAAGTGATCATACGGGGTGGGCAGTTTTAGAGCTTGGCATGCCGTGGGCCCTGCTGGGCCAGCATGCATGAGTGGTAGTGATTTTAGCTCCGTTTGGCAGGTAGGGAAACAGGCTAGGGAGGCAAAGCCATGCACCCAAGATCACCCAGCTGACAAAGGACTGGCCTTGGGGTCTGTGTCAGTCCTGTGGGACCGAAGGAAGTGCAGAGGAGGGAGCAGGGAGGAAAAGGAAAGGTGGCGAGGGAACCACAGACAGACAGATGGACAGAGAGACACAGTGAACCATACGTAGAGATACTGCTATCAGTTGAACTGTGTCCTCCTAGAACTCGGAGTCTTCACCCCCAGTCCCTCGAACACTTTGGAGACCGGGTCCTTGCAGAGGGGATTAGACTGCAGTCTAATGACATTAGGGCGGGCCCTAACCTATGACTGGTGTCCTCACAAAGAGGAAACTGGACATCAACACAGAGTCAGAGAGACCGCGTAGAAGGCCATGAAGGCTTGGGGGTGTGGTGGACCAGGCGAGGCCTGGGGGGCTGGCTGCCTGGCTCCTCAGAGACCCCCTCCATCTCCCCTCATAGGCTGTGCCCTGGCCACAGTGGCTTCAGCCAGGAGGAACCAGGGTCGGCTACCCCCACCCGCCTTCCTCACACTCCCCTCATTCTGAGGCAGACCCCACAGGTCCTGTGTCCACCCCCCACTCTGAGCTGGGGTTCCTCGGAGGGGAGGGGGCCTTGACACAGGCTTGTCTGGCGGGGCAGGGTCTGCATGGCTGGGGAGGGATGAGAAAGCCCTTGACAGTTCCCACCCCCCTTTGCAGGCCAATGTCTGTTCTCAGAGAGCGTAACAAACGGCTCCAGGGGGAGCAGGAGGGGAAGCAGTACAGACTGGGTGGGGGCACATGGCTGGAGAGAACGGAGTTCCAGCAGGTCACGGCAGGACACGTTCAGTGATCGGCACAGCACCCGCAAGGAGAAGTTCTTCTCCCCATAGCCCTCTTGAACTCAAGCACACTCTGTAGCTCCCCACTGTTGGCGGCACCAAACCCAGGCTCCCCTAAGGCCCCACACAGTCTGGCTCTGTACCCCCATTTGGGAACAATCTCAGACCCTACTGTTCCAGCAGGAAACCTCCAACCTTGTATGGTCTCCAGAGCCTGCTGGACACGTTCCCACCCCCACCCCTTCGCAACTGCTGTGCCACTGCCTGAGATGTCCGTCCCTGAAAGTGCTGTGTGCTCCAAGCCCCGCTGAGTTGCATATGCTGTTCCCTCTACCTGGAACATCCTTTCTCCAGATCTGGCTACCTCCTCAGAGGGGTCTTCCCTGGCCTCCCCCCATTCCCTCTCGGCCATACCACCCTGTCCCCATACCTCCCAGCCCTCCCCTCTCCCTCCCTCCAGCGATTGTGTTCATTTACTCATTTACTTGCTGTATGTCTGTCTCCCCGGCACTCTGGGCCCCACGTGTCTTGTTCAGTTCTGTGAACACACACCCACGGTACATACTTGGAGAATTAATATTGAGCAATAAAAGCTGAGTAATTCCCAGCCTGCACTGAAACACTGGATTGCACAAAGTTCATCAGTGACTAAGAAATCCACTTCACCTGGAAACCCGCTGAACACACGTAAACGTGATACAAAAGGTTCCTGGACCAATGCTTACGGTTACTATGTAGACTATATGCTTATATTTTCTATTCTATTCTATTCTATTCTATTCTATTCTATTCCATTCCATTCCATTCCATTCCACTCCATTCCATTCCATTCTATTCCATTCCAAGAAAAATCTGGTTTCAACCTTTTGATTTCATAACCCACCAGTGGGTTACAATAAGACAGCCGCAGAGGGAAGATTCTCGAATTTTTGCTGCCGAGGTCCCTGAACTTCCCTGGTCCTGCCCCCTCCACAGACCTCGTAACTCAGAGGAGGCTGAGAGGGCGTCTGAACGCAAGCAGTCACTTTCAAAGGGACAGAAGGCAGACAAGGCAGCCAGCTTTAGGATGCCTTCCCTTCTCCAGCCTGGAGGTGGTGACCTCAAAGATTCTATCCAGATCTGACCTTTGCTGGTCTTCCCCGGATCATGCCACGGTGACAGAAGCAGAGCTGGCTCTTGGGCACCCCTCGGCTCGGGCACCACGACCCACACCCCACCTAGTCATTTCCCTTCTGGTCTGTCTCAAGGGCAAGGTCTTTGCTCCTCCTTCTCATCCCACTCCGTCAGGCTGAGACTGATGGAGTCAGGGCTTCAGGGCAGGCAGCCGACAGACTCACTGGGTCCCCATCCTGGGGCCTGAGATGCCCTCGCCCGGGGATTTCCTCAGTGAAACCCCGCGGGGAAAGCCAATTCAGAGGAGATCCCTAAAAGGGCTGCTCGGGCTAGCGCAAGAGCAGAGAGGCTGGCTCTTTCGGGCCTGACTTCTCCTCGTCCTCCACCCCCTGCTGCCACTACCCCAGGTCACCCGGGGGTTCTCCGGAGACCCCCGAAAACCACAGTACAGCCCAAAGTAACGGGGAAACGTCAAGGGTGGCCTATAGGGGAACTATTCTGAACAAGCGGTCGGTGCTTGTTGGAGCCTCCACATGAGATGGACATGAGACTGGGGGAGGGGCGGGAACCCCCTAAAAATTCCAAGACAACACAACACAGTCTCTGGAATCCGAGGGCTCTGAATGCCAATCCCTGCTCCCCAGCCGGGTGACTGTCAGAAGGTAACATACCGCTCCCAGCCTCGGCCTCCCCACCTGCAACCTGGGCGTCACAGAACCTTCTGGGGTAGGAAGTGAGGTGCGTCACGTAGTTCAGCGAGGGATACACACGGAGCTCACACCAGGACTGTTTATGCCCCCGCCCCGCTTTCTAGAACTGTGTGCTCCTGGGGGTACTCAGGGCTTGGCTTCCTCATCCGCAAACTGGGGGTGATGCCGGTACCTACCTCGTGCGCAGCGTCCCCGTGCCTGGAGGGAAAGCAGCGAGAACACGTTCAGGCGTTAATGAACGCCTGGCACAAAGTGAACACCCACTAGAAGCTAGACAGTGCCTGTGACTGTTAGGATCACCGCGATTCTGCGCTCCTAGCCCTGGAGGGCAGCCACCCTGAGCCCGGGGCCCGTCTTACCCCGGCGGGATGGAGGCGCGTGCGCTCACGCCGGTGGCGCGCGGCGGCCCGGGCCGGTTGAGGTTGTTCTGCCCCGGGGCGGGCGCGCCGCCG
Source organism: Ursus maritimus (assembly GCF_017311325.1). Classification (NCBI taxonomy): domain Eukaryota; kingdom Metazoa; phylum Chordata; class Mammalia; order Carnivora; family Ursidae; genus Ursus; species Ursus maritimus. The sequence goes on from NW_024425897.1 coordinate 19,994,694, forward strand.
GGGCCACTTGGGCTCCTCGGGGACGCCCCGGGGGGTGGCGCCGGCTCGTCGGGGCCGGCGGCGGGCGCGGCCCAGAGCGCGGCGCCGGCGAAGGTGGCGCTGGGGCGCACGGCGAGCGCGCCCGGCGGTCCTCCCGGTGGCGGTGGCGGCGGCTGTGCGGGCGCGGGGGGCGCCTTGCGGCGCTGCGAGGCCAGGATGGCATTGGAGGCGGCGCGCGTGCTGTTGACCAGCAGGCACTGCTGGCACGAGCAGGGCTGGCCTGAGCTGGCGCCCACGGGCCACGACTGCGACTTGGGGATGGAGCCCACGGTGAGCGGGTAGGCCAGGTCCAGGCGGCGGCGCAGGCGGCGGCGGCGGCGCGTCTGGCGGTTCATCTGCGACATGCTGTTGAAGTAGATGAGGTAGCAGAAGCCGAGCGACGAGAGGTCGAGCCACGGGTGCTGCTTCTCGTAGGCGTTCTGGATGGTGATGCAGATGTCCATGTCGTAGGCCGTCCACGCGCCGCCGTCGTTCTCCCACTCCCACACGATGCCCTTGCCCGGCGCCGACGACGGGTCGTAGAAGTTGCGCCGCACGGGCCGCATGGTGCCTGCGCTCACAAGGGGAGGGCGGTCAGAGCGGGGTTGGGGGGGCACGTACCCCCCACCCTCCGGGGTCACCATCCACACCGGGGCGGTGGCCACACAGGCCCGGGGAATGGGGAATGGGGAGTGGGGTGGGGGCGAGGGAGTGCGGGGGGCCGTTGGGACCCAGCGCAGGGAGCAGGGCCAGCAGCGGGGGGCCATGCAGGCAGTGGGGGGCAGGCCGGCCTTCGTGCCTCATTCTGAATTTCCTTCACCCATCCCCTCATCGGCGCTTTAATTCAAGCACGAATTCACCTCTTCACTCAACCACTCTTCCATTGGCTCATTCATTCATTCCTTCACTCGCGCCCTAGTTTCTGCATTCATATCTTCCTGGGTTCGTTCATTCAGTAATTCGTTAGATCCTTCACCCATGCCTGCAGGCGTCCCTTATGCTTCTCACGGATGCACTGTCTTCTCACACCCGAATTTAATTCATGCATTCAGCCATTCCCTCATCTACTGCCACCCTATTTAAAAATGTGCCACCCCTCCACATACTTCCTTTTCTCTCTCTCCATCCCTGCTTGGTTTTCTCCATCTGGCATAAGTTATATTTTACCTATTTATCTTGTTTTCTGTCTCCTCTCACTAGAATGTCACCAAGGCAGGGACTTCGTTTTCCTCACTGTTGGGTCCCCATCGCCTGCACACGGTAGGTGCTCTCAACAGATCGTTGCTGAATGTATGAATGCATTCACTAGTTCAGACCCTGATCCTTTTTGGGTGTGGTTACTCTTGTGTCCCTTCATGCCTTTTGCTCATTCCTGCGTCTGTCCGTCCCTTCACCCACCAATTCCTTTGCTTTTTATTTATCTATTTGTTCATGTGTTTCTTCCTTTAACAGACATCTGCTGACTGCTCTTTGGAGGGCTCCAGGCCAAGTGCTCATTGAAAATGCACATAACCACATGATAACCCCAGCCAAGTGGGTATTCATGCCCCCATTTAAAAAATGAGAGCACTGAGGTTTTGCTCTCAACCACTGCTCCATGTTCCCAAAGCTCTAGGTGCTCCCTGGGATACTACCTGAAAACGAGATCAGGCAAGGTCCAGGTGGCAGGACTTCTCAGAGCCTTTAGCCTGCTCTGTGCCTTGCAACCACTGTGGAGGGATAGCTCGACCGGGCTCACTTGCCACACGTGCAGGAAGGCTGCACACTTGACTGCTTCTCAACTGTGGACAAGTCTTTTCAGCCTGTCTAGGTCTTGGTGGCCCCAGCTCGAAAATGAAGGTGATGTGAGCCCATGACGTGCCCCTCCCCCTTGCACAGAGCTGCAGGGAGGATTCAGTGAGAATAGCCACAGAGCCCAGGGACTGGGCTGGCCACCCGGGGCTGGAGGGCAGACAGACTTCGTTTCAAGTCCCCACTGCCCAACGTGCCAGCTCTGTGACTGTGGTCCGGTGAATCAACATCCCTGAGCTCCAGCTTTCTCATCTCTAAAATGGGTACAAGCAACCCCACAACCCCCTTGTGGGTTGTGAAAAGGACCACTCTGATGATTTCAAAATCCATCATTCCCAGACCCACACTCTCCCTCTGAGAGCCGGACTTGTGGGTCCCAGCTGCCCCTCGGAACGCCGCCGTGGAGGTCCAGCGGGCCTCTCAAACTCACCCCTGCTAAAGCAGAGCTCTGATCTTTCCCCTCCCTAAACCTGCTCCTCCTGAAATGGTCCTCGTCGCGATTGCTGCATAGAGCTCTACCTTCGGCTGCTCGGGCCCCCATACCACCCCACCCCAAAACTCGGACTCATCCCTGACTTACCTCATAAGTTACACCCGGTCACCTCTACCTTCAAATACATCCCACACCTGACCACTTCTCACTGCATTGATTCTACCTGCTGTAAACCACTGTCTCTCTCCTGCCTGGACTGGTGCAGTAGACTCACAACCGGGCTCTGCTTCTGCCCTTGCCTTCTGTCGTCTGTTCCCCCCATGGCAGCCAGAGGGATCTTTTTCAATGCAAATCAGATTACAACTTTCTTCTGCTCAAAATCCTCCCATGATCTCCCCTTTCACTGGGAGTAAAAGCCAAAGTCCTGGCTATGCCCTCCAAAGCCCCCATTGTCTACAAAGCTTCTCCCAAGTCCCATGAGTCCCATCTTCCTCTCTGACTTTCTATGTCCCACCTCCCTCTCGCTCACTCCACTCCAGCTACCCTGGCCTCCTTGTGGTTCCTCCAACTCCCCAGGCACCGTCCAGCCTCAGGGCTTTGCCTCTGCTGTTCCTTCCCCCTGGAAAAGGACTCAGCGGGCCCCAGATGTTCTCCTAGTTTCCTTCCTCCTTCCTTTCGGGTCTCTGCTCCAATGTCACCTCTTCAGAAAGACTCTCCCAGACCATCTTCTAACACAGCTGTCCCAGTGCCATCTTCTTGCCTGACATTTTCTTTCTTTCTTTCTCTCCTTCTGTTTTGTAGTAAGTTTTATTATTAATTAATTAATTTATTTATTTAATGATGTTATGTTAGTCACCTGACGTTCTTTTTCTTCCTGGCACTTGGCACTACCTGATACGATATATTAATCTGCATACTTTCTTTACTCTCGGCCTCTTCCCACTAGGCTGCCAGCCCAAGAGGTCAGGGATCTTGACTGCTTTGCTCACTGCTGTACCCCAGTGCCAGGCACAGAGCCTGCAGGCAGTAGGCCCTCACAACACGGAGCGCGTTTCAGTTGTTAACTGGCACAACCCCAAGGGGCCTGGCCCAGGGATTTGCAGCCAGGGAGGTGGGGACCCTGCCTGAAGACCCCTGCCTCCCCCTGCCTCCCCCTGCCTGGCTCAGGCTTCTCTCCCCTGAGCACAGACTCTCCCTGACCTTCACTTGGGTCCCTAACCTGGCCTGAAACAGCTTGTCCTCTGCTCGCTCCTCTGTCAGAATCCCAAGGGCTACGGACTCTACACCCGCCTCTGTCAATTGCCCAGACCCCGACAGCTGGGAAAATCGAGGCAGAGAGCTGCAGCCGTGGACGTGAGCGAGACCTGTGAGGATGGGGCCCCTGGGCTCCTGCGTTGTTCAAGCCAATCATGGGAACACCCCCTCCCCCATCTCCCGGGCTGCCTCATTCTCATGCCTGATTTATCATTTTAATTGAGTGTGTGCATATCGATTTTTTCCTTGACAATGCTGTTCCTCCAGGGCAGGCCTGAGAGGGGATTAGAGGAAACATTTCTGGTTCCCATTCCTGCTCTGTTCCTGAGTGCTGGCCTTCTCTTCCCAGAGCCTGTTTGCAAAATGAGGGCTCATGAGAGATGATCTTCAGGTCTGATGTGCCTGAAGTCCCACCCTTAGCCTCCCAGTGAGGGTTAAGGCACCGTGTTACCTGGAAGGTGTAACCCCTGGCTGGGAAGGGAAAGGATGGGAACTTGCTCTAGTTAACCGCCTCTGGGTGTCGAGTCTTGAGCTGGGCAGAGCAGGGTCAGAGGTGGGAGGTGCAGAGTGAAGTGGGTGAGAGAAACAACTCAGAAGTCTCAACAGGCCATGTGCAAATCCGACTCCACACCATAGCCTCAGTGTCTTCATCTGTAAAATGGGGGTATGAATACATACCCTCAAAGAATTACTGTAGGATGAAACAAGATAATGCTGGCCACAGGTGCTCAGCAGAGTGCTTGGCCACAGTAAGTGCTCAATGAATGTTAACTAAGACAGCTGTTATTACTACATACATTACCCGCGTTCCCCCCTCCCAGCCCTTGTTCACTTGGTGAACTCCTATTCATCCAACAAAACCCTCCACGTATCCCCCTCTTCCTGGACTTGCTTTTCTGTTTCTGCTGCACTGTCCACGCATTGTCCTTGCATTGTCACTAAATCATTCGTTGTTGTTCTTAATCTCCCTCGCTGGTGGATGACTTTGAGGAGGACAAGAACCAGGTCGGACCCACGCCTGCATTCCCAGCACCAGGCACGGAGCCTGTGCAAAGGAGGTGTCTGCAACGGAAACAGGCAACCTACTTGGCACAGGCCAGGGCTCGGAGGAAGTGGAAAGGAGGAGAAGAGGCTGGTCTTAATGGAGAGGGAGCGGAGACTGCAGCGGGAGCCAAAGCGCACACAGGGTCCCCGGGGAAGGGGGGACAGTGCTGGAAAGGCCGGTGTTGGCTAGCCTGGCAACAAAGGACTCTGAGAGCCCCTCCCAGCAAGTCAGGGCCAGCCAGCCCAGGCGTCCCTCTCTCCAGGGCTCTATTTACCAGGTATCGATTTTCCTGCCTGTTTACTGGTAGTTATTAAAGGCTGCGTCCCTGGAGTCCTTTTCAAACGAGATTGGAACCTGGAGAGCTGGAGTAATTAGGGCAGCTGCCGTCCTCCCTGCTGGGCCCTGCACCCTGCCGTGCCCGCTGCTGCCCGCCGCCCGCCCGTCCGTCCACCTCGGGCTCGGGCTCAGGCTGGGGCTGGCCGTGGACCAGGCCGAGGGGGGCTGGCTGGATCCCGGGTGACCTGCCTGGGCTGAGATCTTCAGATTTCCAAGGGAGCTGGAGCACTTCTCCCCAGTGGCTTTGGCCTAGATTTTTGGCCAGAACAATGGGTCTAAGATGGGGCCGGAGGTTCCTCAGCCTGGGAAACTGGGGGCCTGGAGGCACAGCTGGTCTTTCTCACCCACCCACTCCGCTGGGTGTCCCTGAGCTGACCACTTCCCTCTTGGGCCTCCAGGGCGCCCAGCTGCAACGGCCACGGGGGAGGGGGGCAGGGGGGACTGTGCTCCCGTGGCCGTTAGGGACCCGTGTCAAGCACGGACCATCCCTGGGCTTGTTTTTGTATGTCTGCTTTTGTTGTCTGTCCCCCAGACTCCCCTTCGTTTCTTAAGAATGTCTGGTTGAAAAATTCCAATCTTGTTCCAGCTGCACTGAGGGAAAAGGGGCTTTGGCCAAATGTCAGCTGGAGGATTTCAGGAGCTGGGCCCGTGGAGACCGGGTGTGGGGGTGGCCACGGCCACTGCGGCCAGGCCAGTGAGTGGTTCAAGCCTGGGGCAGAGACCAGCAGAGAGATCAAAACACAGTGGGGAGCGAGAGATGGTGGGGGAGGCGCAGAGGGACAGAGAGACACACATGCAAGAGAGACTGCCAAAGGGAGGCCTCGATGGAAACGGGAAGTGCTGTGGCATGGAGGTACCAGGAGAGGTGGGGGCAGAGCGCGAGACCAGCTGGGAGAGACATATAGAAACAAGAGCCCACACCTAGAGGCGGAGACAGTCACAGAGAGTCAGGGAGAACCAGAGAGTGAGGCCAGGAGACAGGGAAGAGCCGGGAGGAGAGACGAGGGGGCAGAGGGTTGCTACAGCAGTAACAACAGAGCGAGCATTTATTGAGCACCCAAGGTGCTCGGCACTTTCCTTCACTAACTCACTTTCTCCTTGCACATGGTTCTTTCCAGGGAGGGACCAGAATTATTCCCGTTTTACAGATGAGACAACTGAGGCCCAGAGAAGTGTAACTTTGGGAGGGCTGGAACTGATGCTCCATTCACGGGATAAAGGAAAGGCCAGGTTGGACTGGTTCTCAGGGGTTCAACCCAGCTAAATGGCAGCCCAGCCTAGGATACCTCCAGCGACGGGGGACTCACTACCTGAACTTCGCTCTCTGTGTTTAGCTGTGAGAGGTTTCTGCCCTGAGAACGTGGTGCTGATCTGACCCCCTTCGTGGAGGTGTGCTGTGGGGTTGTCTTAGCACCCAGCTTTTTGGCATTTAGAAGAAGCTGACTGTGAAGAAGGGAGGGCCCCATGCCCTCTTGCCTGCCCCTCAGCCTCCAAAGGGCTCCTCCCTGGACTGAGCCAGCCCTGAGGCCCAGCAGGGGACCCCTCCCTCTGGGGGCAGCTTCCTGCAGGGAAGTGATCTCAGTTTGGGGGCACCCAGACCCCAGTGGGAAGGAGGGCCCTGTGGGAGGTGGTCATGGGACTTCCTGTCAGGTGCAGGGTGTCTGGCTGCGGGCCTGTGACCGGAGGCTGGGCAGTGGGTTGAGCAGCCACTAGATGCCGGGCCCCAGTGAGGGACTTTACGGACTCCTCTACCAACGCAGAAATAGTCATAACACCAACAGTTCCCCATCAGAGAACACACTTCTCTGGCCCCGGTTCATGTCAGCTCATGTAATCCTCATGACAGCCTGAGCGGTTCAGGAAGATGCCCAAGGCTACGTGCGAGGCAGTGGTCTCCCCAGACCCCACACCTGGCTGCCTGGCTCCCAAATCTTTTCCCTTTACTGCTCTGCTCTACTCCCACTAGCCCATTTGCCAGAGAAGGAAACTGAGGCATGGAGGTTGGGCAAGGCACACGGCAGAGGCTCCAGCCTGCTATTTGACCTTCCAGAATAGAGGTCCTCTCCCTTAACCCCCACTGACTGTGTGCGTGGCCAACGCCCTCTGGCAGCAGCGGCAGCACCGGCTACAACCATCCTGATTTACCGAGTGCTTCGGCCGTGCCAGTTCCTCCGCGGGAGGGGGGGGATACGTGCGCCACCCAGCCCAGCCTCCACATCGGCCCGAGGGGTTTTAGTCCCCATCTGGAAGATGGGGAAGGTCAGGCTCCTTGAGATGGACGAGGAGGGGTGGCTGGGGCAGGGGCCTGGCTGGGGTTTGCACTGCAAGCTCTGGCCCCAGGGCGCCTCTCCCCCCACCCCACGCCCTGTGATCAATAATCCCGCAGCATTCTGTTTGCCTTCAAACTCTCCCAGGGGACTCGTCAGGCAGAGCCGTGGCCCATTAGTGGTTTCTGCACGTTTGAAGCTGGCCCAGGCTCCCCAGGGTCGGCTGGCAGCCAGGCCAGGGCAGTGGAGAGGAGTGGGGGAGGGGCAAGGAAGGCCGAGGGGCTGCCTGGCGCTGGGAGAGGCTGCCGCCTTCAAGCGGGGTTCGAAAGGCCCTTGTCCCGCAGGCTGTGGCAGCTGGCTCTCCCCCACTTTATGGGCTGCGTGTGAGGCTTCTGGGTCACCTGGCTTCTAGCACACCTGGGATCAGCCCCCCCCCCTCCCCGCCCTGCACAGCAGCAAGAGCTCCAAATGGAAATGAGGGGGTGGGGAACAGAAGGAACAGAGCCTCCAGCTCCTGGAGCCCTGTGTGGCCCTGAGCAACTGACCTGACTGCTCTGAGCCTCTCCTTCCTCATCTCTGAAATAGACATTGTAATAGTAGTAAACGCCCACCGAGGGCCTACTACGTGCCAGGTTCTGTTCTAAGTGCTTCAGTAAGCCAACTCTCAATCTACACAATGCTCTATAGAACCGCACCGTTGTCGTGGCATTGTACAAATGCTGCAGCACAGAGAGGTGAAGTGACTTGCCCCAAGTCACACAGCTACCAAGTTAGGAAGCCAGGATTTAACCCAGATGAATCTGAACGTCTGGCCACTTCCACCGCCACCACCCCGGTCCAAGCCACCATTACGGCTGGCCTCGGCGACTACAGTCGCCCCCATGTCCCAGCTCCCACCTCTGTACCCTGCAGTGCATTCCCACGTGGCAGCCAGAGCCAAACGCAAGTCTGACCACATCACTCCTCTGTTCAATACCTATCAGTAGCTGCCTAGTGCCCTTGGAATCAGTCTAAGCTCTTTGGCTCATTTCTGAGACCCATCACAAGCTGTCTGTGCAGCCTCACCCTCTAACTACACCAAACTTCTAGTTGTTTTCTGAACGCATTGTGCATGCCTGTGCCTCTGGGTATTCGCACACGCCGCTCCCTCTGTCACTCCATTCACCCACCCCACTCTCCTCCCTGCCGAGTAATTCTTCCTAAGTAATCTTCCTGGTTCAGCTCAAGCGCTCGCCTCTTGGAATTTTCTCTGCCATCCTTAGGGAGAATCACACCCTTCTTGGGGCTCCCATAGCACCTTGCCCCTGCAGGACCCTGTCAAAGCACATAGCTCACTACAATACTGAGGCCGTGTTCCCTCCAGCCCGGGAGCTTCTCAAAAGTTGGGCTGCTGGAATGTCCACAATAGCTAAATCGTGGAAGGATGGCCCTGAGCACCTGACCTGACTGCTCTGAGCCTCTCCTTCCTCATCTCTGAAATAGACATTGTAATAGTAGTAAACGCCCACCGAGGGCCTACTACGTGCCAGGTTCTGTTCTAAGTGCTTCAGTAAGCCAACTCTCAATCTACACAATGCTCTATAGAACCGCACCGTTGTCGTGGCATTGTACAAATGCTGCAGCACAGAGAGGTGAAGTGACTTGCCCCAAGTCACACAGCTACCAAGTTAGGAAGCCAGGATTTAACCCAGATGAATCTGAACGTCTGGCCACTTCCACCGCCACCACCCCGGTCCAAGCCACCATTACGGCTGGCCTCGGCGACTACAGTCGCCCCCATGTCCCAGCTCCCACCTCTGTACCCTGCAGTGCATTCCCACGTGGCAGCCAGAGCCAAACGCAAGTCTGACCACATCACTCCTCTGTTCAATACCTATCAGTAGCTGCCTAGTGCCCTTGGAATCAGTCTAAGCTCTTTGGCTCATTTCTGAGACCCATCACAAGCTGTCTGTGCAGCCTCACCCTCTAACTACACCAAACTTCTAGTTGTTTTCTGAACGCATTGTGCATGCCTGTGCCTCTGGGTATTCGCACACGCCGCTCCCTCTGTCACTCCATTCACCCACCCCACTCTCCTCCCTGCCGAGTAATTCTTCCTAAGTAATCTTCCTGGTTCAGCTCAAGCGCTCGCCTCTTGGAATTTTCTCTGCCATCCTTAGGGAGAATCACACCCTTCTTGGGGCTCCCATAGCACCTTGCCCCTGCAGGACCCTGTCAAAGCACATAGCTCACTACAATACTGAGGCCGTGTTCCCTCCAGCCCGGGAGCTTCTCAAAAGTTGGGCTGCTGGAATGTCCACAATAGCTAAATCGTGGAAGGAGCCGAGATGCCCTTCAACAGATGACTGGATTAAGAAGTTGTGGTCCATACATACAATGGAATATTACTCAGCTATCAGAAAGAACGAGTTCTCAACATTTGCTACAACATGGACGGCACTGGAGGAGATAATGCTAAGTGAAATAAGTCAAGCAGAGAAAGACAACTATCATATGATTTCCCTCATCTATGGAACATAAGAACTAGGATGATCGGTAGGGGAAGAAAGGGATAAAGAAAGGGGGGGTAATCAGAAGGGGGAATGAAACATGAGAGACTATGGACTATGAGAAACAAACTGAGGGCCTCAGAGGGGAGGGGGGTGGGGGTTGGGATAGACCGGTGATGGGTAGTAAGGAGGGCACGTATTGCATGGTGCACTGGGTGTTATACGCAACTAATGAATCATCGAGCTTTACATCGAAAACCGGGGATGTACTGTATGGTGACTAACATAATCTAATAAAAAATCATTAAAAAAAATATATATATATACCTAAACTCAAAAAAAAGAAAAAAAGTTGGGCTGCTGGGCACGTAGGGATAGGCCCTCGGAAAATGCTAGCTGGAGGAAGGAAGGACCAAATTAATGTGAGGGACCGAACTGAATGCTGCAAATGACCGGCCTGGAGACCTCAAGTTAGTGGTGGGTGTGAGCTTGTTTCTATCTGTGTGCTATTTACGTTTTTAAAAGTGACCAGCGTTTAAAAACTGGGGTTAGACTCACTCACGTCTGGATTTCAAAAATCTCAAAATATCCAAAAATGTGGCCACAGGGACTGGCCTCCTTGGCCACCATTGGCAGAAACTGAGCCACGGCCCCATGGGTTTGAGTATGTATTGGGCACCTGCTGTGTACCAAGCACTAGAGAACAACAGTTGAAAACCTTTGCCTTACTAGCCACTGCCCACACTTCTATTAGCTGCACAAGGCTCTGTACACATCTGCATTTTCAGCCTGAGGTCTCAGGATGGGGGAACTGGGTCCCAGAAAGAGGAGGGACTTGACCCAAATGCCCTAGAAATTAGAGGCAGATCTTGAACCCAGACCCCTTCTCTTACTTCCACAGTGTCAGGTGACTAACACCTTGGCATGAATGAACCCTCGTTGCCTAGAAGAGAGGAGCCTTTCTAGAAGGAGGGCCCCATAATGGTGTGATTTCAGGTAAACCGTATGCTTCCTCTGGCGTGTTCTGCTTGCAGTTGGAGGGAGAAGGGACAAAGGCCCAGCAGCGGCGGGGCACAGCC